>NC_134860.1:29371108-29691733 GCF_049852395.1 Peromyscus maniculatus bairdii | reverse complement strand
AGCCCCCAGCAGAGAAGGGGGAAATTATATGGTAAATAGCACAGACTCAAGACTAGAAAACAAACTTAGAGAGTAAGAGACTGGGATTCTCAGCCCCGAATGGGCTGTCTTTATAAAACCCCTCCCTTCCAAGTTCAGGAATCTATACAGAAAAGGAGGCAGAAAGATTCTGAGAGCCAGGGATGTTGCTGGAGGGCTTCTCTCCAGGTTCCCCAAGCCCCGCAGTCCCACAATCCACATATAAAATAACCACTCAGACGCTTATATTGCTTATAAACTGTATGGCCATGGCAGGCTTCTTGCTAAATGTTCTTTTATCTTAAATTAACCCATTTTTATAAATCTATACCTAGCCATGTGGCTGGTGGCTTACCAGAGTCTTCACATGCTGCTTGTCCTGGCGGTGGCTGCAGTGTCTCTCCCCTCAGCCTTCTGCTTCCCAGAATTCTCCTCTCTCCTTGTCCCACCTACTTCCTGCCTGGCCACCTACTTCCTGCCTGGTCACTGGCCATCAGTGTTTTATTTATAGAGAACGATATCCACAGCATTTCCCCTTTTCTTCTTTTTTTAAAAAGGAAGGTTTTAACTTTAACATGGTAAAATTACATATAACAAAACAATTATCGAGCAAGAATTACAGTTACAATATTAAAGAAGATGCCCTATCTATCTTATATTTGTGAATTTAAGGTTTTATATCTAACTTATCTTTTATCATAACTGAGGAAATTACAACTATCTAGTTTTCAACCATATCAAAGACCTGAGAAGGAACATAACGGTACCTGAGAAATGGTAAATGGATGCAAGCAACTTTCAGGAATCTTGCAAGAGTAGACCAAGACAGCTGGCAGCATGGACAGTCACCTAATGTTTCACAGCGTTGTTGGTGCATTCAAATTGGCTACAGGCCTAGAGTATCTGACAGACCATTTTCAGAAGCAGGAATTCTGAAAGACCATCTTACCCTGTCTTGGCAGAGTTCAGAAGTCACTTTTCCTTGTGTCCCGCTTGTCCAGAAAGGACAGCATTGCATTCATACTGTCAGCTGTCAAGGCAAGGGCAGTTCTTTGCTCAGTAGGCCATTTTGTGCCAAGAAGACAAACTTCCAAATGGAAATGTCTTAGAAGCCCAACATTCTCTTGGGATCAAATTGGTGCAGCCAGGAGCAATTGTGCCTCATGTCAACAGAATTTTAAGTTATTTAAATGCCATATTCTCTAGGTCTATGAAGTGTTTGAAGATTACCTATCTATCTGAAATATATCTATGTATACCTAGAAGACTTAACTAACATGGCTACAAATATGATTATCATAAATGACTAATTATTAATATATTTTTAATTATCCATTACAATTTTAAATGAGTTACATAAACAATACCTCAAACAAGAATATATATATATATGTATATATATATATATATATATATATATATATATATACAGTATAACAAAATTAACTTCAAGTTTGTATCAATAATCTAAAATTTATACCAATGTAAAACATTTTAAACATAAACTAAAATCTATACCAATGTAAAACATTTTAAACAAGTTGTTCTTTAAAAGTAGGTTCATTAATCTACCCTTTTATCTTATCATCTCTATATCCTCCTATATATCCATATCATATCCCCTTTTCTTTTTTAGAAAAAGATCACATTTATAATCAACCTGTTTTAAATAAAAATATTGTTTTTTCTCTATCCCACACCAGAGGGCTCTTCTGATTTGGGACACAAGAATCTCTTAACCATTTTTTTTTAAGCTATATGTCTGGGTTAAGATGGGGAGTGAGCCAATTCCATCTCTAAAGCCAGCTTGGTATATTTGGGAATTTGGGCATAGCATCTCTTACTACTTCCTGCTGGAGGGGGGCACTGTATCTTATGGGGACGCAAAGAAAATTTTAGGCCTATGGGTTATTCCGTGAGGCTGTATTGTGTGAACCAGTTGCCATGAAACCGCTCTGGATGTTGCATCATCTGGGCCATGGTGTCATCGGAGACCTTTCAGGGGGTCTTGGCTGGTGAAACCTGATGTATCTTAATGTGGAACAAATCCACAGCCTCTGGCTTTCTGCGGAAACAAAAGCAGAACCTCTTTTCCAAAGCAACATATCCTTAAATCCAAATTTTGAAGTGAAGGTACCTTTAAAATATACATTTTGGCATAACTCAACAGCTTTTGCAATCAAATGTTTTTCTTCAGTTACGAATATCAAAGAGAACATAATCCAGATTCTCTGTGTGGTAGCCATCTTTACGTTGAGCCTATTGCTTTAAACTGTACCATTTTAAGACTGAAACGGCTCTGTGGCTGCTGGCTCCACCCATTTCAGCTTCCCAACATGGCAGTGGTACGATTTCTGCCAGCTCTGGGAGTCATCAAGTCTCAGAAATAGTGGGTCTAAGCTTTTATCAAAGTAGCATGTAGCCCAGAAACCTCTTTTTAAAAAAAAAAAAAATAATAATAATAATAATAATAATAGTAAAGACTAAATCTACCACACAGTGTAATGTGCCGCTGGCAGACACCTCATTTCCGCCATACTGCCGGTCAAACACACACCCCAGGAACCCGCCAGTGTTCAAACCTGCATTTTGCGGCATCTAGCTGCCCTTATGAGACAAGAAGCAGGAACCTGGTTTTGGCTCTCTTTAGAATTGGTTATTAAATATTCTCAGGTTTAAGGTGGAAACTCAAGCCGTTGGGCGCCATTTGTTGAAGACTAGCAGTTATAGTTACAACTTAGTATATATAATATCTTAGATAGAACATATTAAGTATTAGATTCAGGTTCTTTAGGATAGGACACCTTTTGGAATGATCTTTATAACATGCCATTTACCTATGCTCTATACTTCTCTGGATTTTCATATGTGTTTCTTCCTTGATATTGTTTGCATTGGTTGTAGTTACATCTTATCTAGGTCATTATCCCTCATTATTTCTGGACAATATTTGATAACCATTCCTTTGTATATAGTCTTGTATTAGTTTAGAACCTTCTTATTTAGACAAAAAGGGGGAGATGTAGTGGGTAGCCATTCCAGCTTGGATCTGGAAGTTCCAACCCCCATTGAGACTCTGGCAACTGTCACGCCTACGAGGCAGGGTGAGGGGAGGCGCCTGAAGACCCGAAAGCTGGATGGGCCAGCGCTCTCTCTGTGCCGGGACACTGAACGGTGAAGGTGGACTGTGCAGAGCTCTGGAGAACACCACTGGATTGCAATACACCTTCCCCAGACCCTGCAACCTACCTTTCACTTAATTTGTGAGTTACACCATTAAATAAATATCCTTTTAACTACGTGGAGTGGCCAAAATAATTTCTCCAATACAGGGATGGTGGATAATTTTAAGGAAACAACGTCTTTCAAATGCAATAGGGCAATTATACATATGAATTCACAGTCTGTGGCAACCAGACAAGATCTGAGCATTAAGGGAGGGGAGTGATCACAAAGTCCTACTCTATCCATGAAGATTTTCACAAATAACAGCTGCTGGCAAAAAGAAAATCAGTTTTCTTCAACAGAGAGACACGGGTTATATCAACCACACTCCACGGTAGACTTCATACCTAGGAGTAGCTGTCCAACACAAAACAGACTACATTTTTTGTGTTGTGTTCCATTTGTTTTTAAAATAGAGAATATGAATTTGGTTGGGTAGGGAGCAGGAGGATATGGGAGGAGTTGGAAGACAGGAAAAAATATGATAATATGACTTTCCCACATACATTTATTTTGTGGCTATGTGAAAATTGACATAAATGGTGGGATTAATATCACAGAAGGATTTTTTCTGAGTTCTTCTAGTAGTTATAAACCTATATATACCATCCTGAGCAAGGCTGTTCTCACATGGCTCATCTCTATTCTTCAGGATCAAGACAGTATTCTTTACTCTCTGAGGATACATTTTCTTACTGAATTAAAGTATTGAAGTATTAGGTGAAGACTTGCCTCATAAACTCTAAAGCCATAATCTATTGTTGTTTACTAGTGAGTGAAACAACTCGAGACTGTTAATAGTTCCATTAATGTCATAGTCTGGCACCAGGATTTCTTACAAAAAGATTGTTTCTCTTTCATCACTTGAACCCACAATCCTGAGACTTTTAGTCTTATGTCATTCTTGTATAGGAATTTGGAAAAGATGTGGTACTTTCTGTGTATTCAAAGATGAAGTTTTGTAATGTCACAAAATAAGCTTCTCGTTTAGTTTGCTTCCCTTATAGTCTCTGTATGCAGTGATTTAAAATCATTTACCATGAAATAGCAGCATTAACGTTATACTTTATGCCCAACTTGCTTTAGTTATCTAATGTGTCACTAAATGGTACAATATTAAACTGATTCTTAGGGTGAGTTAAAGATTAAATGTGAGTCCAGACTCTACTTGCTCATTTAAGAAATCAGATTTTGATGATTGTTATGTAAACAAGAAAAGTAAATTAATTTGGGGGGGAATGTTTAAAAATGTATAATTTGAATTGTGTTCTTTAAAAATTCTAACACTAAAGTCCTGGCTTTCAGTTGTTCAGAGTGTGACCTTGTTTGGAAATTGGGCCACTGAAGGTCAAATTCATTGAACTAAGGTCTTATCAAGAGAGGTGCTTCAGTAAGTGTAATTGGTATCCTCTTCAGAGATGGAACTGAATGCAGATAAATACAGGAAGATGCCATGTGAAAGTGAAGAAGATCAGGGTGATACATCTATATGTCAAAAAATGCCAAAGATTGCCAATAAATAACCAGAAATTAAGCAAGAAACCCGGATCGGGTTAACCTTCACACTCCTCAAAGGAGCCAATTCTACTAACACTAGTCTTGAAGCTTACAGAACTTGTAGCTTTATGCCTTGGGTTTATAGCTCCTAGATTCTGAAACCATAAATATTTGTTTCAACCACCCAAGTTGTGAGACTTTGTTTTCGTAACCCCAGCAAACTAGTTTAGATTGTCTAAAGAATAAGAAGGAGGAGAGCGATGCCTGCCGTGGACGCACTGTTGTCACTTGGTAGTCATGCTACCAGACTAGAGAATGAATACTTAGTAAGAATGCAGGAGCTGGCGCCATCTGACTACTTACCAACCTGGCTATGAAGACACAGGTTAGTAGAGGATCTGCCACCACGGGTGATTCAGTTCCTGACATTGATAGATGAAACTTGGCTTTTTCTCTCTGCCAAAGCTGCTGACTGGATACATGTTTTATTCACGAGGCCCAAGGCAGGAAGGGATGCCAAGGGTTGACGAATATTTTAAGATATGCTTTGAGATGTCAGGCAAGTTATCATGAGGCTGTAAGCAAGGAAACTGAGGTACTACATCAGCCCATCTGGACGGTACACTCACGCAGAAGCTGCAGCAGAGCCTGTCACCATGGAGGCTACTCTGTTTTTTTATTCACCTTTCACTTTGTTCTGCCTTGCATCCATGTTGCATGCTAGAGAGATGGGAGGTCCAACCATGGCTTGAGGACCATTCTGCCTCAAATAGGATCCAAGCCAACTAGTTTGGAAGGTACTCACATCCTTAAAATTCTACCTTCCTGGAGAAAGAGGTTCTGAATCATTCCCCAGCATTGGCAAGAGTCTGAGCTCAGGAAGCCATTTAAATGATAGCTTGTTGCTTTAGCTTAAAGTCTCAGGAGCCTCATTAGCTATACATTTTAATTGCCTATTAACGAAAATGCCATTTCAAATTATTTAGCACAACATATTATTTTCTACCACAGGGAAAGTGGCCAGTTTAATTGAAGACTAGTTGCCAATGTGACTCTATCTTTCTACATACAAAGTAGAGCTTCTTACATGGGTCCTGACGACACACTATTGAGGCAGCCATCATGCAAATTATAGGTACATGTAGTAAATTGAAATGAAAATGCCCTGTACCTGATCATACTCATTTTAGAATTTCTAATACCTGCTAATAAACATCTAAGGTTGCTCAGAATTGCATACAAAATCAAGACTAAAGCACAGCCAATGCAGTTTTTCAACCCAAGCATTTTCTTCGTAGGTATGGAAACATGAACCTAAGTCCAAATGAGTCTTGCCAAACTTCATAATGAAATGAAAATTCACCAGGTTAGAATGAATATTTTAATTTTAGGCATCCGCTGTCCTTTGTGTTTGGGAAAAATCAGTGGCAAGGCCATACATACTTTCTCTTTGACACTGGTTAGAAAAAAAATTCAAAGAACAGACCCTAACAGGGACAGCCACTCTGAGACACACTGTCAAGATGGATCATGGTGTGTCACTCTATCCTTTCCTCTCCATCTGTCTAAGCCATTGATGATTTTCAATCAAGAAAGCCAGTGGCAGTTTCCAGAACTGTAGATGTCAGCATATGATGAAGGTGATGTGTGTCACTCTCCTCTAAATAGACAAGTGAAGGAATTTACTGACTGCATCCGATATATATTTTGGGAAGCATATCTAAATATGGTCTAAGAGGGTAAAAATAAAAGGAGAAAAATAAAATGTCTAGTAGACTCCAAACCTCTTTTCCTGAGCCTCTTAAGATTATCCATGAACTGCTTATCATATGCCCTTCTTTGAAAACAAAAAAGTATGCTGAGGTAAACCTTTACTACTGTGTAGTGATATATTGTGTACCCTAATAAGCTTGCCTTGAGAATCAGAGGACAGAGACAGCCAGACATAGAGGCCAGACAGTGGTGGTACATAACCTTAATCCTATCACTCAGAAAGCAGAGGTCTGTCTGGATCGCTGTGAGTTCAAGGCTGCACTAGTAATAGAGCCAGGCAGTGGTGGCACACAACTTTAATCCCAGTACTGGGAAGCACACACACCTTTAATCCCAGGAAGTGACTGCAGGCAAAGAAAGGTATTTAAGGCGTGAGGAAACAGGAACTAAGGTAGTTCAGCTGAGACCCTTTTGGGTGAGGACTCAGAGGCTTTCAGTCTGAGGAAACAGGATTTGCTGAGGAGTTGACGAAGTGAGGTTGTCTGTGGCTTGCTCTGCTTCTCTGATCCTCAAGGCAAATTTTATTAGGGTACACAACATATCACCACACAAATGTTTTCAGTTTCTTTTTCAAGTAAGGGCACTCAGGTACCTTAGAAATTTTGACTTATCATAGCTCTTCAGACATGCAGCTGGCAAGTATCTATTGGTCACAGGAGTCATTAGAAGTTGGGGTTGATTGAAAGAACTGGACACTTTGTGTATTTCATGATTCATAAACTCCTTGGTCAATCTGGTATCCCGGAGGAAGGGTGTGATCTACAATAGCAATTTCCAGAAAGCACAAAGAATTTTGTACAGAGAGATTCTTACTAGTAACATTTGAGACATTGCAGAGACAGAAAATCCTCCAGAACCCAGAGGAACTGAGATGGTACCAAGGCACAATCTCAGGGTTCAGGGCAGTGTTCTCTTGCCAGATACCAAGGAATCTGGATTCTCTTTGGGCAGGTCCTCTCTGCTAAGAATCTAGTTTGCTGTGCCTTCCTCATCATTCTTCTCAGCATCTTTTCAAAGTCTCCTTTCTCCTTCCACCCGACTGGGTCTGTCCCTATAGTATCAGGGACTGACCCCAGGCCCATCTGCATGTAGGTGAGCATCTGCCGCTAGCTACAGCTAGCTACATCTCCAGTTTTTCTGAGCCTCTCTTTTGTTCTTTTCCTTGCAACTAAGAAACAACATCAGAGCTTTCAAAGTATGCTCAGGTTAGAAAAAACTAGAACCTACTCCCATAAGGTGATATTCAGTTGATTTATCTCTAAGTCAAACTCTATTACCTCATCACACTCAGCCAATGGTGTAAAATATCAAAATTTATTCACTATTATACAAAATTAATAATAGTGACAGCAACAGAAGCAGCATGTGCTGTTAGAGGCACTTCCCTAAAGTTGATAAAGTTTTTTTTACTGAATTACTCTGGTAACCTTGAACTGAATACCTATTGTTACTTTCACAAACTGAAGTAGGAAGAAGTTATATGACTTTTAAAGTAACTCAGAGCAAAGCCTGGGGAAATGAAAGTATGAATCTAAAGAGCTGTCTGATTCAGAATGTGAACTCTCTTCCAGTGTATTGTTGGATATCTGTACACTGTGTGCAGATGTATTGCTTTGATTGGTGTAATAAAAAGGTGAATGACCAATAACTAGACAGGAGGTATAGTACAGGCAGGACTTCCAAGCAGAGAGAGAAGTCTGGGAAGAAGAAAGGTGGAGTTGCCAGCCACACGTGGAAGAAGCAGGATGAGTGATACAGAGATAACGTAACAAACCATGTGCCTGAGCATAGATTCAAAAATATGGGTTAATTTAAGTTATAAGAATTAGTTAGGAACAAGCCTAAGCTAAGGCTGAGCATTCATAATTAATAATGTCTCTTCCATGTCATTATTTGTGATCTGGTGGTCCCTATTAGAAAGAACTGCTATACCAGTGCACAATTAATTTTCCTTCCTTCTGATTTTCAAAAAGCCATGGTTTCAAAACCATCCCCCTGAAACACATATAAGACCTTGTGAGGAAACAGGTGCATAAATTATTTTTCAGGAATCATGTGAAAGACAACCTCAGGAATGGGCCATAATGTCATAAATTTAAACATGAATTCCAAAGGAGACATATGGGTTTGTTGGATTTTTTTTCATGGTAAAAAGGAAGGGCATAAGCTGTGGAACATTGGGTGGGGAAATGTGGGATGTGGTTTACAGTTTTTCAATATTTAACTCTACAAATTACATTAGCCCTCACCAGTAAAAGTAGGATCTACAGCCAGCTGGAGCCATTCTGAGTAATGTGTTTTTCTGAGATGAAGGCACTGGTCCCGGAAATGTTGCTAGAGACGTGTTCCTGGTACACTTTGCTAAGTCTACCTTGGAAAGCACAGCCCGGTGCAGCACACATTCTTTTGCTGATAGCCACATGAACGAGCAGCTGGCCTTGCTGAAGACAATTTTAATATATAAATTAATTTATCCGCTTGAAATTCATAGTAATAAGCCCTGTTTATGAGTACAACTTAAAATTCTTCAGAAGAAAGATGTAAAAGATGAACAATGCTTAAATCAAGAGTAAGGACACTGAGACATATGGGTTGGCAAGCATCAGTGGGCATTTTGAAAACATCTCAAATGCTGGCTTAAGAAAAATGCTCTTTGGTTTCCCTACAAATTTTTAAACATTATATAAAATTAAAACACGGACACATTTAAGATTTTCTTTTCTCAAGCTAAATAATGTTCTTAAACTCTCTGGGGTGGTTTGAAAGAAAATGGCCCCCAAAGGGAGTAGCACTACTAGGAGGTGTGGCTTTGTTGGAGGAAGTGTGTCACTGTGGAGGTGGGCTTTGAGGTCTCTATGCTCAAGCCACACCCGTTGTCTCAGTTCACTTCCTGTTGTCTGTCAATCAAGATGTAGGATTCTCAGCTCCAGCACCATATCTGCCTGTACACCACCAAGTCCCATCATGATGATAATGGACTAAACCTCTAAGTTACCTTTAAATGTTTTCCTTTATAAGAGTTGCATGGTCATGGTGTCTCTTCACAGCAATAGAAACCATAACCAAGACAGTCGCACAGCAATTTTTTTAAAAGGCACCTATTGTAGAAATGTCTACACAAGTTTTACACTAGAAAAGTGTCTAATGGTGAGACAAAGGATTGATGTAACATGTAGGTATTTCTGTACAATGTGATACATATATTTAAATGTGTAATCGTGCATACTAAGTAAAGTGAAGTATGTATAAATATTATGTATAAGCCGAAACATTAATGCAAACACTTAAATGTTTAAATATATTTTACATAAAGTTAAAAACTGGTACACTTACACTAGATCATAACTGCTTTTTTCATGTGTCGTTGGTTCTTCTCTTGCTTTAGTTAGTTCTGCTTGCTCTTTTGGTTACATTATAACATTGAATTTTGTGATAATTTAGAAAACATATTGCTCCCAGCTGCTGCTACAGAAGCCATCCTTAGGATTAAGCCAGTAGGAAAAGAGCTGTCAACCAGGTTCTACCAAGCCCCCTTTTTTTGTATTCCCATTGGCATATTGTTTCAGATTTAGCAGAAGAACTTCCCATAAAGGCTGGTAGAACTGGGAAGCAAGCCATGATCATCACCAACGTCAAACTCCCAAGTCAGTGTGTGTTAGCCAGGGCTGGTTGTGGGGACTGCCATTCAGGCTTGCCTGTTTCTATTATCTCCCCTTCTTTGTTCCCTGGGAATTAAAAAGAAGAACTTTTCTACAGTGTTTTTCAAGGAGGAAAGTAAAGCATTGTAACTACAAATGTTTTATATTTACAGACATCATACTTGAAAAAATATTTAAACAGGTGCAAAATTGACAACTGTACTTATGACCTTATGGAACTTATGATCTGAGGAATGGTCTAAAAAGCTTGGAAGCTGAAGCTACACAAGAAATGTGAAAACTACTTGGAAGATTGATCCTTATAGTGAGTCAGAACAATTGTAAGCTGCTTGAGACTCTGGACTTTGTGAAGACAAACTGTACCGCTCATCAGAAGATGAATAATTTACTGGGTATACCATTAGCCTGGCTTGATTCTCCATTTGTTCATGAAACATTTACTGAGTATCTCCTATATGCTAGCTTTTATATTTGATAGTTCATGTGTAATGAGTGACACAGCCTTGTCATTCTGAATGATCCTTGAATTTAGTGAGGTTGATTATGATATTGGGCATGGGGACTGGAGAGATGATTCTGTGGTTAAGAACACTTGCTGCTTTTGCAGAGGACCTGAGTTTGGTTTCTAGCACCCATAACCATCTAAGACTCTAGGGGATCCAATGCCCTCTTCTGGTCTCTGCAGAGACTCGGGCATATACATCGAGACAAAAAAAAAAAAATCACAGATAAAATAAAAATAAATACAGTTTTAAAACTAAATCATGTTATGTGTGGTAATAACAAAGTGAGCAGATAACATCAGGCCCAAGGATTAGGAGGAGCTCAAGGAATCAGGATGAAGCTGGAGTTATGAGAAGTAAGGGCTAGGATGAACAGTGCACAGGTGTAAGTAGAGGTAAGTGAAATGGAGAAATGCCTCAAGGTTCAAAGAGTTCCTGGAAAACTACAGCTAGTCCAGTATGAATGGACTGTACCCCAGCTACAGTGATGTGCCAACTGTGAGTCCAAGCCAAGCCCAACTGATAAATACATGATTTTGATAAGCCATAAAGAAGAAGAAAAACAAGCGACATGCAATCCAGCAGCTGGGCTAGAGCCTGGGACCAAAGGAAACGCTGTGTAAATGCTGATGGCTAGGAACTTCAAGGTCGACAAGCCGCACATCAAAGAGATGGATTTATTTAATGCAGTAGGCAGAGGCTGGCCAGCAGTGATAGACAGTACTTTGGGAAATGGTTGAGGGTGCTTTGAAGTAGTATTCATTCTAGAGACTCGACGGGCGGACATGGTTGATGATGATGAACACAGAGAAGTGTATTATTTTCAAGATGGATGGGGTGAGTGTAGGTATAATATGACTTTCCTTTGAAAGGAAAGTAGACACCTTTTCCAGGAGGTTTGTCACTTTCTCAGTAGTTTGAATTCCATGTAATATTTGGGGTCATGACTACATACCCGTTCCTGCCTTTGAAATCCCATGCTTATTTGTTTTAGAATGGTAGATTCTTTTACACTATTAAATATTTCATTGATGATAGTCACATGGAGAATTCTGTGGCAAACACCCATGTGCCAATGTGTTTTACATGACTTTTACAGATGCAATGTTATAAACTTTGTGCATGGTATTTTGAGAAAACATTATAGGTTGATGTGCTGAATAGTTTTATGTCAACTTGACACAGGCTAAAATCACCTGAGAGGAGAGAACCTCATTTAAGAAAATGTCTCCATAAGATTGGGCTACAGGCAAGTTGCAGAGCATTTTCTTAACTAGTGATTAGTGTGGGAGGGTTCAGTGCATTGTGGGTGGTGCCATCCCTGGGCTGGTGGTCCTGGGTTCTATAAGAAAGCAAGCTGATCAAGTCATGGGAAACAAACCAATAGGCAGCAGTCCTCTGTGACCTCTGTAAATTGGTACCAGGATCATGGGGTATTGCTATGACAGACCTAACCATTTTGATTTTGAGGATTGTGGAAGGACGTTGGAACTTTGGGCTAGAAAAGCTATTTTGTGAGCCAAGTTTGGTGAGCTGTTCTGTGTGAACTTGGAAGATAAGAATGTTGAGGTCAATGCAGGTGATGGAGGCCTGGCTTGTCAAGTTTCAGAAGGAACATTAAAGACTCTCTCAGGGTCATTTGTTATTTTGAATTAAGATTCTGTGGTTCTTAACTCTGTGAATTAAGATAGCTGGGACTGAAGAATCAACTGTGATTAACAAGATAGCAGAACTACTAATATGAAAACTTCGCTTTGCTGGGATAGTTGATGCTGGTCAATTGGAGTTGAGAAATTAGCAGTGATTAAGAAGAGATCAGTATCACTAAGGTGAAATCTTTTGGAAAGTATTTCCTGAGAGTCAGCACACAGAAGCTGTGTTCCAGACACAGCCAAGGTTCTACCTTGCACTGACAGCCAAATTTGGTAGTGTAAAAGTCACTCAGAAAGCACTGTTTTGAAGGTTTGAAGGAGTCATGGAGAGCAGCTGATGTTTGGTTCTGTTTCAGGTTTGGAGTGCCTGGAACCCAGGAGAGGCTATTGGTAAAAGTGTGGCCCAGCTCTGATTGGGGAAGCAGGTAGTCTAACTGCAGATTTTCACCTCTGCTCAGCCAAATTAATTCCCCAGTCTCAAGCCCAGCTTTTCAGCAGACCCCCTGTTGCAACCTCCCTTTGTCTCCTGTACCCATGTCTAGTGGATCCCCTAGAGCCTAAGTTCCTAATTTCTTTTCCCTTACTCTTCTTTATCATAGTCACCAAGTCCAGCAGACACTCCTGGGGAAACCATAGGATTAGCTGGCCAGGGAAGCAGGCAGGATGACTGCAGATCTTCACCTCTCCCTATAATCTGCCAGATTAATTCCCCAGTGTCATCCCAGCTCTTTAGCAAACCTTTTGCTGTGACCTCTCCTCACCTTCTGCCCCTATTCCCAGGGGACTGACTAAGCAGACTCTGGTGGAACACACTGCTTTCTTCCCTCCCATGGACCATCTCTGAACTCCTCCATACTTTCCTGTTCTTAAGTCTCAGATCCCAATACCCAGAAATACATTTTGCCTGGAACCCCTGGTGGTCACTGGTGGTCACACCTATCAGTACCCAGCAAGGTTTTCCTACAGGCAACACAGAGCCACCATATTCTCGTAAGAACCAGAGAGCAAACAGAAACCAAGGAACAAAACACCCACCCAACAAAGATAAGATCAGATATCAACATCTAGAATTGCAATTTTCCCCATCCCAGATGCCTAGATGCCAGCATAAAAACACTGTCAATAACAGCCAGGATAATATGTCTCCACTAGAGCCCAGCAACCCTTGCAGAGCAGCCCACAAATATTCCAGTGTATTTGAGGCACATGTAAAAGTCCATAAAACAGCCCTTATGCATATGATAGAGATCATTAAAGAGGAAATAAATCCCTTAAATAAATCTATGAAGAAAAAATGGA
This sequence comes from Peromyscus maniculatus bairdii, assembly GCF_049852395.1. Taxonomy (NCBI): domain Eukaryota; kingdom Metazoa; phylum Chordata; class Mammalia; order Rodentia; family Cricetidae; genus Peromyscus; species Peromyscus maniculatus. The sequence goes on along the minus strand of NC_134860.1, from coordinate 29,678,107 downwards.
AGGAAATGAATAAAATTGTTCATGACCTGAAAATGGAAATAGAATCAATAAAAAAAAATTCAGGGAAATCTGGAAGGGAAAAAAAATTAGGAACTTGAATGGGAACCAGAGAGACAAGCTTCACCAACAGAATAAAAGAGATGAAAAAAAGAATCTTAGGCACTGAAGAAATGATGGCAGAAATTGATAAATTGGTCAAAGAAAATGTTAAATCTAAAAATCCTCTGGCACAAAACATCTAGGAAATTTGGGACACTATGAAAAGAGCCACTCTAAGAATAATAGAAACAGAAGAAAGAAAAGAAACACAGGTCAAAGGTACAGAAAATGTTTTAAACAAAATCATACGAGGAATTTTTCCTGACACAAAGAAGGAGATGCCTATCAAAGTTCAAGAAGCTTACTAAACACCAAATAGACTCCACCAGAAGAGAAATTTCCCTTGGCATATAATAATCAAAAACCTAAACATACAAAAGAAAGAAAATTAAAAGCTTCAAGGAAAAATGACCAAGTATCATGTAAAAGCAGACCTATTAGAATAACACCGGACTACTCTACAGAGACACTAAAAGCCAGAAGGGTCTAGACAGGTATGCTGGAGACTGTAAGGGGCATAAATGACAGATAAGACTACTATAGCCAGCAAAACCAAAGATGGAGAAAGTAAAAAATTCCATGATAAAGTCAAATTTAAAAAATATCTATTTACAAATCCAGCCCTGTAGAAGATGCTAGAAGAAAAACTCTAACCTAAAGAAGTTAACTACAACCACAAAAACATGGGAAATAAATAATCTTAGTCCAGAAAAGTCAAAAGAAGGGAAACAGGAAACATAAACACATGCATACACACACACACACACACACACACACACACACACACACACACATACACACACACACACACACACACACACACACACACACACACACACACAAAGAAATCAACATTGGTCATTGGTATCTCTTAACATCAATAGTCTCAATTCTCCAAAAAGAGATACAGGCTGATAGAACGGATGTGAAAACAGAATCCATCCTTGTGCTGCATCCAAGAAACACACCTCAACATCAAGGAAAGACATCACCTCATGGTAAAGGGTTGGAAAAAGATACTCCAAGCAAATGGATTAAAGAGACAAGCTGGTGTAGCTGCTTTAATATCTTACAAAATAGACTTCAAAGCAAAACTAATCAGAAGAGATAGGGAAGGACACTACATACTCATCAATGAAAAACTCCACAAACAGGACATTGCAATTCTTAACATCTATGCCCCAAATGCAAAGGCACCCAAGTTCATAAAAGAGACACTTCTATAGCTTAAGTCACATATTGACCCTCACACACTGATAGTGGGAAACTTCAATGCCCCACTTTCACTAATAGACAGGTCATCCAGACATAAACTAAACAGAGAAATCCTGGAGCTAACTGAAGTTATAAAACAAATAGCCATAACAGTTATTTACAGAACATTTCACCCAAACACAAAAGAATATACATTCATTTCATTACCTCATGGAACTTTCTCCAAAATTGGCCACATACTTGGACATATAGTAAGACTCAACAGATACAAGAAAATCAAAATAACAGCCTATATCCTATATGATCACCACAATTAAAGCATGATATCAATGTCAACAGAAACAACAGAAAGCTTACAAGCTCATGGAAACTGAACAAATCTCTACTGAAAGAAAAAAATGGTCAAGAAAGAAACTGAAGACATTCAGAAGTTGAATAAAAATGAACACACAACATACCTACCCAAACTTATGGGACACAATGAAGGCAGTTCTAAGAGGCAAGTTCATAGCACTAAGTGCTAACATTAAAAAACTGGAATGAGCTCATACTAGCACACGTGAAAATTCAAAAAAAAAAAATCACACCCAAAAGGAATCGATGGCAAGAAATAATCAAACTCAGGGTTGAAATCAATAAAATAGAAACAACAAAAAGAAAATACAAAGAATCAATGAAATGAAGAGTTGGTTCTTTGAGAAAATCAGTGAGATTGACAAAGCCTTATCCAAATTAACTTAAAGGTAGAGAGGGGCTATCCAAATCAACAAAATTATAAATGAAGAGGGGGACATAACAATAAATACTGAGGATTTCCTGAGAATCATAAGGACATACTTTAAAAACCCATACTGCACCAAATTGGAAAATCTAAAATAAATAGATGATTTTCTTCATACATACAACTTACCAAAGTTAAATCAAGATCAGTTAGACAATTTAAAGAGATCTATAACCCTTAGTGAAATTGAAGCAGTCATTAAAAAAAACCTCCCAACCAACAAATTTCTAGCATCAAATGGTTTTAGCACAGAATTCTACCACACTTTCAAAGAAGAGTTAATGCCAATATTCCTAAAATTATTCCACAAAATAGAAACAGAAGGGACATTGCCTAATTCATTTTACAAGGCTATATCTACTGTGATACTAAAACCACATAAAGACTCAACAAAGAAAGGGAATTATAGACCAATTTCCTTTATTAACATAGGTGCAAAAATTCTCAATAAAATTATTGCAAAGTAAGTCCAAAAACACAACAAAAAGATCATCTACCATGATAGAGTAGGTTTCACCCCAGTGATGAAAGGATGGATTAACACATGTAAATTGATAAATGTAACCCACCATATAAACATACTGAAAAATCCCATTACATGCAGAAAGGGCCTTTGACAAAATCCAACACCTTTTCATGATAGAAGTACTGGAGAGAACAGGGATAAAAGGAATATACCTCAACATAAAAGGGGCAGTTTACCTCAAACCCATAGCCAATATAAACCTAAAGAAATAGAAATTCAAGGCAATTTCACTAAAATCAGGAACAAGAAAAGGTTGCCCACTCTCTCCAAATCTATTCAATATAGGACTTGAAGTCTTAGCTAGAACAATAAGACAACAGAAGGAGATCAAAGGGATACAAATTTAAAAGGAAGAAATCCAAGTGCCTTTATTTACGAATGATCTGATACAGGAGTAAGCCTAAGAATTTCACTGGAAACTCCCACAGCTGATAAAGCACTTTTAGCAAAGTAGCTGGATACAAGATTAACTAAAAACACCAGTTGCCCTCCTATTTACAAATCACAAACAGTCTGAGAAAGAAATCAGGGAAACAACACATTTCACAATAGCCTCAAATAATATACCTCGAGGTGACTCTAACCAACCAAGTAAAAGACTTCTATGATAAAAACCTTCAAGCCATTGAAGAAAAAATTGAAGAAGATATCAGATGGAAAGATCGCCCATGCTCATGGATCAGTAGGATTAATATGTAAAAATGGCTATCCTACCAAAAGCAATCTACACATTCAATGCAATCCCGATGAAAATTCTAACATAATTCTTCATAGATCTTGAAAAGGCAATTCTCAACTTCAATTGGAAAAACAAACAAACAAAAACGTAGAATGGTCAAAACAATCTTGAATAATAAAAGAACTGCTGGAGGTTTCACCACCCTTAATTTCAAGTTGTATTACAAAGCTATAGAAATAAAAACAGTATGGTATTGGCACAAAACAGACACTTTGATACATGGAATTGAATTGAAGACCCAGACATAAGTCCACACACTCATGAACAATTGATTTTTTTAATAAAGAAGTCAGAAATACACACTGGAAAAGAAGTCAGCATCTTCAACAAATGGTTTTGGTCAAACTGAATGTCTGTAGGTAGAAGAATCCAAACAGATCTACACTTATCATCCTGCACAAAACTCAACTTTAAATGGATCAAAGACTTCAGCATAAAACTAGATACACTGAACCTGATAAAAAGAGACAGGAAATACCCTTAAACTCATTGACACAGGAAAATACTTTCAAAATAGAACACCATTAGCACAGGAACTATGATCATTAATTAATAAATGAGGCCACATGAAACTGAAAATCTTCTGCATGGCAAAGGACACCATCTTTTGGACAAAGTGGCAGCCTACAGAATGGGAAAAGATTTTCACCAACTATACATCTGATACAGGGCTAATGTTCAAAATATAAAAAGGATTCAAGAAACTAACAAAATACCACAAAACCAAATAACTCAATTTAAAAATGAGACACAGTTACAAACAGAAAATTCTCAATAGAGTAAATTTGAATGGCTAAGAAACACTTAAAGGAATGTTCACCACCCTTAGCCATCAGGGAAATGCAAATTAGAACTACTTTGAGGTTCCATCTTCCACCTGCCAAAATGGCTAAGAAAAATAATGCAAGCACCTCATGCTGGTGAGGATGTGGAGCAAGAGGAACACTCCTCCATTGCTGGTAGGAGTGCAACTTGCACAGCCACTATGGACATCAGTGTGCTGGTTCCTCAGGAAACTGGGTCTTGATCTACCTCATCATCCAGCTATGACTCTTGTGCATATGCCACAAGGACATTTGCTCAACCGTGTTCATCATTGCTCAATTCATAATAGCCAGACACTGGAAACAACCTAGATGTCCCTCAACAGAAGAATGAATAAAGAAAATGTGGCATGTTTACACAATGGAGTATGACTCAACCATTGAAAGCTGACAGCATGAAATTTGCAGACAAATGGATGGAACTAGAAAAAAAACATCCTGAGTGAGGTATCTGAGATATAGAAAAACAAATGTGGTATATATTCATATATATATGTGGCTATTAGCTATGAGGTCAGTGATAACCAAGCTTCAATCCATAGAACCACAGAGGATAGGTATAGAGTAAGGGATTAGAAGGAGCAGATAGATCTCATTAGGAAAGAGAAATAGAATAGATAGCTATGGAGATGGGGGAGCTGTAATGGTAGGATCAAGTGGAGAGTTACAGGGCAGAGAGAGGCATGGGAGAGAATCCAGGGATAGACAGCTAAAAATAAGAGGAATTTGAGGGATAGTATGGAAACCTGATAAAGTAGAAACTTCCTAAAATGTATGCATGCATGAAGGTGATCTAAAAAAATGGCCAAATAATTGGGGAGACACAGTCCCAACTGGGCATCACTTGTCACCAAATGTAGCTTCCAGTATCAGAAGAATTACAACTAATTGAGTTGTTGTCAGAAAGGGCTATGGGAATCTCCAACCAACCCAGGCTGTTTCTGAGACTATAAGGGGCTCTCCACACAAAAAGGCCCCATTGCTAAAGACAACACCTACACGACTCATTGAAGTTAAAGTTGAAGATGTCAAGCTGGTGCCTACCTAGAGCTTTCACCCTTATGTTACACTGTCATTGGTACAGGAACGTACTCTGCATGCTTTCAAAAGAGAAAGGTAAACACCAAGTCAGCCACAAACCCCCTATCTACAACGGTGTCTTGCTTACAAAATATGCTAGGGCAATAATGGCACAAAGCTTGGTGGAGTAACCACCCAATATCTGATTTTACTTAAGGCCGACCCATGAGAGGGAACCCATACCTAACCCTGCTTTAGTGACCAAGAGCTTGAGACTAGATAGCCCAGGTACCTAGAGTAAAACCAAATAGTACTGCTCTAAAAAATAGAGGAGATAATGTAGTGATAAATGACTCCTAATGCTATTCTGCTATATTCAGTCACCATCAGAGAAGCTTCCTCCTGCAGCAGATAGGAACAAATATAGTGAACAACAGCAAGACATTACACAGAGAGTGAGAATTTTGGATCACTCGGCCCTAAATAGGATGTCTTCATCAAATCCCTCCCCTCAGAGCTCAGAGAAACCCACAGAAGAGAAGTTAGAAAATATGTAAGAAGCCAGAGGAGATAGAGGACACCAAGAAAACAATTCCTTCTAAATCAACACAAGCAAAGCTCATATGGATGCACAGAGACCGAAGCAGCAAGCACAGAGCCTGCATGGGTCTTCATCAGGTCTTCTATATGTACATTATGGCTTCCAGTTTAGTATTATGAGACTTCTGAGTGTGGGAATGACTGGGTCTCTGATTCTTGTGCCTTCTCTTAAGCTCTTTCTCTTGGTTTGTTTTGTCTAACTTTGATGTAATAATAATAATAATAATAATAATAATAATAATAATAATAATAAATAATGCATCCCAATTGCAGCAGATGACTCCAGCAATTTGGAGATATCAGTATCCTTGGATGACTACCAACATCATTAGCAGCAATGGAATGGAACCAGCTGGAGCCTAGAAGATTAAGCTGTGTGTACTGGAGGTGGCTTGTTTGGAGGAGCCCAGAAGATGGAAAGTGGATCCCAGATATTGAACATTGTGTTATTTACACTGCTGGGAATTTTATTGCTTTGATATGATTGTGGTTATGCCCTGGTTCTACCCTCCTGAAGTAAGAAGATGTTTAACTTTATTTTGATTTTCACAGGAGCCCATAGCTGAGACATTTAGAACAGATTTTGGATTTTTTTTAAGCTAAAATGAAATATTTTTACTGGTATAAACTTGACAAATCAGAAAACCCTGCATATTGCTTTGTGACTCATAACTGAAATTTAGAGACATACTTTGACATGTCAACTTCAGCATCATCAATATCTTAAACCATATGTTGACTTCAAATTCTCCTCTAAGGAACACTTGTTTCTTTATGGAGATTCCCCAGAGCTCTATGCTTCTTAATTTTTTATAACATAATTCTTCATTGATTCTTTGCAAATCTCATATTCTGAACCCCAATCCTGCTCACCTTCCAGTTCCTCCCTATCTGCCCCTCACCCCTGTAGTATCACCCCCCAAAGAATTCCCTAAAATTAATTAAAAACAAAACAAACAAAGCTCACCTTGCTCCTCCCGCTGCTGCCAAGGGCCATGTCTGAGTCTGTGGCCCTACAGCAGCCGCGGTCTATGTTGATGTCCATGGCTTCAGCAACCATTGAAGACCGTGTGGATGACCAGGGCTTGGGCCACCACTTGAGGCCATGTTGGTGTCTGAGGGTCATACTGCAGCTGGAGCCCTACAGATCTGAGTGGCCTATGCTGCCACCTGGGGCCATAGTGATGTCTGAGTTGGTGTCTGTGGCCCCTGTTACCACTGAGGGCTGTGCAGATGCCTGGGGTCTGGTCAGCCACCTGAGACCATGTTGTCATCCAAAGCCTATGCTGCCTCCAGGATCATACTGATCTTCATGACCTGTGCTGCCACCAGGGCCATGGGGACATCCAGAACTGAGCTGCTGCAGAGGGCCATGTCTGTGGACCTACTGTAGCTGGGGTCTGTGTTAGCAGAGGGGAGGTTATAGGAACCATGTGTGTTGAAATCCAAGGGCCAAGCCAAGCTGACTCTGCCCTTCATTGGCCCTGGGAGAGCTGGCCGTGCCCCTCACTGGACACTGCAACCAGAGATCTGATCTGGCCCTGCCCCTCATGGGAGAGCTGGCCCCCATACTAAGAAGAAATGGGAGAGCCTAGTGTGGGGGCCAGCTGAAGAGGAAGTCCTTGTGTCCTGGACTGACCAGATCAGCTGCCATGCAGGCCCACATCCTGTGCCTTGGGTTGGCTCATCTTAACATCTGCCCATCTATGAACTGCTAGAGGATATGAAAGGACTGGCCCTGAGGAACTATAGCTGCAGGACCTCGGAGATGAGTTCCGTGAGGGTCCAGTGATAATGGTGTACCAGATGTCAGAGGCCTTGAACCACACCAATGATTCATTACAATGAACATTTGCGGGTGGGGTTAATTGGAAAAAAGGGTACACTGAGTGACACACTGCAGCTCCCAGCGCCACTAGGACAAATGAAGAGGTGTTAGAGGTTTTGGAATTTTTAAAGGGACTAGACATTTTAAAGAGACTACATTTTTAATATGTTTGGGTTTGTAAAGACTGTGGGACTTTCAAAGATCTTTGTTTTTTAATGTGAGATGTTAAAGTTGAATAAGAAAGGAAAGATTGTGACTTAATGGTGATGTTTTTGTGGGTCAAGCTGAAAAGGGATCATTTGTGCCAGATAGTTTTATGTCAAATTAACACAAGCTAAAGTCATCTAAAAGGGGTAAATGCCACCATAAGATTGGACTGTAGGCAAGCTTGTAGAGCATTTTCTTAACTAGCGATTAATGTGGGATAGCCCAGTGCATTGTGGGTGGCTCCATTCCTGGGCTGGTGATTCTGGGTCCTCTAAGAAAACGGGCTGAGCAAGGCGTGATGAGCAAGTCGATTGGCAGCACTGCTCCATGGCCTCCATCAGCTCCTGCCTCCAGGTTTCCACATTGCTTGAAATCTTGTCCTGGCTTCCTTTGATGAACAGTGATGTGGAAACCTAAGCTGGAGAAACCCTTTCCTCCCTAGCTTTCTTTGGTGATGGTGTTTCATCATAGCCACAGTAGACAGTAGGTTAGATTTCTCAACCCTACTCCTCTCAATTTCCAGAAAGAAAAGTTGCTATGAATTTGATGTTTTTCATTCATATATTTTTCTATAATTTTGCTACATCTAACATTAATGAATATATAAAACTTGTCTTTCTAATATCTAAATAAATAAAATTGTGTTATACATACTCATATGCATTTCTACTGACTTTGAAAAAATATCTATATTGACACAAGAAGCTGCAGTAGATACCTTTTAACCACTCAATAGTATTTTACTGGAGTTTGTTCATTATATGGGGTTTCATATATGTGTATTTTAATGGCAATTTCTTGTATGGGTAAATATGTTGTTTCGTAGACGTTTGGCCTCATAAATAAAGCTGTAATGAAATGAATGTTATTTCTTGTGAAGATGAGAGGAAGCATAATTAGATACCTAATTAGATGCCTAGATAAAAGATTACTTTTGCCAGGATAGAAAGCACCATGTGAGATTTAACAAAGCATTGCTACCTACTTCCAAAGTGTCGCTGTGACAGTGATTCCAGCTGTGTGTAGGTCATATTGCCCTGTGTCGTTCTCAGTACATGATGTCCTCACACATAATTATTTGTCATCAAATGAATGTGAGGTGTTGTGTATGTAAGTCAGAGTCTAACTGGGACCTCTGAGGGATTTAAACAGTAGTATAGTAATCTCAGAGAGGTAATTAGTAATGAAATGGGTGAAATGGCTGATGTGTCTGTCTTCTTGCTCTTTGGTTCTCTATTGACTTTCCATTTGTTTTGTTTTGTTTTGTTTTCTCCAGACAGAGTTTCTCTGTGTAGTTTTGGAGCCTATCCTGGAACTCACTCTGTAGACCAGGCTGGCCTCGAACTCACAGACATCTGCCTAGTTCTGCCTCCCAAGTGCTGGGATTAAAGGCATGCACTACCACCTCCCGGCTACTTGACTGTTCATTTATAATGTTCTCTGGAGAGTCTCTGGAGAATCTGCTCATCTATCTTTGCCAGATAGGTATATTACTAATGTCACTTGCTTCCCTGGAACTAACTGTACACTTTATTTGCAGTGTCTTATGATATGGAAGTTGTAATCTATCGTGCAGGCTTGTTTTTACCCTCAAGGACAGAGTTAGAGTTTGTCATATCACCCTGTATTGTCTTTTAAAGGTTACAGTTTTACTTTTCATATTTTGGTCTTGAATATACCAGGGATTAATAATTGGGGAGTGATATTGATACATTTAAAAAAATTGTTCCTGTCCAAATAATCACATATAGTAATACATCACACACACACACACACACACACACACACACACACACACACACCACCCCAAAACTCACATTTTAACTGCATACTGTGAAAGAGCACAAATTAATTCACACATACACAGCAGCCATTCCACTCCTAGTTTTGTGTACTGATGCTCTTGGCTTTTCAAAAAGCATTTTTAAATATTACACAAATTTATTTGTGTGTGTGGGGGGGGGAGGAAGCGTGGATGTGCCTGCTCCATGGTGCTTGTGTCCAGGTCAGAGAACAACCTTCTACCAAGTGGTGGCCAGGATCTGGCTCAGGCCATCAGCCTTGGCAGCAAGCACCCTCCCCCCTGAGCCGCCTCGCCAGCCCCCTCCGGATCGACATTATCATCTTATGTGTGGATTAGAGCAGATTTATTTTTTTAACTAACCCTGATGCCTTTTCCTAATTTCCAAGTCTTCCTACCAATGCCTGACTCTATTGAGCAGATGTAGTGACAGCTGCTGGCACTGGCTTTCAAAACTGTGCTGATGTTTTACCGTTAATGTACTTCTTCTCTGATTTTTGTTGATTCTTCTTTTTGGACTAAAAAAGTCCCTTTCTTTCTGCTTGGCTGAAAGTATTTTAAGTGTTTATTTAAGTGATATTCACTACTTACGTGGAATTCTTCCTCATTGAGATGATCACGTAGCTTACCTGGAACAGTTCTTGGGAGACTAATGGCCTGTCTGGGTCAAACCTGAACTTGAAGACCACAAAATCAGTACTGTATGTTTTCAATGCATGTAGATAGATGTTGACGTATTTTGAAAAGGACAATAAAACTACATACACAAATGATTAGTGGTGGTATTTTTCAGAAAGGGAGAAAAAGAAATTGGAAGGAGGACATATGATTGCTGGTGGCAGAAAAAAGATATTTTACCAGAGTCCGGAATTTTCTTGTGTTTCTTCTGAAGGAAAATATGTTCATATTTAACGTCAATAATTTTTCCAGCAATGAATATATGGAAATAAGAGGTGTCAGGTTAAGAAGGGTAAATTTTGAGTCATAGAAGCGTAATTGAATGCCATTCTTTTCTTTACAATTTTGTGATTTTGAAAAAGAAAAGGAATCTGAGAAAGTACTGTGGGAGTCTTGGGCCAAGAGCAGCCACCCAGGGCCGCTGCTGGGTCTGTTGTCTGTCTGTCCTGGAAAGAAGAACCACAGGGACAAGAAAGAGAAGTGACAGTTGGTTAGTGAGGGCCTGACACTGTGACAGCTAGGGAGCTGGTGTGAGGGTGGGGGTAGGGATGGGAGGGTCAGAGGGGTGGGGGATGGGAGGGTCAGAGGGGTAGGGGATGGGAGGGTCAGAGGTGTGAGGCATGGGAGGGTCAGAGGGGTGGGGGATGGGAGGGTCAGAGGGGTAGGGGATGGGAGGGTCAGAGGGGTGGGGAATGGGAGGGTCAGAGGGGTGGGGGATGGGAGGGTCAGAGGGGTGGGGGATGGGAGGGTCAGAGGGGTAGGGGATGGGAGGGTCAGAGGGGTAGGGATGGGAGGGTCAGAGGGGTGGGGGATGGGAGGGTCAGAAGGGTGGGGGGTGGGAGGGTCAGAGGGGTGGGGGATGGGAGGGTCAGAGGGGTGGGGGATGGAAGGGTCACAGGGGTCGGGGATGGAAGGGTCACAGGGGTGGGGATGGGAAGGCAGGCAGCTGCCTCAGAGTGAAAGTAACAGAAACTCAGAGGGTTCTGAATTCAAAGTAACAGTTACAGATCCCAAGGGACAGAGTGCTGGTGAGTCACAGATTGACCAGCATAGAGAAATGCCAGCCACTGAGAGAAAATGGAATACAACCCACAGACTTTATTAGAATAAGCACAAGGCTCCCATCAAGGGGATGGAAGAAGCCCAATAGTGGGAGTCCTCTGGGGCTCTGAGCCCTGAGGCCTTCCAACTCCAGACTCCCTCTCCTCCCTCAGTTACCCTGGCCTGGGTATTTCTCGACCTTGGATAGGGTGTTCACTAGGTTTATGTCAAGTTTACTCAAGCTAGGATGTAGCTAGAGTGACCGTGGGCCAGACAAGACCAGGAAAACTCTAGCTACAGTACCATCTTTTTATAAGATGGATCTCAACTGAGAAAAACAGACTGGCATTTGGGCATGTCTGTAGTGCATTTTCTTGATTGATGAGGTGGGATAGTCCAGTGTACTGTGGGTGGTGGTCCTGGGGGTGAATAAGAAAGTAGGCTAACAAAGGTATAAGGAACAAGCCAGTAAGCAGCACCCCTTCATGGCCTCTGCATCAGCAATTCCTGCCTCTAGGGTCTTGCCTTCAGTTCCTTCCCTAACTTTGAGAGATTATGGATACAAGCTGTAAGCTGAAGTAGACCCTTTCTCCCCAACTTACTTTTGGTCATGGTGTTTTATCACAGCAATAGAAATTGGTACTGGGAGAGGTGTGTTGCTGTAGACAGCAGTGTTGGATTGTGGAGGAACTTTTGAACTTGGGGCTGGAAAATCCACTGAGCGCTCAGAGTTGGTTGAGCTGTTCTGTGGGAGCTTGGACAATAACAATCTTGAGACTGATGTAGAACAAGGAGGTCTGCCTTGGGACATTTTAGAGGGAAGTTTGAGACTCTCCTAAGGACCCTGCCAGGGCCAGTAAGAATCTGTGGTGTTTGTGGAGTTGAATGGTCAGCTGTGGTCAACAAGAGACCAGCACAAATCCAGCAGAATTTTTGCTTTACTGGAACTTCTCTCCCTGAGAACCAATAGTCTTCATTCTACATTAGAATCCTGGAGAAGTAGGTTCTAACACCACCAAAAGGAATGCTTTTGCAACACACCTAACATATAGAAATTGAAGATTAGGTGGGCCATAACAAAGGCCAGCGTGTGTGTGTGTGTGTGTGTCCATGCATGTGCATTCACATATGCATGGGGTATAAAGTAGATATTCAGTCTGAAACAATGTTTCCTAACCTTAATGCTGTGACCCTTGGATATAGTTGTTCATGTTGTGCTAACCTCCAATGATAAAATTATTTTCATTGCTACTTTATAACTCTAATTTTTCTACTGTTATGAATCATAATGTAAATATCTGTGTTTTCAGATGGTCTTAGGCAATCCCTGTGAAAGAGTCTTTCAACCTCATAAATGAGTTGTCACCAACAGGTTGAGAACTACTGATCTGACACAAAGTAAAACACAATCAGATCAGCTGATTAAGTATCAAAAGTTTCTTTTCCTCTAGTATGTTGATAGAGGATTAATACATGAAAGAGAAGATCAACCTATACCTGGAGACTCAAATTAGCTGCTAGAAAAAAAAAATGTTTAGGCAGAGAGAGGAGACAAATTTTGAAGAACCATCCAGATGGTACTGTTTGCTTCTCACCTGACAACCACAGTGATATCAGTGAATGTATGCATCCTTCTGGAACCTTCCTCCTTTTATAATGTTTGCCAACCCAAACTGTCACCTCACTATGGTCAGAATAAGTCCAGGGAAAGAGGAACTTGATAACTTATAGGGTTTGGTGACTGCAAAAGTCACTCTTAGATAAGAGTAGGGCAGGCAAGGGAGCTTTGCATTTGTCCTGAGCATTCACAACACATGAATGGTGTGATGTGGCTTGTCATGTTTGAAGGTCCAAAGGATTTGAAAATTGGAGGGTTTGAATAACGTAAGGAAAGATGAAATGAAATCACTCTGAAGACGTTAGAGCTTCGGATTTATCTTCCTTTGAGTTCTCAAGGTCAGCATACACAGTGATATATGTAAACATCAATCATGATCTTTCCAATGTTGGCAGTCATTTTATGTGTTTTTATAAAGATAATACATGAGCTAGTCAAGGTTGGGCTCTGGAACCAAGCAGTGGACCATATGTGGCCTCAGCTTCCTCATCTATTAAATAAGGTAATGATGCGTCCTCCATAAACTCACTATAGGGATTACTGATGTATGCAGTAAGGCAGCTTGAACATGGTGCTGGTATTGGAGAGATGGAATACTCAACATTGGATTATCCAATATGTATTTTATGGTTTGTATCAAAAATATTGTTATCGGTTTTATGCACAAAGCCCCCACTCTAGTACTGAACCAAATGGAGATGCAATTTTCTTCTGTTTTGGGAGAGGCAGCCAGCCTCTGGTTCTGCCAGATTAGCAGTGACCCCCTTCTTCGCGGTGCGAAGATTTTTTCCTCCCTTTCTGGAATAGTTGACCTTGTGTACATCCTATTTCACAAATGAGTCTGTCAGATACACAGAGCATATAGGCTGAAGATGATGCCCCAAACACTGCAGAGAAACCTCAGGTGACTGTCCAGGAAGCTGGCTGTTTCTGTCAACTCAAATTCTTTGGAAGTTGCTTGCATGCACTTCCTGTTTTTATTTTTGTTAGCTAATATTATTTCCTTCTTGGGACTCTGAGGGAGTTGAAGGTTAGTTATAGTTGAAGATTAATTAGGATAGAAAGTGAATTAGATACATTTTGGACTTACCAAAATAGGATAGATAAGGGAATTATTTTCTCTGATTTGTCAAATACAAATGGACTAGACATCGTTTAGGTATTTGTTACTTATATATATTATATATAGTTATTGTACTTTTGTATATAGTTTTTCTTTTGTTAGTTATAACCTTTTGCCTTTTTTCTTTTTATTAAAATAGAAAAGAGGAAATATGGTGGTATTTTATTTGTACTGAAATGTGATTTTCATTGTATGTTAATAAATAAAGTTGCCTGGGGGTCAGAGCTATTAGAGCCATAGCAAGAGTGTGGTGGTGGTGGCGCATGCCTTTAATCCCAGCACTTAGTAGAAGAGCTAGGTAGATCTCTGTGTGTTCAGGGATACAGCCAGCATTGGAGACATACCCCTTTAAGACCTGGAGGATGGTACTTACAGGCAGTGACGAGGCAGTCATGTGTTTGGGTTTACAACCAATGAGAAGGCAGAACAGAAAGACTATTTAAAGACAGACACACAGGAAGTAGCTCTCTTTCAGAGAGGTAGGAGCGCTGCAGGAGGTAAGATTTTAGCTCTGAGCTCTGACCTCTCAGCTTTCTCTTTTACATTGGTTCTGTGTTTCTTATTTTAATAAGACGGTTGGTTACATCTACAAGTTCCAACAGATAAAGGGGATGCTTTATAATAGGCCAGTAGAGCCTGCCCTTTATCATCAGAAAAATAAGGCTTCCTACAAGAGCCACCAGTGGCCCTCCTTTTACAGCTCATTATCAGAATTTAGTCACATGAATACCACTTGTTACAAATGTCTGTTTTTCTTTAAGTGATGTTGTCCTAAATAGCATTGTGCCTCTTGTATTAAGGCAGGAAAGAAAAATAGATAATAGACATTTAAAAGGCAACTAGCAGTGGCAGGTACCAAGATGATGAGTGACAGTTAGGAGAGAGGAAGGGAGAGCTAGAGTGAATATATGGCCTGCTTTAATAAAATTAAATTCTCATCTCCCAACAGCAGTATCTCTTAAAGGGAAGGAACATTGATTACTTGGAAAAATGTGTAGAAAACTCTTTCATAACAGAGAGCAAAATCATCTATTGGTTAAGAGCAGGGGTAAGAAATACAGCTAGACTGAAATCAAGACTTGGAATTCTGGCCCTGGTGCTATTTGACATGTGGGTTTGGGTGAGGTGATGTCTTAGACAGTATTCTATTATTGTAAAGAGATATCATAACTACGGCAATTCTTATAAGAGAAAACATTTAATCAGGGCTTGCTTAGTTACAGAGTTCAGTCCACTATCATCACGGTGGGGAGTGTGGTGGCATGGAGTCAGACATGGTGCTGGAGAAGTAACTGAGAGTTCCAGATCTGCAGGCAGCGGGAAGAGCTCTAGAGGCACTTGGCCTGGCTCGGGCTTTTAAAACTTCAAAGCCCACCTCTAGTAACATATATCCTCCAACAAGGCCACACCTCCCAATCCTCCTCAACTAGTGCCACTCCCTGATGACTAAGCATTGAAATCTATCAGCCTATGGGGACTATTCCTAGTCACACTACCACAGTGGTTTTTGTTTGTTTGGGGAGCTCCCCTCCTAGTACTGGAGCTGGAATCTAGGCCTTTCACATGTGAAGCAAATATTCTTGTGCTAACAGCCCCAGCCTTTTTAAACTCTTCATTTGGGGACAGGGTCTCACTAAGTTGGCCAGCCTGTGCTTGTGTAACATAGCCCGAGCAGGCCTGGAAATTGTAATCCTCCTGCCTCAGCTTCCAGAGGGGCCAGGATTCCAGGCCTGTGTCAAGGGGTCTGCTTGCATGAGCTCTTACATCTCTCTCGAACTAAGCTCCTTTGTAGGAAGACCTTAGTCATCAGAGTGTCTGCACTTGTAGGAGAAAGCTTCCTACAGCAGAGTCAGTATGTGTAGAGTGAATAAATGCCTCTTAGATGGATAAACAAATGTCTTGAAACCCTGACTCCTCGGTAGCAATAGGAGTTATGAAAAACACCTTTGGAGTCATCACAGGAACAAGCCTGTTTCTGAGAACAACCCACTGATTCTACTGCTGCAGAAATGCAATTGCACGTGAGACTCTCTGAGGTTCATCAGCCCGAGAAGCCCTAAGGACATTTTCTGAAGATCTCTTCAACCATCTATTCATTTCTAAGTCTGTTTGCTTTTCAAATAAGCTGCCATATTATAATATCATTTACATGTGCCTGGAACATATTCAAAATTGATATCCATATAGTAGATTTCTAAAATGAAATGACAGATAAATGAAGGCATGTGGGGGGGAAGTAAGGGAGGCAAGCGTGGTGTATATGTGTGTGTACATATGTGTGTATGTCTGTGTATATGTGTGTATGTGTGTGTATGTGTATTTAAGTGTGTATGTGTATGTGTATGTATATGTGTGTATGTGTGTATGTATGTGTGTATGTGTATGTATATGTGTGTATATGTGTGTATGTGTGTATGTGTATGCATGTGTGTGTTTGTATATGTGTGTATGTGTGCATACGTATGTATATGTGTGTATGTGTATATATATATGTGTGTATGTGTATGTATGTGTGTATGTGTATGTATATGTGTGTATGTATGTGTATGTATATGTGTGTTTGTGTATGTGTGTGTACATATGTGAATCAGTGCCTTTTATTTTACATAAGAAGTTGCTGAGCTTTTAGTATCAGCTATTTCAGACCAAGTTCATTTCTAATTAAAGATTAGCACAGTAAATTAATACTCATTTCTGTGCTAGCACACTAGAGCAGCAGAAAAATTACCTAAATTAAACTCAGTTAGTGGCATCAATCATGTCTGTGAGTAATGGCATCCTGAAGCATATTCTGTGAAACCCTGAGTTTAAGGGATGCTCACAAAAGATCCCCAATGTCCTTGTTTAGTTAATTATTGTGGATGAATCTTTACCAAATATTGATTTAACAAGAAAATTCCCCCTAGGAGCTTGTGCACAACACTTAACCATTGACTGACTTCAGGGTTTATGGGAAAGTTCTGAGTTAAGGCTCACACTGGTGTTGTGTGATGAAGTAGGAAGATTTATACTGAATCACAGTGCCAGCAAGTCCCACATTGATAACTGAACATGAGCTAACCTGGTCTCTAACATTCCTGAGCTGCTTCATGGTCATTTTCATCAGACCCTCTCTGTCACTGAGGAGGGTCACCACATCAGTGCCAAATCCTTTCTTCTTTGTGCTCATGCTTGGTAGCCTGCATTGCTTATGGACCCACTGTGACCACGTTGCTCACACCCATATAAACTACAATCTCCTGTGAGGAGATGGGCAATGCATCGTGGTGGTAAACCAACTTCAACATTGTGTAGATTAAGCTCCACCAAGGCTGTTCACCAGCACTACTTCTGGATCAGTTATTTTTCTCATTGCTACAGCAAAATGCCAGGCAAAGCAGCTCAGGAAGGGTTCATTTGGGGTGACATCTGAAGGCATCGTCCACTGTGGTGGGGAAGGCATGGTTGGGAGGGAGCCTCTAGGGTTCTAGCTGTGACAGTAGACCCAGGAGGCAGCTGGTCATATTGTGTCCCCAGTCAGGATGCAGAAAGATGAGTGTTAGTGCTAGGCTCACACTCTCCATAGTCAACTGGGACTCTGTCGGGACTGGAGTCATCAAGTCTCAGTTAATCCTGGGTAGAAATGCCTTCACAGATGTGCCCAGAGGTTTGTCTCTTACGTGATTATAAATCCAGTCAAGTCAACCATGAAGTTAACCCACCACAGAGTCATTGTAAAGCAGCTTCATTTCCAGCCCATGGAATACAGATCTCAGAAAGCAATGGCCTCTACCCTTCTTTGTTGGCTCATCAGTTCCTAAATCTCTGTCCAACTCTGATGCCCAAGTCTGAGGGCCCCATTGAGCATATTCTGTTTTGTGTTTCTGCCCTAGACCTTTACCCTGCTCCAGTTTATAATGGGGATATTGACTGGCCATTGACTAGGCCCAGGAAGACTGACTTTGCAATAATTATGAATGAGAGATGTCAGCCATGAAGCATCTCATTGCAGATATTTCTACACATAGTCGATACTGACTTTTGTAAGGACTGAGCTCCAAGCAGCTTGCAGTCATAAGGGAATGACCAACTGAACAGCTATTATTTCATCCCATTGATGCTTTGTGAGCACAGGGAAACAAGGATCCATCATGCACATTTTATGCCAGCCTGACTTTTGCTTTCTATAGTGGTTAAAAATTATTAACTGTTTCCCCCAGGAAGCTGAGTCCTGTGGAAAGGCTCTGCCTTGCATGAAAAAAAAAACCCTGTTAATTTCAAAATTTATAAAAGATGTACATTTCTTAATCACCAATACATTGACTCCTAACATAAAGATGAGTGTATATTTCTCACAACATCTTGAATACTGCTTCAACAATGAAATAGGAAATGTGGCTAACAAAGTGATTCTGATACAAATGCACTATCTTACTGTGTTTGTACAAAATCCTTGGCACCCAGATGAAGCCCAAATCAAGGCTTCCACATGATAATGGTTTCCTGGGACTCTGAGGTTCCATCCATTTTCTAACGGAGGAAATCGCCTCTCACATTATAGACAACAATGTACACAGAGCCACTTGACACCTTTATGATTAATATCTAAATATTTGCAGAGGCTTTCCCATTTGCTCACACCTGAGAGTAAAGGCTGTTCTAACAGGTCATGTAAAGCTACCTGGTACCTTTCTGAACAACACCCACAGTGACTGTTCTGTCTAAAAGTTGCCAAGTTGAAGGAGCAGACTGGAGGAGGATAGAAACTCACTAAAATGACCCCGGAAGTGCACCACTGATAATGAGCCAAACAGGAAACTGGCCCCAAAGCAGATCCATTTAGTTACTGTTCTGTGTGGAGTCTCTATTAGGAGGAATAATCACATGCTCTCAACCACTAATAAGAAGGGCAAAGCTGCACGGCCGTGGGCTGTGGATTTCTGTGAACCAGACACTGAATTACCTTCATTTGTTTTCCAAAGAATGCCAGGGGATGGATGCTACTGTCTGTTCTTCTTGCTGAGGAGGGAGGTGATGGTCAAAGAAGGCAGCTTTACTCAGGATATATGAATGACTGAGCTGAAATTCCACCAAAGGGAAATGATGTTTAAAATGCTGCTCTCTTGTGCTTCTCACTGGGCAAGAGTGAGGACTTAGAATTATGTGAGCTTGTTTGAAATGAGCATGGCATTTCTGGACTCCTCCAAGAATACCTGGGGGAACAAGGATGGTGACATACCTGACCATAGGCTTCCCTGTGGGCGCTACACTGGAGTCTATAACACAGATCTCGCCTGTGATGTGACCCTGAGATGGCCATGTGGATACCCTTACTATAGATGGAGTTCAAGAGCTCGAAGCCCAGAGATGCTAAGTAGTCACTGTGTATCTCCCCACAGTGAGTGAGAAGCAGGAAGCAGTACATGCATGCAGACTCAGAGCACTTGCAGGAAGCAGTACATGCATGTGGACTCAGAGCACTTGCAGGAAGCAGTACATGCATGCAGACTCAGAGCACTTGCAGGAAGCAGTACGTCAGTCAACCATCAGTCCACCATCAATTCTGTTGGTTAGAGCTTGTGGCAAGGCAGTGCCTCATGGTTGAGAGTATGTGAAAGAGTAATTTGCTAATATCATGATGGAAAGCTAAGAGAGACACAGGCAGGAGGGGCCAGGTTCTAATGTCTCCTTGACACTCTGTGTGACTTTAAGGCCCTGTGCCTTAAAAGTTTTATCACCTTTCAGTACTTTCACTAGTTTAGGGCCAAGTCCCTAACACATAGACTCAGAATATCATCTAAATTATATCTCCTACACCACACCTGCTTCAGGACTTATAGATCCTGCCCACACTGCTTATCATGTCTTAGAGTGAAGTCATTATTATGAATCATCTATATAAAACACCACTCCGATTTATGGCATGCAGCTTTCTTTTATATTGTGATCAGAGTGGTATGTATTAAAGAAGCATGGTCAAATATCCTTTGCAAACAGGGTATTTTAGGACAGATAGGTTTTCAAACCACTTTTGTACCTTTTGAGTCCTCTGCAACATCACACTTGTGCCTTGTGGTACCCTCCCTTGGGGACCACACTAGACCACCATTTAAGCATCCATCAGCTATCTCTCTCCCAAGCCTTTTCTCCCTTGCCCCTTTTAAGGTTTCCTCTACATCCCCATGTTGACCTCCTGGAAATGAGGCTGGATGGACTGCCGACTCCATCCCTTTATCATAGTGTTGATAATCCTTTCTGCGGCTGTGTTCAATTTTTCTGGTGATGTGCCACATACTTGTATGTGGCCTTTATTTCTTTCAATACCGAGGCTGCTCCATGTAACATAATCTTCCAATATGCAGTTCTGGCAGCATGGATGTTTTGTAATAGAATTCAAAATGTCTCCCTATCTGCAGTATGGGCTTATGGGATGTGTCGAATGTTATTTCCCAGATTCTTTGTGTGTGTGGTGGAAGGCATGGAGGGCCACACTGTGATGTGGGCCTGGGGTTTAGTATTTAAAGCTATAGGGCATATTTCCACGCTGTGCTTTACAGAAGAAGTGAGCTGACAGCAGCCCACATTAGTGCTCTGAGCAGACCAGGCTCAGGAAGTCTTCTAACCAAGGTACCAGAAACACAGAGCAGTAATCACAGCACAGGGGGATCCCGGCAAGGGAAGCTCACTGTCTGAGACCTCACAGGCACCACATCTTGCCATATAAGCATGAAATTCATGGAGAAAATCTCTCACCAGCATCCCTCTCCCAAAAGCCCTTTAGGGTCTGTTTTAGTTTACTACTGTTGGATAAAATGTGTGTGTACAAACATTTCAAACCAGGGTGAAGGCCTCCAGCAAGATAGGAGTTAATACTATGGGTACCATAATTATGGGGGTGACTTCACATCACTTTTGGTCATATTCGATTGATGAGAGGCAAAATCCACAACTTAATGGAAGGGGATAATGCAGGTACATGGATTCCAGCAGAGAGAGGCCTACAGCTGAGTTCTGCAGTAGCCCAATATTTGGGAGAGAAAAATTGCACAATTCCTGCCCTCAGCCAGGAGCTTTAAAACAGTCATTGCAATTGGATGCCATTCAATATATTGATAACTTTACAGACACAGCCCCCCCCCCCCCCCCCCCCCGATTAACCAGGAAACTAAAGTTCACTCTACAGCAAACCACACTCTCTCAAATGAGTTGGCTATCTTGCCAAGGTAGTTCTGGGGGAAACTTCCAGTTCCCCTCCCCCTTCTCTGTCAACCCCTCTGGCTGCTAGTCAGTGCTTTCGTGAAACTCTAATCCTGAATTCTCTCTCTCT
Source organism: Peromyscus maniculatus bairdii (assembly GCF_049852395.1). Lineage (NCBI taxonomy): Eukaryota > Metazoa > Chordata > Mammalia > Rodentia > Cricetidae > Peromyscus > Peromyscus maniculatus. Next base: position 29,656,701 of record NC_134860.1, on the reverse strand, counting down.
CTCTCTCTCTCTCTGTCTCTCTCTCTCTGTGTGTGTGTGTGTGTGTGTGTGTGTGTGTGTGTGTGTGTGGTGTTTATTTTTAATTATACAGGTTTGGTAATAGGTGGGTAGTCATGTTGGCTTCAGCCTCCAATGGAAAAAAATTCTTATTTTCAGCTGATTATATCTTGAAAGGATGTGCAGCCTCAGGCACCTGCAAATTGTAATGCATCACTGTTCACAAGTGGAACAGCAGGGGACAGAAATGAAAATTGAGGATACAGTGGCAGCCATTGCTGCTAAATCAGCCTGGATGAAGGAGGATTAAATAAAGTATGACAGCTTGGGACTGGAGGCGGGGTCCAAGTGCCCAGCCTCTGGCCTCCCTCATGATTTTATGAGGTGAAAAGCTGAGTTAACAGTAACATGGGTCTTTTCCACCAGGAAGAATTAAGAAGCAAGCTAAGCACTAGACACTTGTCCCTAATGCCAGACAGCAGACAGGACAAAAGAGAGACCTTCTCAGCAGCTGTGAATTCAGAAGTGGTGACCATGTAACTTGAGAATCGCAGGGCCCAGGAAGCTCCTTCTCAATCTTGACTCTTACAGTGTGGTCATGTGGCAATCAGAGACCTGTGCCTTTGAAACAGAAAAGGTACAAGGCTTGAACATCTGGGACTTAGGCCTCAGGCTCAGAGATCAGAGCTACAGGACCCTAGAAATGGACCTTTTAGAAGCCTTTATGTCTGTCTCCTCCATGTGGCAGACATAAAGATTTGGATCTCAAATCTAAACAGGCTGTGGCTTGTCACCACATCATACCCCCCCGGCTTAGTGGTGTCATATGACTTTTTCAACTTTCCTTTTCTCTCTTTACAGTTTTTAAACTGGTGTGTGTGTGTGTGTGTGTGTGTGTGTGTGTGTGTGTGTGTGTGTGTGTGTGTGTGTACATGCTCTGCAGTGCATATGTGGAGGTCAGAGAATAACTGTGGTTTATTTTTATTCAGATTATTTTTCACCTCTTTATGGGTTTATTAGTTCAAACTCAGGTGCTCAGTCTTGCGCCTGCTGAGCCATCTTGATGGCCTGCATTTGTCTCACCTAAAGAAGAGTCCTAAAGTACTGCCATGCTTATTGCTTGGCCAACTCAGAATGGGAGAGGCCAGTTCTTGCTCAAGTTGGCTTTGAAGGGTTTCTCACCACCTTAAGGATTTATAAAGCTATTTTGTTCTATATGCAATGATCCTCAATGAAAGTTGAATTCATCTCTGTGCCTATAATTCAGATAATCTTTATTTTTCACTGTAGGACAGGCAGTGTCTCATGCAGACACTGGTGTTTCTGTGACAAAATACAACTTGAATAAAGATCTCATTTTAGTTCATGCTTTCAGTGATCTCAACCTGGGGCCAGGTACCATTGCTCTGTGGCCTATGGCCAGGCAGAATGGGGTCACGGCAGGTGGGCATGGGAGACAAAAGCTTGCTGTGTCCTTGCAGGGCTCCAAGTATGGACCTGACTGCGGCTGTGAAGGAACGAAAGAAAGCCAGTCATATGGACACAGAAAAGCTGGGATCCAGTTCTCTGGGCTCTCCAAGAAAAAGCCACAGCGCCCTGGAAGCTCAATCTGTTTCTTACATAAAACTGAACAAGTGAAAAGGGTTTGTGGTAAACTGCTGATTCAGGGAGACGAGTTCAGCCCATCTCAGGGGGAACAGCCTTTGTAAGGGAGCAGTCTCAAGACACAAACACCAGGGAGAAAGCTACAGTGGGCATCTGCAGACTCTCAGGAGTCACGCTCAAACCACAGGGAAACTAACCCCCCACAAGCCTCACCAGGGCGTGGGGGACTTTGCTGTCTCCTAGGGGTCTGAGGATTTGGTCTTTGATATCACTGATTCATGTCAACAAACACACCCACTCAGGACTTCACACACTCAGAGCTTTCTTTGCCTCTGACTAAAGCTGTTTACCCTTTGGTAGCCAGGAAGGAGGAAGTGGATAAGGGAGGGAGGAGACCAGTGACATACTTCTACCCAAGCCCCAACTCCAAGTATCACATTTAATATGAACTCGTCAGTGTATTGACCCATTGATAATCACCCTCATGATTGACTCACCCCTCCAGCTGAGGACCAAGCCTCTGATATGAGCTGGGGGACAGGGATATACTTGAGAGTAAGATGGTAATAGGCTGCTTTGGCAGGCTGGATCTGAGAGTGAAGATCCTGGCTAGAATTGTAGCCAGCTGGTGATGCCATGCAGTGAGAGCCACCTCTGCTGGCGGTGGCAGGGGGGTGGTGCATGGTTCATTTAGGGTAGGCCCCTCATGAGGGCCTCACTGTTGTGGGCGGGACCCCATACACTCATACATGTGTGTAGACACAGCACCCTCAGACGCGAGTCCTGTTTCTCTTTGACCTGCCTTGCTCCTTCTGATTCCTCCTTCTCCCACTTTCAATTCCTCTCCTCCTCTCCCTAGTGTCCCTCTTCCCTTTCCCAACCTGTCACCAAGTGCTGTATTTCCTCTGGTCCCCTGCCTCTGCTCTTACTCGTGCTATGTCAATGTGACACTGCTCTGTCTCCAGGCTCACCCTCTTCCTTTGCATTCCAATCCGCTTTCCACAGGCACCCACAGAAAATGTGGCCCACTAGGAAAGGTTTTTGTGAGTATAAGTATGATTACATGTTCATGTGTGTGCACACATGCATGTGCATATGCATGCAGAAGACAGGGTCAGACATTAGGTGTCTTCTTCAATCACTCAAAAACATTATTTTTGAGACAGTGTTTCTTATTAAACGTAGAGCTCACCTATTTGGTGAGGCTGACTGGCCAGCAAGTTCCAGGGACCCTCCTCTCCACCTCCCCAGCAGGGTGATGACAGACAGATGCTGCTGTGTCTGGATCTTTATGTGGATGCTGGGGATCTGATATCAGATACCCATGCCCATGCAGCAAGCATTTTAGCACCTGAGCCATCACCCTGGTCTCTGCCCAGAATGTGTTTTCTGGGGTTGTTGGAAGACCAGACCTTAAAATAGCCTCGGCAAGTTCCTCAATTCACCTCTCCCTGTGGACCCCGCTTTTTCAGTCTTGTGCCCTCTCCACCTCAGCTCTGCCCCCTCCTTCTCTTGCCACCAGTTTTAACTGGCAGTCTGTTTTCCTTCTTGGAAGCATAGCGCCCTATCTAGAACACTTCCCACAGTCCTCCTCTCTTTTCTCTGCCACCGAGTACTGCCATGCCCTTCGCTATCTACTTCAGAGTATAGTCACTTCCTTTTGGAAGCCTCTGGAAATCTTTGAGTCCTCTGTCTTCGTGCAGCTCCTGACACACCCCTTGTTGCTCTGCATGGTAGCAGATCTGAATTTTCTGATGTATTCTCTACCCTTGAAAAATCAGATCCCAACACACAATTGATAACTCTAGGATATCACTTGCTGAATATTGGCTTTCACATCTTTTAGCCAAGGAAATTATGTCCAGACACTTGAGTTAAAGACCTTGTTCTAAAGATAGACTCCTTTGGATATCAAATTGTCATATCTTATGGGGTGGGGTAGTGCTGTCAGAAATAATTAGAACCTTCAAAAACATGTGAAATGAGTTACATGGGTTATAAAGCACAGCTCTGGGTTCTGCCTGTTCTGACTATCCATCAAGAAACAGTATTACAGTAGCATCAAAAACATGACCCTGAGTGCTGGGAGAGTTGGCTAGGGGGAGATGTAGAGAGGGAAGAAATGATGCCTAGGTACTCAGCTCTGTGAGTCACGTAGAACACTGGTATGCAGAGTTTTAGCTGTAAACTATACTTTCTTGAAAAATTTTTCACCAGGGTCTCCAACATGACCCTTTCTAGTTCCTGTGTGCCTTAGGCATTATCCAATTCCAGAGGTGGAGTTGGGAAAGAAATGCAAAAACAAGAGTCAGAAGGCTTTGTGAGAGTCAAGGGTACAGCTTCAGCTCCTTGCAGCTGTTTTGGTGGTGACTGAGTCCTCTGTGCTTGGGGTTGACTAGCTGGACAGAGAGGCCAGTTGGAATTATGGTGTTCATTTCACTGACTCCTAAGGAATGATCCTTCAAATCGGTCAATATCCCTCTGAATTGTGGGTCTTCTTTTGCATGTTGGGATATTGTGAAATGTCCCAGTCTTTGTTCTGGCCACTGGGTAAGGCAGAGTAGAGGCAGTGAACCCAGGGCCTCCAAAATTTCCCACAGAGTACTATAGAACCACTAAGTACGGTTGCTGCAAAATGCTAATTCATGACAGGCCTTTGCAGGACTTATAGGAATCTGTTTGGATAAGGTCCCTAAGTTTAAAAAGCTGTGTTGGTTGAGACATGTAGGTATATAGGCAGGAAGGCTGACTGGTAGAAAGATGGACGCATGGCTGGACGGGTAGATGTGACTAAGGAAGGTGGTATGCAGCTAGAGAACAGAGGAGTTTCTAAGGAGCACAGAAAGGGAAGTGTGTTCTTCTTTAACTCTTTTTTTTTAAATCATTGATTAGAAGTCAACATGCTCATGACTTACAATAATGCATCCCATTATTATTAAATAAATATGAAGGATGACCAAAGAGCTAATTAAATTAACCCACCAATAAAACATCTGTAATTGATTTGCACAATGAGCACATGATTAATGGATCATTTAGAATGAAAGATCACAAAGAGGAAGAAGACCAATGTAAAACCCCTTTGTCTGGGCATCAAAGAACTTCTCGAGGAAACAGGAGAGCTCGTTTCTCCTGTGTTAGCACAATTTTCTCCACTTAGGAGAAGACATGAGCAGCATAGCAGGCAGATTAGGTGCAGAAACACCAATAAAGTGATGGATTTGCTAAAGCAATTAGCCCTGTGCACTTTCCTCCTGAGCTCAACAGACATATGGGCAGCACTGATCCCAGTAGGACAGGTTGCCCCAAACAACTTTCCCAGAGCCTGAAAGAATTCACAGAGTGAGGAGGAAAGGGGAGAATGATCTGGTTGCTTCTTTTCCTCAGCAGCAGATCTGCAGGTGTGGAATGGCAGCCTTGCGTGCCACCCTCTTTCATGTTTGGCTTTCTTCTTCCTTTAGGGAGCCAGAGCATCTGTACTCTATTTGTGTGCTTTCAGATGCTGCTGAAGTTTAGGAAGGCACTCAAGAGTAGGCACAATGTGTCCATTGCAGAATCATAGTAGCCTGAGGCCATGACCCAGGCCGACTACAGCACTTACCTGTTTTAAGATTCAAGCATTCAGGAAAACAAAGACAAGGAAGGTAACAAAGACAGAGAAAGATACAAGAAGTAGAGAAAGAGGAAGACAAGAGTCCAGATATTGAGTCCTTAAACTCCGCAGGCACAGATACCTCCATCCTCTGTGCATAGAGACGATTGACAGCAAAGGGCAGAAACAGAGTCACTTTATGAAGACCCGGGAAGGTGCTTGCCCTTTGTGAGCAATGCCTTTTTGACAGACTAGACCAAGGAGCAGGCTTCTCTATGGAGTGCCACATGTCTTTTCCGGGGTACATTGTGAGGGGCTGGGTCATGGCTGTTGAGTTTTTCCAGATCAGGAAGCGCCTTACTTTCCCCTTCAGTAAAAACCTGTTTTTCAGACTAGTTTGATCTGGGGTTTTGTCTTTTTTGGTAGAATGAGTTTTAACTATCATTTCCTCTTCTACATATTATAATAAACACCTACATTTTGGATACAAAAGACCCCATATTTTCCCTAATGGACCACATGCACCAAAGGGGAGATGAAAACAATCATAGCTGTATGTTCAGGAGAGGATTGCAATGTGAAAGCATTCACCAATATAAAAGTGTGGTTCAGCTTGGGAAGCAGTTGTTTCCCTAAAATCACGATTAGTTGGACACCTTTCTTTGTAGTCTGCAGTGAAATCTAGTGTTTTCATTCAAATGGTTAAAGTATTTTTAATTTAGTTCAGTCAGTGAGTGCAGTTTACAGGTCAGTCAATCCTGAATTCAATCCTCAGAACCTGTGTTAAATATGCTGGGCATGCACTTGTGATGGCAGCATTGGGAAGGCAGAGACCAGCAGATCTAAGGGCTTGCTGGTCCTAGTGAGTAAGAGACCTGGTATCTCAACAACAACAACAGCAAGCAAACAGCATTGGAGGAACAACATTTAAGGTTGTCCTCTACCCTCCACACACAGCACATGCACCAACATACTAGTGAACATAAATATAAGCAAATGCTTTTATAAGTAAAAGTTCTTTCTATAGATGTCCGCACACATACAGCTCCTCAGATAGTATCAAAGAGTGTCACAAAGTGAGGCCGCTCAGACACTCCCAGAGTTCCTGAAGCACAGGATACATTGCAGTGAACACTTGGTAAGACTTTAGAGATGCAGCATTCCTTAGGACAGAGTGGGACTTGTGTCTTAATTGGTTGAGGCTCAGGCCCTGGCAGCTGTAAAACTATGATTGGAATGTCTCTTCCAGAACTCCTCCTGAAATTTAATCCCCATAGGAGTGTCAAGGGGTGTTGATATAACCAACCGTCTTATTAAATAAGAAACACAGAAACAATGTAAAAGAGAAAGCCGAGAGGTCAGAGCTCAGAGCTAAAATCTCACCCTTCCGCCTGCGGTGTCCCAGCTTTCCGAAAGAGGGCTACTTCCTGTCTGTACACCTTTTTTATAGTATTATTGTTCTACCTTCTCATTGGTTGTAAACCCAAACACGTGACTGCCTCGTCACTGCCTGTAAGTACCATCCTCCAGGTCTTAAAGGGGTATGTCTCCAATGCTGGCTGTATCCCTGAACACACAGAGATCTATGGGATTAAAGGCGTGTGCCACCACCGCCACACTCTGTCTATGGCTCTAATAGCTCTGACCCCCGGGCAACTTTATTTATTAACATATAATCAAAATCACATTTCAGTACAATTAGAATACCACCACATTTCCCCTTTTCTATTTTAATAAAAAGAAAAAAAAGCAAAAGGTTATAACTAACAAAAGAAAAACTATATACAAAAGTACAATAACTATATACAATATATACAAGTAATAAATACCTAAATAGGTATTTGACAAATCAGAGAAATAATTCCATTATCTATCCTATTTTGGTAAATCCAAGATGTATCTAATGCACTTTCTATCCTAATTAATTTTCAACTATAACTAACTAATCTTCAACCATAACTAATCTTCAACTCCCTCAGAGACCCAAGAAGGGAATAATATTAGCTAACAAAAATAAAAACAGGAAGTGCATGCAAGCAACTTCCAAAAAATTTTTGTGAGTTGACAGAAACAGCCAGCTGCCTGGGCAGTCACCTGAGGTTTCTCCGCAGTGTTGGGGCATCATCTTCAGCCTATAGGCTTAGTGTATCTGACAGACTCATTTGTGATGTAGGATGTACAGAAGGTCAACAGTTCAACCTCACATTGGGTGAGAGCAGTCCACGTACCAGAAACACCTGAATTCCACTAGTGTCCTGTCATGATTCAGGATTTCAAATTCTGGAAATTGTTGACAATTTTTTAATTCAGCTGTTCATTATTCTTGGCTGTGTATATATGGCTTCATCTCAGCATCCCCTTCTTCTCCACATCCCTCTATTAAATGCCAGTCTCCTTTCGAGAGGCATCATGAGCTTTCAGCTGCTGTTGCATTGCACAACAGAAGCCATCGGCCCTCTCCCTGTTAAGCTGCCTTCGAAGAAAAGGGCACCACCGTACCTTTTCCGGATTGCGAAGGCCACTTCAGGGATGGGGCCATATTGTCCTGGCCTCAGAAGATGCCTTTTGATAAAGCCATAACCACACTTGTTTTGGCAAGAATCAGTAGTCCCTTGTTTCGTGTTCTGTCTGTCCATTTTGTCCTGTTGATTCGAGGATACTTTGTTGTCCAGTGGCTAACTTTTGCCACAATGAAAGTTGACTCCATATGCAGTTTCTTCTATGCCGATATTTTCTCTGAAGTAGATTGGTACTGCCAGGAGCCGACATGTCTCAAAAAAGAAAAATTTTCTAAGTTATTAAAACATTTTAAAATGCCATATTCTGTAGATCTCTGAAGGGTTTGAAGATGACCTGTCTAAAACATCTCTACTCAATTTTTAAAATATATCTAATATGACTACAAGTTCTATTGTAATGTCTAACTACTATCTTTCATTTCTTTATATCCTAGTAGTTGGTAATAATAACATTCAAGGATCAGAAATTTGCATTACATTGTTAAATGAATGGTATGAATACAATTAGAAATATACATATAGCATTTTCTAACAATATCAATTTCAAATTTGTATACAATATAAAACAATCCAATCCAATGTAAAGTATTTAAAACTAGTAATTGTCTTTTTCATTTCTTTCTTTTTCTTTTTCTTTCTTTTTTTTTTAAACAAGAACCTTAAATCTATTCTCCTTTGCTTAGCCTTTTTCCTAACCCTTGACAATAACTTGTAACCAACCCCCCTAAATACTGAATATTATCCCAGACCCAAAACCCATTAAAAAGACCAAAAAACCACCCGCCCCACACCACCATTTTGGGAATGTGGGTGTCGTATTCTTAAAATTGCTTCCTGCTGGGTATGGGTGAAGTTTTCTTTATCCTATATATATGCAGCTAGCCTTTTTTCTAGAATTAGTTAGTATTCTATATGACCATTCATATCTTAACAAAGTTTAAAATGTATATATATATATATATATATTAATCTTGTAAATTTTGATATAAAATTTATACTTTAAGAAAAGTTTAAAGAATCAGAATAGAATCAAAAGAGTTGAGATTAGTAATAGAATAGTCCCTTAATTAATTTTGCCTTTGTCCTTTACCATAGCAGAAGATGGCTCTTTTATTCTGGCATGATACAGGGAGTTTGCATTTTCCTTTTAACAACATGCTTGAGTTTAAAGAAGGAGAGAGCCATTCTCCAACTCCAAAGTCAGCTTTAAATTTTAATTGAACTGGGACTATTAGAAGACCAATAGTGTTAAATCTTTAGAGAAAAGCAGAAACAAACATTTAGGAAGACATAACATTTTTTAGATAATATATACCCATACACCGTTTCATTCTGTTTCTTAGGAAAGATGATTTGTCCCTTTTCTTCAGTTGTCTCATTTGTCCAGTGTTCTTCAAATTCCTTAACCTTCATTCTCCTAAAAGACAAAAACAAAAACCTTTCCCCAAGACTAATTTTGGGGATGTTTCCTTTTGACAAGTTATCATCTGATTAAATGAAAAGGCATGTGTTATTGATACAAGTTAGTTTAAATTGGATGTTCATGCTGGTTGATGAACTATCACCTCCTCTAATTAAGAGGTCTCCTTGTTCAAATCGAACCTTTATCAATTTTGATGGTACCCACAGCTTATCTTCTCCTGTAGAAACAAAAGCAAAACCTCGTCCCCAATGTAATACATACCCTGGTTTCCATTCTGAGGTCAGCACATCCTTAAAGTATATAGGCTGATTTAATTCTGTAGTTTTTTCTATTATCCAATGTCTCTCTGCAGCTGTTGTTCCTTTCTCATTGGCATTCAGAAAATTCAAAGTTAGAAGAGCATTATGCAGTCTATTTCTGGGGGGTTTTGTTACCCATTTCTGTTTGTTTAGCATATCCTTTAGAGTTCTGTTTGATCTTTCTATAACTGCTTGACCTGTAGGATTATGTGGTATGCCTGTAATATGCTTTATATTGTAATAAGCAAAAAACTGTTTCATTTTAACAGAGACATATGATGGAGCATTGTCAGTTTTGATTTGTGCAGGTATACCCATGATGGCCATAACTTCTAGCAAATGAGTGATTACAGAATCAGCTTTTTCAGAACTCAAAGCAGTTGCCCATTGAAATCCTGAATAAGTATCGATGGTGTGGTGTACATATTTTAATTTTCCAAATTCTGCAAAGTGAAACACGTCCATCTGCCAGATTTCATTTCTCTGAGTACCCTTTGGGTTACATCCTGCTGGTGATGGCGTTTGATTGTAGAAGGAACAAGTAGCTCATTTCTTTACTATTTCTTTGGCTTGTTGCCAGGTTATGGAAAAATCCTTTTTTAAACCTTTACTATTGACATGATGTTTTTTATGAAATTCTGAGGCCTCCAGCACATTTCCTATTAATAATTTATCAATCTCATCATTGCCTTGTGCTAGAGGGCCTGGCAGACCAGTATGGGATCGAATGTGAGTTATATATAAAGGATGATTCCTTTTCCTGATTGTATCTTGTAATTGAATAAATAGTGAAGTTAATTCTGAAGCATCAGGGATAAATTCTGCAGTCTCAATATGTAACACCACTCTTTCAGCATACTGAGAGTCAGTTACTATGTTGAGAGGTTCTGAAAAATCCATTAATACCAACAGAATAGCATACAATTCTGATTTTTGAACTGAATTATACGGACTTTGAACCACTTTACTTAAATTTTCTGATTTGTAACCTGCCTTTCCTTCTTTGTTGGTATCTGTATAAAATGTACGAACTCCAGATACGGGTTTTTGCCGTACAATTCGAGGCAAGATCCAATCAGCTCTCTTTCTAAGATCAATTCTATTGCTTTTGGGATATTTGCTGTTAATTTCTCCCAAAAAATTACTGCAAGCTCTTTGCCAAGGTTCACTTTCTGTCCATAATTTTTCAATGTCCTTCTTAGTTAATGGTATGACAATTTCTGCTGGGTCTATGCCTGCTAATTGACGAAGTCTCAATTTTCCTTTGCAAATCAAGTCAGAGATTTCTTTCCACATAAGTTTTTAATTTTTTATTTGGTTTATTTGGTAAAAATATCCATTCCAATAAAGGGGTGGAATAGGTGAGATGCCTTTTAGAGATTCTGCCCCATAACCATTAATCTGTTTATATGAGTCAGTTAATGGGTTATCACCAGTGAGTCTGTGGTTCATAAAAACTCTTGACTGTCCCTGGTATGTACTGTTCTCACCCTGAGACTCCCTGGGTCATTCAGAACTCAACAGAGAGTCCCCATCATCAGGAAGGCCTTCACCAGGAATGCACCCTCAGCCTTCCATCCTCAGGAACTCTGAGTGTAATAAATCCTTATGAAATATCCAGGCTATGATATCCATTTACACCAGGTCAGACAGGGCCTGGCTCTGGATTAACTGAAGCTAGAAGCCATTCTTGTTTCCTGCCCATGTGAGGTTATACCAAAGCCATTCCTGCCCCTGTGTAGGGTCAAACCAAAGCCATTCCTGCCCCTGTGTGGGGTCATACCAAAGACTTTCCTTCACCTTGTGGGAATGAGAACATGTTACACACCCACAGAGAAGTTTCTCTGTTATAATTTGAAAGCTCTTTTATCTTCAGTAATTCTAAGAAGCCACTGTAAAGTTGGTAATGATTGCCATTTACATAGATGTATGCACACACATACACACACACACACAATGATTGCCATTTACATAGATGTACACACGTACACACAATGATTGCCATTTACATAGATGTACACACACACACAATGATTGCCATTTACATGGATGTACAGACACAGACACACACATCATGTGTAGATATAAAAACTTTCTTTTGTTCATTTCCTTTGAAACCTAAAAAATTATGTTGAATTCTTCTCTGTTCCTGAGAAGCATGTCTCTAGGAGTGTAGCTCCAGCATTCAGCTGGATAGGGACCCGGAGATCAAAGGCCATGACAGGTGGAAGAGCCTCCAGCTGGTTCCTACAATTAGGTCTGATGTCTTGATGGCCATTTGGGAATTGAAGTTTGGAAGCAGCATTTTTGCACAGTCACCCTGAAACCATGAATTTGAGAGGGCACCAGAACGCAGTCTTTTATGAGGAAGTGGAACCCAGGTTTTCCATTTACACTTTGGGTCAGTGTTTCGGTTCAGTGAATTGTTATGAATTTGCTATTTATTGATTTGGCCAGTGTGAATCACTCTTCAACAAACAGGGCTGCATTAATGTGTTAAAAGCTCATCATGAGGATAATGGACACAGAGTTAAAAAAGGAATCAGATGATGTGAGTGTAAAAGGCTTTTCCCCAGACAGAAGAAAATAAATTGAAAACAAATTTAATTAAAATAACACCCAACCTTTTATTCCTCTGTGGTGTGATCCCTCCAAAGGAGGTACCCCAAACTTACACATTCCCCTGAAGGGCAACCCTTGCTGCAGCCTGTCTTGAGCAGACAAGTACAGAGCTTTTGCTCACAGAGGATGGAGACTCAGGACGTTGGTCTTGACATTCATGTGGCCTCACTGCCATGAGGCAGCTCTATGTATTTGTCCTTTTCTGTGTTTTTTCCGTTGGAGCTAACAGACACCCCTATCCCAAAGCATATTTGCCATCATCAATACCCTTCCCATATTGGGCTTTGTGCCCCAACTGAAATATCCATCCCAACACAGCCCCACCTCACCCTTGCTCGGCTTTCTTAAACATCATTCTGCTTTCCATCTCCAAGGGAAGTTTCCAACCAGATCTGCGAGGCTAACTGTGTCCTTCCTTTTTCTTCGCCACTGATTTTTTTCTACTCTGTCATTGTCACTATGCAAGTCCTTTCATTAGATGAGTCCCTTGCTGTCCTTTCAGAGGCCACCAGTGCGAATGGCTGCATGAGCATCATTATTGCCTCTGCGTGTTCCCTGCCCTCACTTCCCACATGCCAACGGCTGCATGAGCATCATTATTGCCTCTACATGTTCCCTGCCCTCACTTCCCACATGCTAACGGCTGCACGAGCATCATTACTGCCTCTACATGTTCCCTGCCCTCACTTCCCACATGCGAATGGCTACATGAGCATCATTATTGCCTCTGCATGTTTCCTGCCCTCACTTCCCACATATAACCACTTCCGAATTCTTTGGGTTCTACTTTCCAGACATTTTTCTGACCTGTACTTTGCTTTTCTGTTGAGGTGCACATTGGCCCAGCCATTGCCATTTGGTGTGCCTGCCATAACAAGTAGGCCTCAGAACCTTGCCAGCTTTGAGATAAATCAATTTCCTACTTCATCATTCTCAAGGAGGCCAGCAGTCTGAAAATCAGCATGACAACAGGTCTGTGTTCCTTCTGAACCTCCCATTGGCAGATACAGGAAATGAAGTCAACATAGAAAAGACTCCAGCACTCCATGTTTACTGTAGCTCTGCTCACGGTGGCCAGGATATGGAATCACCTTTCTCAGTAGATGGGGAATTGTAGATGTACTCACTATATACAGATGATGAGTATTTAAAGCTCTTTATAGATAAGATTTTTGACTCCCAATGTGACCTACTGTCAACCCTTGGAACCAGGGTTGTGTCTGAGGTAGTAACTCTTGTAAGTTGCCTAGCATTAGGAGGTCCCTAGTAGGTATATGGCAATGCTATGGATGACTTATCAAATGAATTGTTGAGTGGAAATGATTGTGAGGCTGGAGAAACTAATCATTGAGTAGCTGTCAGAGGAAGTCATTGTGAGTTGTATGGATTTCGATGATGTGGTAAGCCAGTCATTGAATAAGTACACAGTGGGATCGGTGATGTTTTAGACAATGTCTAGGCATCTGATGAAGACTGATGGAGCTCTTTACATATAAAGTCCTCAGGGGAAAGGAAAAATACAAATATGATGAGTGTTTTAGCCAGAAGACAGATGGATCAAATGTAGAGTCTGCACTCCTCAGAGGACCCCTGTGGTAATATATTGTGTCCCCCAAAATATTGTGCACCCTAATAAAGCTTATCTGAGGATCAGAGGAAAAAGCCAGCCAATATATTAAACATAGAAGTTAGGCAATGATAGCACACGCCTTTAATCTTAGCATTCGGGAGGCAGAGATCGATCCAGATTTCTGCGAATTCAAGGCCACATTGGGAACAGAGCCAGGTGTGGTGGCATACAACTTTAATTCCCAGCACTAGTTAACCATAGAGGTCTGGAGGTCTGTTCAGACAGACAGGAAGTGATGTAGCTGGGTGGAGAGAGGAAGTGAGATGCAGAAAGGCTTATAGGTTTGGGTATACAGGAAGTAGCTCTCTTTGGCTGAGGATTTCCAAGTGGTAAAAATGTGGCTGGCTTCTTTCTGCTTTTCTGATCTCTCAGATTTTACCCTAATATCTGGCTCCACGTTTTTTGTTTGTTTTTTTTTTTATTATAAGACTGTTTAGCAATTCGTCTTACAGACCCCAGTTTGGCTCTCAGCATCCATGCAAAGCAGCTCATAACTGTCTGTAACTGCAGCTTCAAGGGACTCACACCTCTGGCTTCTGTGGTCACTTCCCATACCCTCACACTCACCAACACACACATATACACATGATTTTTAAAATAAAACAAATGTTTATATAAACAATGATTTTAGGTAGAGAAAGATGTTAAGGTGGCCAGAACACCAGAATGGAGTGAATAAGAGTTATTTAGTTGCTTTATGTGGGGGAGGGTGAAAATCTTAGTTTCAACACTCATTCTTCTCTGGAGACAAATCAGACCTCTCCAAATAGACTGATGGTTTATTTTCCTCTAGGCCAAAAAGGACCAACTCTCAGGAGTCAGTTTTGGGTTTATACCCAGTAAGCACACACACACACACACACACACACACACACACACACACACACAAAAGTCTGGCGCAACCCCAAGCTAAGGCACCCTCTGTTGGCAGTAGGTGGGAAGGGCACTCTGGAAAGCAGCCTGAGCAGCAGCCACAGGGGCACATGGGGCTCATCCATGGACCACAGCCATCAAAGATACTTGGGGTTCATCTCTTGGCCACCCACACCCACAATTCCCCAAAGGCTGTCACTTGAAATTTCTCTCAGCTTGTGTTTTGTCTTGCTGCTGCAGTTGTAATGCCTTTCCATAAGCGAGACGAGTGAGACTCAGTCAGCCAGCTGATGCACTGTAATTCGGTGACTTATTGCTCAAGAAAGCTTCAGGATGGCTTGAGCCAAATGGGAGGGCTTTTTCTCCCCCACGTTATCTATTTATTTATTTTAGTTCTTATTTGCTTTTGAGACAGCTTTACGTAGTGCAGGCTAGCCTGGCACTTAGCAGAGGATGACCTTGACATTTGGATCTTCCTGTCCCTCTCTTCATTTGCTGGGATCGCAGGAATGAACCGCTGTAGGCTGCTTTATGCAGTGCTATGGCTTGAACCCAGGGCCCCGTGCACAGTACGCAAGCTCTCGACCAACTGACTTCTTTCTAAATTTTCCTTGTACTTCAACCCTTGAAGGGCACATTAGCGCTCCGAACTTGCCACTGCCTTGTGTATGGTTGAGGAGCTTCCTCAGGCCACCTCACATGGCTGCCACCCTCTCTTCCTGTGTGCCACAGCTTCATGGCTCCCCACCAAGCCCCGCTTCAGCACCAGAGCTGGACATGCTTGCTTCTGAGACTCCTGATACCCTAAGTGAAGAGCTGGTCAAGCACTCAGATCTTCAAAAGAAAATTATTTTTGTAGATACCGATATAAAATTCATTCACTTATTACAAGATGACGTAAAATCTATCTTTATAAAATACTGATAACTAAGACCCCGAGGATGAGCAGCGAGGCTCTGGCACAGCGCTCCCTTAGTTAGAGGTGGCCATCGTCCAGTCTGTTGCCTGTGCTCCTCATGGCTGCTTCGCGTAGAAATAGGTAGGCCCTTTGAAACAAGAAGTTCTTTTCTCCCAGCCACTAAGCCTTTGTCTTGCCCCTTGTTCTCGGGTGTTTTGTCCTGTTTGTTTTCATTAGAGCATGTCTTTGGAGTTGTAGCTTTGTCATTTTTTTTCTTTTTTTTTTTTTATTTTTATTTCACATACATTGGTGTTTTGCCATGGTGTTGTGTCTCAGGGACTGGAGTTACAGACAGTTGTGAGCTGCCTTGTGGGTGCTGGGAACTGAACTGGGGTCCTCTGGAAGAGCAGTTGGTGCTCTTAACCACTGAGCCATCTCCCCTGCCCGTAGGTCTGTCATTTAATTTGCCTGTTTACAGTCTAAAGCATTGGCCCCCATGGGCTCCATGAGGTGGGGTGCAGGTCGTAGTAATGTGATCTCCCCAGTGACCCACTTTCCTGGTCTCCTGTTAACTCTGAAATAAGGAGAAACTGTTGCCAGGAGTCTGTCTGGTGATGGAAATTGGTGGTCCTGAGCTGTCCGCAGCACCAGGAGCTTGCACGGTGGTCCTCTAGCCTTCCTATGTTGAGCAGTACCTCAGTGCCCACTACCTTGTCTGGAAATTGACCCAACATGCTATTTCTCAGAGGTCACCTTCCTTTCTTCTCTACATGGTCTATAGTTGAGCTGAGTATATTGACTAAGACTTTGACTATGACATCCACGTGAGATTTTTGTCCCTCTGTTGCCTCATTAGTCTCTGTCTCTTCCATGATCTGATATTTTTGTGACTTGGCCTTGACATGGGAGAGCCAAAGTTATGTTTTAATTTTTAATTACTATGGCTTAGAGATTCATGAAACAAAAATGCCTCTGATCTGCAAGCCCCTTACCCAAGGACAGATAGTTCACAAAATGCTGGAGGCGATTGTTCATGTGAGATAATAAGCCACATGTTTTCACTCCCTTAAACAAGTTTGTTGGACCCATCTGTACCAGATGTGCATGATCACAGGTGGGCAGGAGTACATAGGCAGGAAATACGATAGTATGTGTGCTTGCCCCTGACTGGACCGGATGGAAAATACTTAAGCCCCTGCAAACTGTGACCTGGGGCCATTTCCCAGGAACCTGGGTGTGGACCTGGCCAGAGCCCATTCACCTGGCCAGTATTTAGTTAGAGTTGGCCTCAAATTTTGCTTTTAACAGTGGTAGTGGTCTTGTTCTTGACCAGTGGGATTAACAGATGTTCACTGGGTTCCCCTCCTCCTGTTCGCTAGAACCCACTTTTTTCCCTCCAGCCACTGAGGATTCTCAGTCTCCCCATCCAAGTCCCCACTGTCCCCATAGGGAAGGCCATTTTCAGAGGTTCCTCTCCTAGGGATCCAGTTTCTCTGGCCCTGTTGCATCACCTGGTCTGTCAGTGTTAGTTATCTAAATCTAAAACAGATTGGAAGTGTGGATTCTAAAGTAAGGCAGCCAAGATTCAGGCCCCAGCTCCACCATCAACAAGCCATGTGATGCCTGCCTCCATCTTAGGCTTGAAAGCCATCTCACAGTTAAGACAAACAAGGTTCGTTCTTGTTTATTATTAAACCTGTTTCTCAAGCAATGGTTATGTCCTACCTGTAACCCTAACTACAAATGGTCCTGTACTGCCTGCTCCAGGAATGGCAATCGTGTCTTTGTTTTAGGAGGTTATTATGACCGACTTGTTCTGTTTCTGTAACCCTATTTGGCTGCCAAATCCCCCATTTGGAAAGTCTCTCCCTCTCAGCTATAAAAACCTTATCTTCCCCACAGCCAATGTTGACCTCTTGAATCCTCCCTGTAGGGGTGACAGCCTGTGTGCACAAATAAGAAAGTTTGTTTTAATTAATTTGGCCATCAAACCCCAAGGAAGGAAGGGAGTAGCAGGGGAGCCCTGGAGCCAGAGGGCAGCCTGACACCCCAGACAGGCCGGGGACACAGGCTATGATGAGCTCCCAGCCAGGAAAGACAAAGCCTTGTGACCAGAACTCCAGGCTGGCTCCCCGCTGGATGACTTCCTGCTTCTAAAGTTGGAAAGGCATGTTCTGTTCCCAGAGATCAGCAAGAGCCAGTTGTCACAAGAGCAGCAGCATGGCAGTGGGATTCAAGCTGCATGTGCAAGCCACAGCAACTCGACCTCCTCCATAGAAAGCGCCCTTCCAGCAGTTCTCCACTCTGGCCAGCAGATGGCGAAGTTTCCCCTGTGTTCCAGATTGAGTGTCTCACTTTAAAATCTGGAAAACAAACTGCCTATTTTGCCGGTAATATAAAAACTAGAGGTCAAAATATCTTAGAGACGACAAAATGAAAGATCTTTAAAAAGTTTGCTTTTGTAGACACAGGATGAAATATGCATTGTGATTTACAAAACTTTTATTTTTATTATCTCACCCCCCCCATCAAAAAAAAAAAAAAAAGAAAAAGAAAAAGATGAGAATTGATTTTTACATCCTTTTGAAAAATGGCTTCAGCTGAGTTCTCCCTCTATGTTTGACTGGCAGATTTTAAATTGAATTATTCAACCCTCAATTGTACTGTATTGCTATTGTTTTAATGATATTGATAATGAGACACGATAGAGTTTTACATGCACTGTCATGTTTTAGTTCCAGAGCAGAAACTAGACTCAGGAATACACACTGAATGTGCTGCCAACCTTGAGGCTAAATCAGGAGCCACCCGCTTGGAGTGCCGGGACAGGAGTTAGCAGGCGTTAGCTTACTGAAATGCCATTATCTTACATACAAGCATGATTGCCACCACATTTAACTGTTAATTCTGCTGCTATTTCCCCCTGTCCTGGTTAGTTGGTAGAAATAACTTTAACAGAAGATAGATTGCACACTAAATCAACAACAAGGACAGGAATGGCAGCTATGGAGCTGGCAGCCCTCACTCTGCACACTATTGTGAAAGCTTTAGAATCCCACATCAGGGAGCTGAGGGGATACTCAGTGTCAGTGATGACTATAAGTGTGAGGACCCAGGTTCAGATCCTTAGAACCTATGCAAATGCCAGTTGGGTGTGATGGTCTGCCTGAAAGGCCATGATCAGAAGATAGTGACTGGGATCCGCAGCACAAGCTGGCTAAGGGGACCAGCCATATTGGAAAGCTCTGGGTTTGACTGAGAGACCTTACCTCAATGAAAAATTAGAGAGCATCTACCCCAGGCCTCACACACATACACTCACACACAAGTAAACCCATGCACATGCAAAAACATGCAGATATGTGTCACACACACAAAAATGGAAAAAGACTTAATTAGTTAAATTCCTACAGCAGTATAAGTGGATAGGAACTCTGGTAAGAGAAATGAGGCCCAGTGAGGTTTAGCATACAGCTAATTCCATCACCCATACCTGCCACTTTCCTATTAATGGCCTTCACCTTCCTGTCCCTCTTGCCTTAGGTGCTTGACTGAATTTGCCTCTGTGAGCTCCATGGATTCATGGTGGCATCTTCATTTGTCAGGGATTTTTGCCTGATAGGGCATTTCCTGGGTGGTCTGTTCTCTGCCTGTGTGAGACTTTAAGATGGGTTTTGCCTCTGAGCTTACGTCCATGCTGCCACTGAGCTGAAAATGCAGTCAGTCCCAGTTGGATAGTCCAGATTGATGCTATGAACACACTCAATATCCCAAGATCGCCCCATATTTCTACATTATTAGAGGCTTCGACTATTTGGCGGTGCAAATGGGCATGCAAGATGTTCGTCTCAGCAGAGTGACTCCCTGTCTGTTCTTGAGCGTGCCGCTGCCTGTCTCAGAAGCAGAGGGCACCCTGTCTCCCTCTGCAGTAGGGCAAACACCCCGAGGGCCGCAGTGGGAGCTCCCTCTGCTTCTTCCTCTCACCTATTCTTTCTTTTTGCAGACTCAAGTCTGGGCTTCTGTTTGGAGATCTGTACAGCTTTGGAAGTGCCACTCAATCGTTTAAAACTATGGGTTCTCGAGTTGGCGATTGCAGCTGCTGCTTCTTGTTTTGTTGTTGTTGGAGGCCAGGCTACCCTGAACTCATTATGCAGCCAAGAATGACCTTTGAACTCTGATCTTCTTGCCTCTGCCTTCTAAGTACTGGGATTACAAACATACACCATATTCCTGATTTCTGTGCTACTGGACGTGGAACCCCAGGGTCTCATGAATATGCAGCAGGCACTCTACAAATTGAGTTACATCCCTTGCTTTGAATTTTGGAATTCTGAAAGTACCTCTTTCCATACACGGTGAAGTTTTGTCATGTGGGCTTATTTTGAACATTTCTATTTCACAAAGCCTACCATCTCCTAACAACCAAGTGGTGGTGTTTGAAGCTTTGTCAGAGATCCTGCTGCTTCTTGCTCACATCCCTGTCTCCCTCCTCACTCCTCAACTGTGCCCGACACTGCAGGTCCTGGAAGTCGAAAAACCTGACTCAAGTGGGCCGGTCCTTCATCCCTCTGCCTGGGTAAGACGCACCTGTTTGGGGGGCACACTCATGTCTGGGGTTCGCCACAATGTTCGTGGTAGGGAGCTGTCCTCACTGTCTAATGCCGTTCTGGAGAGTGGCAATTTCCAAACTGTGTCCTGGAGCCAAGGGATAGCTTCGGTAGGCAGGCCTCCCCTCTACAGTCAGCGTAGCTAGAGCAATGCTCTCAGTGTGTGTTCCCAAGACTGTGCCTGTGCCTCTGTGTAGATGGCCCAACACTGTTAGCATCTCCCCAGCTCTCACATCCCATGCATTTACTTGGGACTCACTCACTCACTCACTCTGTCATTGTCAATTTTTCTGATGCCAGCTTTTGGGGTCCTACCTGTCATCTGAGCATTTCCAATTTCAGTTGAACTTTTGACCCCTGGTCCTTCCCATTTGTGTCTGCATGCAAATGTCCTTCTAATGAGACCAGTGCCCAGGCTGGCTCTGTCTGGGAGGATCCCAGTGCTGGAAAACCTGCAAGGTACTGGCGTGGTCCCACCAAGGTGGTCCTGCAAGGAGAGGTGGGTAAACACCCGCAACAGATGTGGCTGGGGAGGCTGAGCTGGGTCTGGGGTTTGCACCTCCCTCTCCTGGGAAACTTGAGTTCTGAGGTCAGTATCTTCTTCCTTTCTGCAAACCATTCATAAGCAAAGCAGTCCCACTCTAGTGGGGCTATCCAAGGTCAAATTCATGATTCTGGAGTGAGGTAGTCATGGGCTGGGCTTTGACAGGAAGAGGTTTTCAGAAGCCCTGCTGTGCTCTGAAATCCAAGAGATAATTGATAATTTTATCTCCTGACTCACTAACCTTACCTTTCCTCCACCTTCCGTAACGTAGAAGTGCTTAGACTGTATGATGCTGCCTTGTCATTCTGCCAGGAGACACACAAACAGGAAGTCATAATCTGATGTGAAACCACCTTGGTCCTTAGACAGGAGGAGGCTGGCAGCATGATAGCTGTAGTGGGGACCAGTATTGTTACATCAGTGATGCGTCCTCATGACGAAAATAGATGGAAATGCTTGATAGTGGAATACATCATTGCCTGTGCAGACAACGGCTCCAGTCATATCTGTGGCTCAGGGTTTTAGAAAATAAACAAGACACAAGAAGAAAAAATGGGAGAAGTTGCCCTAGATTCTTCATTAGAAAGGAAGAAATGACCAAAGGGCATTGTAACCACACACTGCCGGTTAAACAAAAACCACCCAGCAAAGTTACTTGTCCAGAATGACATAGGTGTGTAATGAGTCTCTTCACTTTTAAGAAATATAGTCTGAAGAATTTCACAACAAAGAGGTGAGAAGGCTGCAACCTACTCCCAATGGATTATAAAAATAAACATTAATAGTATGGGTGAGAAATAACATCTTGAGTGAATCTGCAAAATATTTATCTGTTTCATGTTTTGTTTTGTTTGTGTGTGTGTGTGGTTTTGAAATTTCAAAATAGTGTCCAAGAGAATAAATATTTGGAAATAAGAGTCCCCTCTGTGATTAAAGTGAGGAAAATTTACCTCCAAACCAAGAGCCTACAGAAATGGGGTTGTTTATTTGCCTCTGTTTTCCCCAGGCCAGAGTCTCGCTGTCCCATTCAGTCCTGGGATTGAACAAAAGGGCAGGTGTCCTGGACTGGTCCCCAAAGGGAGGGCATTGAAGGAACTAGTAGGCAGGTGGATGGGATTCTGTCTGAAGGCAGAGGCAAGTAGAGAGCTAAGATAGCACAGGGCTGTCCTGGTCTGAAGCACCTACAGACTTTTAGCTCTTTTTCATGAGTTAGCTAGCTTTATAAGGCCGTAAATTCCAGCCCAGCATTCTTAGGTTTCTTGATGCTGTGATCATGGCAAAAAGACATATCACAGAGGAAAGGATTATGTCATCACTTGTGCCCCATGTCAGAAACTAGCCACCCAGATATCTTGTCTAATAGCGACTGCCCCCTGAACCTAGACATATCTGTGACTGTGGTTACCTACCTACCTTCCTATTCTATTTCTTCACAGCAGCTGGTGGGCAAGGATAGGGGCCTGAGTGGAGCTCATAGGCATTTGGGATTGGCCCTGGGAACCTTAGGGGTTTGCCTCTGTCAGTGTCTGGAATGTCCATCACAAGGAAGATGGAGTACACATAGCAAGGCACAATAAGAACTTCTTTTTGCAGTGTCTGTAATATTTTGTTGCTAGAACTCCAAGGTCCCCTTGGAGAGAACCTCTGCATTTATCCCAGAAACTGTGATTTTACCAGAGACTACTGTGTTGTCAAACCTTGCATGTCAATAAATACACAAATAGATCAAAGTAAAATAAACAAAAGACAAGAGGGTTTGGTCTATCATCCCTCTGCCACAATAGTGCCTTTAGCTCATAGTGTCAGGGGAGAGGCATGCCCAGCACTCCCTCTGTCCTCCTCTAGTATTTTCTCCAACCCAAATGCTAATTTGCCCCCTGACAAAAGACAAAAGGGAGCTGCAAAGGGGTTGGGTTTCAAGAGTCTGCAGGCAGCAGAGTGGAAATAATGCCAGAGACTGCAGTTGCCCCCAAATAGTGCAGCCCCTCCCAGGGTCTGACTAATGTTAGCTGCCCAAGCTTTTCAGGACTGATTTCAGGCAGCCCTTTGAACCCTTAGGTGCTAGGTAGGGAATAGGGAGAGCAAATGAATTGTTCAAGATCTCATAGCAACTTGAACAACTATCCAGAGACATCCAACCCTAAACCTGTATCCTCAGTCTCCCTTACAACTTTACTGTCTCTTTCCACACTGTAGAATTGACAGGGAGAGCGTGAAGAATGTATCTGGTCCAGCCTGTCCAAATAAAACATTCCCTTTTATGTCTACCAATAGTAATAACAGACAAATTCTGAGTCATTTTTACCTATGTGTGACTGTTAACACACTTAGGGACTGGAAACATGCTTGCCTTGCAGATTCAAAGACCTGAGTTTGGTCCCCAGAATCTATGTAAGGGAAAGGTGAGTGTTATTAACCATACATGTAATCTTTGACGTGGAGAGGTAAAGACAAGTGGATCCTGGGGACTTGATATTACACAGGATAGCTTATGAGTTGAGTTCCAGGCCAATGGGAGGCCCTGTGTGCTGTAGATATCGCTCTATATAAATAAAACACTGATGGCCAGTGACCAGACAGGAAGTATAGGCGGGACAAGGAGAGAGGAGAATTGGGGAAACAGAAAGAAGGAGGAGAGACACTGCAGTCACCGCCAGGACAAGCAGCATGTAAAGATGCCGGTAAGCCACCAGCCACGTGGCAAGGTATAGATTTATAGAAATGGGTTAATTTAAGATATAAGAACAGTTAGCAAGAATCCTGCCAAGGCCATACAGTTTATAAGTAATAAAAGTGTCTGAGTGATTATTTTATACGTGGATTGTGGGACTGCGGGGCTTGGTGGAATCTGGAGAGAAGCTCTCCAGGAACAAATGGTGCCCAACTGTTCGAGTTTCCACCTTAAACCTGAAAATGTTTAATAACCAATTATAAACAGAGCCAAAACCAGGTTCCTGCTTCTTGTCTAGGCCTGTAGCCAATTTAAATGCACCAACAATGCTAAAAAACATTAGGTGACTGTCCAGGCTGCCAGCTGTCTTGGTCTACTCTTGCAAGATTTCCCAAAAGTTGCTTACATCCATCTACCATTTCTCAGGTACCATTATGTTCCTTCTCAGGTCTTTGATGTGGTTGAAAACTAGATAGTTATAATTTCCTCAGTTATGATAAAAGATAAGTTAGATATAAAACCTCAAACTCACAAATATAAGAGAGATAGGACATCTTCTTTAATATTGTAACTGCAATTCTTGCTCAATAATTGTTTTGTTATATGTAATTTTACCATGTTAAAGTTAAAACCTTCCTTTTTAAAAAAAGAAGAAAAGGGGAAGTGCTGTGTATATCGCTCTATATAAATAAAACACTGATGGCCAGTGACCAGACAGGAAGTATAGGCGGGACAAGGAGAGAGGAGAATTGGGGAAACAGAAAGAAGGAGGAGAGACACTGCAGTCACTGCCCGGACAAGCAGCATGTAAAGACGCCAGTAAGCCACCAGCTATGTGACAAGGTATAGATTTATAAAAATGGGTTAATTTAAGATATAAGAACAGTTAGCAAGAAGCCTGCCACAGCCATACAGTTTATAAGTATTATAAACGTCTGAGTGATTATTTTATACGTGGATTATGGGACTGCGGGGTTTGGTGGAACCTGGAGAGAAGCCCTCCAGCAACACCTGTGTCAAAAGATAAAAATAAAAAATAAAAAATAGAGCAGAGGTGCTCCCGAGAAATAACACTGGAGGTTGTCCTCTGGCCTCCAAATGCGTGTGCACACACACACACGTGTGTATACACACACACACACACACACACACACATACATACACACACACAGTTAACTTTTAGTAATCTAGTGGAAATGTGAAAATGTGTAACTCATCCACATATTGTAAATGACTTTAGAATGCATCGAATATTCTATAGATCCAAATCCCCTGTTTTCTCCTCCTCCTCCAGTTGTCTCTGGTTTTTGATGGATTGTGACTTTCATTCTCTTATTCTACTCAATTAAAAGAAATACAGGAATACATTTTAGAATGAAGTAGTCTTTCTCAGGGACTCCTAGAAAGTTGAGGCTCACCAAAGCTGCCCTAGACCAAGGCCTTGGATATTTGTCTCACAAATTTATAGAATAAAATTCACAGAACATAGACAAGTAGTTTTAGAGGAAAATTTATTAAAGAATTGTAAGTGGGAATTAAGAGAGAAGGAAGGAGGGAGAGAGAGGATGGATAGATAGATAGATAGATAGATAGATAGATAGATAGATAGATAGATAGATAGATAGATAGCATCCTTCACAGCATGAGGAGGGGTCCCAGGAAATGCAGTGTCACTTTGGGGAAAGGTAAAGGTCTTGTGAGGAGCTGGCTACTCAGTTGCCCATCCAGGTATCTCCTGTACTCCTGTCCCATAAGCATACACACCTTCAGGTAAGTGCTCATTTAGGAGATGCCAAAGAAGCAGGACCCAGAGTCCCCTTCTGGCCCCTAAAGTCTCCAGCAAGAACATTCTGGTGGCTGCTGCTTCAGGGCCCTGTTTCTGCTGGACCAGCTTCGACCTCCTGTTGCCAGCTCAGAGGCTGGTGACTCACCACAGCTTGGCTTGGGAGCAAACTTCATAGAAATATAACACATGGATCATTCAAAAGAGGGTGATGTGAATTTTGGGAGAAGAATTTGTTGCTTCTCTTCGTGGCTGAGTTCTCAGTTCTTGCTTGGAGACGCAGGTGAAATATAAGTTCTGACAGACACTCCTTTGCCCTGTATTCTGTGTGCATCTACACTTCTCTTAGTCATCCTCAATTATGCTCAAACACTAACTAATACTAATTCACTAAAATCCAAAAAATCATTGCTATTTCTTCTCTGTGTAAATAAAATTCCAGCACAGAGAAAAATGGCATATTTATAGAAGGCAGCTAATTAAAGAGACAATTGCCTGCTCTTTGCCAGAGGGCCAATTTCCCAACAAAAACTGGGTGGATGCTGCGTGCTTACCAGGGACAAGTTGAGGTAACAATTCAGCATTCCCAAGACAACAACTCAGCATAAGTCAAATGGACACAGGCGATAAATTCTCTTTAAGGAAAGGAAGAACTTTTAAGGTGTAGTCCAAACATTAGAGCAGTATTATATTTGGGGGGTATCCAAGGAATGGTTGATACCGCACTGTGTCATAATGGGGATCATTGCAAGCGATGCTCAGACAGTCTTATTTCTTAACCTTTGCTGGCTTGTGAATCTAATTTACCAACCTCAGCCTGACAACTTATAAACTTTGTAAAAGATCTGAATGTGATTGAGCCTGATGCCAAATTTATGTGACTTCAAACACTGGCTCTATCCCCTTCCATTCTGCACTCCATTTATTTCAGGGATTCTACATACCGTTCCTCAATGAAGCAGGGCTGCTCCTGTGGTCTGGCCTCTGGAGCTCAGCAGGACTCATTAGCAACAGGCACTTGCATAGGTTTGCCTTCTCCTCAGGGTTTATAGAGTTTGCATGTGCATGTTATATGTGTGTGTGTTCCTGTGTGTGCAGAGGCACATGCTTGTGCAGGTGTGTTTGTAGGCCTATATAAGATCAAACCAGAATCTTCTAGAAAGTAAACCTCAGGTGTTGTTCTTCAGGCATGGTTCTTCTTGTTTTTGAGACAAACTGTCACTGGCACAGAGCTCTTTGATTTGGCAGACCTGCTGGGCAGCAAGCCTCGGTGATTTACCTGCCTCCACCTCTCTGTCTCTAGCATTGCGCTTGCACACCATCATGCCTGGCCTTCCTCCTGTGGGCACTGGAGCTTGAACTCAGGTCTCATGCTGGCAAGGCAAGCACTTTAACAACTGGGCTATCCCTCCAGACCAAACATAAACAACACCTTCTTCAAATAACGGAAAGGAGCCCCACACTTTGTGTTATCAAGTCTGCAATGACGCTTCCCCGTATCTGTAGGGAAGAGTGTGTTTCCTCTGTAAGATAGGAGCATGGAGATATGTGGCGTCAGATACTTGCCTCACCCACAGGCTGCTTCCAGTTGCATCCCTTCACAGTCTCTAGACACCATGTTCAGTTTTCTTCCTGCCGGCGTAGAATTTGTTTCTGTCTACTGGAAGTGGTGATTTGGCAGGCATTGGCCCCCGTTCCATGTTTAATTAATTCCTCTAATTTTGTGGTAAATGAGAATAATGGGACTTAATTTTGCTATTTATGTAAAATTGATTGGTAATTACGGGGAGCACGGGAGATTTGGCTTTACAAACGGAAATTAAGTGACCTCTTCATCACAGTGCCTTGGCATGCCTCATTCACTCATCGGGAGAGAGCCCATGGCAGTGGAGCAGATGTGGGGAGAGAGTTCTGTGTATGTGACTCTCTGCCGAAGTGAAAGATGGAAGAAGGGCCATTGAGAGACCCAGATAAAGTCAAACCAGAATTATCTAGACCATTGTATGTGCAGGATGGAAAGCTTTTGTCTACTTTGTGTCTCCGGTTTGCTGTGAACTGATCACTTGGCTCCACTGTGTCCCTGAGCTCCCTGACTGAAGCAGGAAGAGCTCTAGAAAAAGGATCTCATTCTAGAAAGCAGCTCTCCTGGGTGTGGTCTCAGCATGGAAGGTTAGGCATCATTCTCTGCATTCTTTGATTTGATTTGTTTTGATTTAAGAAATAGGGTCCCATGCTGCAGCCCATGACAGACTTACACTTTTGGCAATCCACCCATCTCAGCCTTTCTGGTGCTAGCATTTTAGGCACACAGAACCATGCCTGTTTTATAAAGTGCTAGAAATTAAAGCTAAGACTGTGCATACTATATGAGTGCTTTATCCAAAATGAAAACATTTTTAGTTTTATTTTCAGTTAGGGTCTCATGTACCCCAGGCTAGTTTCAAACTTGTATAGCAAAAGATACTCATGAACTGATGATATTTCTGCCTCTACCTCTCTAGTGTTTAGAGTGCTGGGATTGTAGCTATGTGCCACCATGCCAGGTTTATTTAGAGCTGGGAACTGAACGAAGGACTTCACACATGTTAGCAAGCACTCTGCCAGCTGAGTCACATTCTCAGCCCTTTCTTTTGAAAGTCGGAATGCAGATCATCTTGGGTTCTGCCTTTCAGTAGGTTATAGGATCCACTTGCATTGAAATAAATGAGTGCTAGTTTATTATAGATATTATAGAGATCTAGACCTAACTACATATATCTCCATGGTTCTTTAGCTTCACTATAGTGATCTCCTCACTCTCTCTGCTTTCCATCCTAAACATCTGAGCAAAACAATAAAGATTATCTTCCCTAATTATCAAGATTTAGTAATCCTCATGAAGCACTTTTTTTAATAAACAAAATTTTGTCTTCCTTGTGTTTGACATCATAAAATTTCAGTTCCTTGTTGAGCAGCTTTGAATCTCCTGGCTGGGTAGCCAGTAGGATGGATGGGTTCATTCACATAAAAGATAAGACATATCCTGTCCCTTTCAGACAGGGCCTTAGCTTGGAAACTCTCAGGAAAAACAAGAGACATCTTGAACCCTAGAAGCCGATGTCCAACTACAAAAATCTGCTAGAAAGAATTTTGATGATTTAACTGCAAAGAACTATTGAAAATAGCCAGCACTAATAACTCTATACCTATATTAACTATGTATTAGCCCACTCACTCGGTACATATTAGCTGTGTATATTAACTATGTGTTAACACACTAACTCTGTACATATTAACTATGTATTAACACACTAGCTCTGTACATAGTAACTATTATATTAACTATATATTAACACACTAACTCTGTACATATTAACTATGTATTAGCACACTAACCCTGTACATATTAATTATGTATATTAACTATGTATCAACGCATTAAAACTGGGTACATATTACCTATATATTAACATGCTAACTCTGTATATATTAACTATTTGTTAACACACTAACTCTGTACATATTAACTACGTGTATTAACTATGTATTGGCACACTAACTCTGTACATATTAACTATATATATTAACTATGTATTAGCACACTAAACCTGTACATATTAACTATGTATATTAACTATGTATCAACACATTAAAACTCTGTATATATTACCTATGTATATTAACTATATATTAACATGCTAACCCTGTACATATTAACTATGTATATTAACTATGTATCAACACATTAAAACTGGGTACATATTAACTATGTATATTAACTATATATTAACATGCTAACTCTGTACATATTAACTATTCATTAACACACTAATTCTGTACATATTAACTATGTATATTAACTATGTGTT
Organism: Peromyscus maniculatus bairdii; assembly: GCF_049852395.1. Taxonomy (NCBI): domain Eukaryota; kingdom Metazoa; phylum Chordata; class Mammalia; order Rodentia; family Cricetidae; genus Peromyscus; species Peromyscus maniculatus. The sequence goes on along the minus strand of NC_134860.1, from coordinate 29,627,790 downwards.
AACACACTAACTATGTACATATTAATTATGTATATTAACTATATATTAACAAACTATCTCTTTGAATGGTAGGAATAGTTCACTTGGAAGCTCTATAAACAATACCTTAAACTTTTCAAAATAGATTATTGCTTGGAAATGAACTAGGGGCTTTTATCTAAGTTTTGCCTTTCTGTGCTTTCCCCAACTTAGTAGAGCAATGAAACACGCAGCAATATCTCATTTCTCATGAGTTTTTTTTTTTTTCCTTTTTCTTTTTCTGGCTCACTGGGTAAAGGAGCTTGCCACCAAGCCTCATATCATGGCTAAGATCCTGGGGATTCCAATGCTGGAAGGAAAGAACCCCAAATATCTACCCTCTGCAGATACATCAAGGAAGGAGTTCCCATACACATAAATGGGTGCTTAGAAGTTAATTTTTCCCTTTAGTAAAGTATATAATTCCCTCTGCCTGCATCTGTACAGAGCTACAGAAACCTTCCCATTCCAGAAAACTCCCCAGTCATGACAGCAGAGAACAAATGGTGGCCGCAGAGTGTGCCCAGTTTGGCAGTTCTCTGGCCACAGCCCATTAGTTTTGGAACATCAGGGATCAGGCTCAGCATTCTAAGTGCTGTACCGAATCCCTTCTCCTGAGGTTCATCGTAGAAAACAGAGTTGAAACAACAAAGAGGCCTAGGGGATCAATTGTAAATATCACTGCATAATGAAAACTTTCTTTCTTTTTTTATTGAGTCCACACCTGTGTTTGCCAAAGATAGTTTTGAAAGCATAAAAACCCAGGAACTGGCATTGTTTCCTGGAACACAGAGCTGCAGTGTCTAGACAAAAAACAAAACCACTCTTTGGGTGTTTTCTTCTTTATGCAAACCTACTTTATGGCAAATCAAATACTTATTCCTGCTTTTTAAAATTATGAATGAAGATCTGCAAAATATGGTGGTGACAGTGTGTTTATCTCTGAATCTTCGCATACGATGGGAGAGAGAGAAACCACCTAGAAAAACCAAGATTTGGGAACCAAACAATTGAAAGGAGGTCAGAGGAAGAGTGCTTGCCTGTTCATTACTCTAGAGGTGGTAGGACCTGGGAGAACAGAACTGATAAATGAGGCAGACTAAAGTCTCACACAATAGCCAACTTTATTCAGAGCATCAGACAATTTATACTCTGAGGGTTAAGAGGTGTCACATGAGTAAAGTGTCCAAACACAAGGGCAAGCAGCATGTGGTGGACAAGTTGCATGTGGCAAAATATGAAAACTGTTATTTATGGGAAGCCTGTTGTGTCCCTGTAATAAGAGCCTTACATGTGTCTTGTCTAGATTTCATGCAAACTATGACATAGTGAATACTATCCCCCGAACCTCAGTTAGGTTAATAACAGAAGATACTTAACTAATACGCAGTCAAGCCAGAGTGTTAACCCAGGCCTAGCAACTCCATAGCATCCAATTATATAGTGTAAGAACGCTACTTTTAAAATGACTATTGAGAAGTACCAGCTTTAACCCTAGAGTGAATTAGAATGGCTACTTATGTGAATAACCTTATTTCCTTTTTAAAGAAATAGTTTTGAAATGACCAGTTAGTAATTTTTGTTACATATTTATATTGTGAGTATGTACATGTGTGAGTGTGTGTCACAGCACACATGTGGAGGGCAGAGGACAACTTTTAGGATTTCAGAGTTTCAGGAATGGGACTCAGGTCATCAGGCTTAGGAGCAGGCACCTTTACCCTCCCAGCCATCTTGCTGGCCTTTCTTGTTTCTAACCTGACATACGGCTGTATAAAAGTCACATGGGATGACTGCATCAGCTTGGCTTGCCAGACTTGTCAGATTTTTCAGTTTTGCCCTATCCCTGAGGGACTGTCAGCTCTCACTTCTATACACTTTTGCTTTCAGTCATATTTTGCACCTTTCACTCTACCAAGATGTGGTTTAGGGACTTGAAATCTTGGTTTCTGATAGATTCAGAATTAAGATGTTTTTGATGAAGACAAAGAGAGAAACCCGAGAACAGTTACTAGCATTCAGACCTGGTCCCTTGGACTGCAGAGCTAAATGTGGTGCTGGAAATAACTTCTGAAATGCTGACCCAACATAACTGCATTCTCTGCTTAGTAGAGCCTGAAGATTCCATGCACAGTCACAGAGAGTCATTTCAGAGAGTGGGCTGCTTCCAGGAAATCCCTCATACTAATTGGGACACATAAATTACAATCCATCTCACTATGTGATATCTTTATTCCAGTGCCATCTTAGGAAACAGCATGATTTCAGAGCAGCATAAACTGTCTGAGAGATCGCTAGAGAGGATTGAAAAATAATATTTCGATTTCCTATGAGGCTAAGAGTTTCATCTGTAGACCCTTTCTCTTTCTTTCTATTTCCCTTCCTGTCCAACTCATTCTCGCTCAGCTTAAAGCCCATCTTGAAATGATGTTAGGTCTAATACCACTCTCAGATTTCATCAGTCTTTGAAGTTGGCCAGTGCTGCATGGAGTAAAAAGCCAAGCAAAAATGGGCCTCTGTAAATTAGAGTTTGGAAAGTAGCTATTCGCACACCAAGATTCCAACAAAACTTTCCTTTCCTATATAGAAGGCTTAGACTTGACCTGATTTTCTCCCTTAAAATTTCTCAATAACTTTTAATATCTCCTTTTTATCAGTCTATGAATCTGTGTCCATCCACTGTTAACACTATCTCAATTTCTTAATTTTTACTAAAAAAAAAAGTCTTGTGATACATTATGGATCTAGCAGGCTTACCTATCTCTAGATTATCTGTATATAGTCTCAGTGCTGGAGAATTCAGAGTGCTAGGCAAGCTGTTCTAAATGAACGTGAGTGTGGAGCATTAGTGGGCATCACTGAAGACCACTGAATACTCAGTGCGCTAAAGAAAAAGATATCTACCATAGATCCATGTCAGGTCTTGGAGAGAGGAGGCTGTGGGAGAGCATGTTCCATAGCACAGATGAGTTTGTAGAGGAGAGGGAATTTTAAGAATTGTTTAAATGCTGGTGAGCAGTGCTTAAACTCACAAGGATTCCATGTTGCTGAGTAGAATCCTTTCAGATAATTCGGGCATAATGAATAAAGGTGAAAGGATAATAAAAGGCAAAATAGATACCATTCAGTGGGTCCTGCCAAGATAGGCCACTAAGGAAACAAGCCACACACGCAACAGAGTTAGTGCAAGAGGTTTATTGGGGGAGGGGAGGGAGGGGGAGAGGAGGGAGGGGGAGAGGGAAAGAGTGAAAAAGTTGGAGTGGGGATGAGAGAGGCAGACAGACAGGCAGAGAACAGGCAAGAAGAGCAACAAGAGACAAGAAGGACAAGAGAGAGAACTGTGACTGGTGGACACTTTTTAGAGGTGAGCATGATAACAGGTGACAGTGTAACTGCCTCTAGGCTGCCATGGTGAACTAATAAAAGGTTTTATAAAAGTTACATAACCAGATCTCTGTTGGAAGTTATCTTTCTACTTTGACCACTTTTATTGTATAGATAACAAAATATCTTCATCTGGACACTGGTATGTGCACATGTGTGCTTTTACATTTGAAGTAGACAATTGGGTTTGATGCAGGCAATAATTTCAAGGATGATATAAAATGAAATCAATAGCTCACTGAAAATATGTTTACAAACTGTAGTGTCTCTAAGATTGATATAGCAGGAACCTTAAAGAGTCTTATTAATAAAATCAAACCTGAGCCCAGTTATTGGGGTAAAATGCTGGAAGATCAGAGAACCAGAACAAGCCACAGCTACTTCACCTTGATGGATCCTCAGCCAGTCTTGTTTCCTCAAACTGGAGGCCTCTGAGTCCTCATATCTGAATGGCTCTCAGCTGAACTGTGCTGCTCAAAAGCCTGAAAGCTTAACTAGGCCAAATGCTTCTAGTTCCTGATCCTCACGCCTTATATATCTTTCTGCCTTCTACCATCACTCCCTGGGATTAAAGGCTCGCTTTCTGGGATTAAAGGCATGAGTCACCATGCTTGGCTGTATCCTTGAACACATGGATTTCTGCCTAGCTCTGCCTCCCAAGTCCTGGGATTAAAGGCATGTGCTACCACTGCCTATCCTCTATGTTTAATATTGTGGCTGCTCTGTCTCTGACCCCAGATAAGTTTATTAGGGTGCACAATATTTCAGGGAACACAATATCACCACAGATTGATCATGGCTGCTCAACATGACTTGGTAAAAGGGAATGTCATCTCTTCTCAGACAAATAGGTTTGGTTATTGCAATGAATGATCTTTATGGAAAATGATCCTATTCTCTTTCACTGTAAACTCTCAGTGGACATGAAATATCAGTATCCTCTTGTTATATTTTGTTTGAATTTTCAGTTTCTCTTTTAATTCTTAGGGAAGCACAAATTGCTAATTAAGTTATCAAAATTTTGTAATCTTTGAAAACACTCATTATCTCCATGGCTTTCAATTTATAATCTTAAAGTAACAAAATTGATGGGAATCCCTGACAGATTTAATAAAAGTTTCAAATTATATATCCAACAGGCTCAATAATCTATGTAATTAGCCATCCATTTCTCCTTCTGCCCCAAATCTAACAAATCATCTTCTGAACTTACTTCTTCAGGTGCCAGATGGGCAGAGAAATGGGTAAGTGGGCTCATAGACTTGACACGTGTGTGGATACATATGAAGCATGCAGATGGATGCCAGGGTTTAGGAGCCTGGGGGTTCAACCCTCAGAGCCACTACCCAAGGTAACTTTAGAGAATGCTCTCAAGAGTGAGGAAAGGAAAAGATTTCTATAATAATTTCATGCACAAGGGCAAATGCTCTTCATTCTATATCTCTTTATTCTTCTGCTCTTTGTTTCTTCTTTTAGTTTCTTCTACCCATTACAAATTCCCAAGCATATATATGAATATATTACATATGAATAATGAATATATATATATTCATTAACAACTTGTTAGTAATAAAAAACTACAAGGCAAACTCTCAGGGACAAGCATTCATTTTAGATACAATAAATGTCACACTTGGCAAAGACTTGATCAGCCGAAGGGTGACTGACCACAGTTACATGTTATAAAAGTTCTGGCTCATCTTTTAAAGAGACAGCTACAAGGGTACAAGGGAAGAAACTAAACCAATGAGAGGTATAAGGAAGAGACAAAGAATACATGTACTATTTTATGTGATTAATAATATAAACAGTTGGTCTACTAAACCTAAAATCTTGCATTAAAAACTGGTGTAGAAGTATGCAAAGTGTTAATTGCTTGTTGAATCAGAGTGGGGAGGTGCTGGTGGAGGAAGCTTAGAGCAACATAGATGCTATTGATCTCTTGAAGGACTATGATGTCACAAGGCCAGACATCTGCAATATCACTCTAGTTCACCATACATCTTTTGAAGGGCTTCGATCCAATAAGGCCAAACATTTGCATTTTCACTCATGAATAAAATCTATGAAAGTTCTTCCTGTAATCCATCCCTGTCAGTAAGCCAAGGATGGAAAATAGACCTCTAAATATCTGTCATATAGAATAATATATCTAGTTATGAAGCATATTTTTAGTATTTTTCCATTCATCAAAATTATATAGTTAAATGAGAAGTTATCCTCCTGCCCATCCACATATATATATGCCCATTGAGATGTAATCATGAGATTACATGTACACATTACATGAAAATACATGGTAATGGGGAAATATCATAGCTGTTATTGAACAAGTGAAATTACAGACAGGAGCAACCAGTTTTTCAGAGCCCATGGCTCCGCAGGCCCTGTCCGATGGGGTTCCTCTGTCAGAGAACCATTTGTCTTGTGGGTTGGCATCTGAATTATCAATTGCTATAAGCTGTGATTGTGTCATGGACCACAATAGCTTGTGACAATCACTCTTGACACAAGGGCAAGTAAACAGGTGGGTAAGTGGGCTCATATGGGTGGATCTATATGGATCATGCAGATGGATGCCAGGGCAGGTATACTGGTGAATACAGAACCAATGACTAGATTACATAGGTTCATGGCTTAGGACAACATATGTCTATAAATAAATTAAATAAATCCAACAGAAGAAAAATGTACTGAATCTGATAAAATTTGTAGAAATATTTCTTTACTCGCAGAAGATATATGTGCAATTTGGTTTTTAGTACCATAAAGAAAAGCATACTTTTAGCTAGACTTGGTGGCATGTCTTTGATCCTTGAACTTGAAAAGCTAAGGCCAAGCTGGGCTACACAGTGAGACACTATCTCAAACAAACAAACAAATAAATAAAAATTTTATAAATGAACAAAAGCACTGTTACATACATACAAGATATCTTAATATATCTTGAGAAAAATGATGCTGAAAAGTGGCAGACTGCAGAAATTTAGTAGACATCCAAAAGGCCATGCAGCTTACTAGGAACCTACCTTGTGTAAGATCACTCCCTGCTCTCCACTTTTTAAAAGTTAAAGCCAGTGGTTTGTTGGAGCAGTCTCAGAATCTGTGTAATCTACATAAGCCCATGTTTCACATCCAGGAAAACTTCCTCCTGTTGGTCAGAGAGAGGAGTCTGATGATAGCATGCCCAACATCAAAGGAACTTCCCACAGCCGTAGACAGGTGCAGAAGGCCATTGATGCATCTCCAATGCAAGGATAAGCTGGCTATGCTGAAGCCCTACAGCACACTGGAGTATTGGAAAAGAAAATGGGCCAGGGCTGTGCTAGGTTATGTCCGTATTCTCTTCTTGTTAAGGGTGTATGTGTTTTATGTGGTGGATGATTACTGTAAGAACTTTGCAGTTCACCAAAGCAACTCTTCTCCTTGTTAGTTCATGGCTGGGTGTTGCAGAATATTATTTTAGCACGTAAAAATGTGTTACATTTGTTTATGCTGCAGAATACTATGGTAACTGTGTAAAGGTGTGTTACTTTTGTTTATGCTGTATTTGTTTAATGATATAAGGGTGTGTGTTTAACTATGTAAAGACATGTTGCATTTGTTTCACCTTGTCTGCCTAAGGTACCTGAGTGGTTTAATAAAAAGCTGAATGGCCAATAGTTAGGCAGAGAAAGGGTAGGTGAGGCTGCCAGGCAGACACCAGACAGACAGACACTGAGAAGTAGTGAAAATAAGATACACAGAAGTAAGAAAGGTAATAAGCCCCAGGGTAGAAAGTAGATAAAGAGAAACATGTAGATGGAAGTTTTCCTGTGTCTCCCAGCTTGTTTGGTCCCAAATAAACACACAGAGGCTTATATTAATTTTTCGCTGTTTGGTCTATCTATGGCTCAGGCTTCTTGCTAGCTAGCTCTTTTATCTTAAATTAACCCATTTCTACTAATCTTTGTATCTCCATGTGGCCAGTGGCTTACTTTCACATCTTGCTTCTTAGGAGGTGGCGGGCTGGCGTCTGCTCTGACTCTGCCCTTCTTCTCTGTGTATCTCTTTTGGATTTTGCACCCGGCTATAACATGTCTTGCCATAGGCCAGAGGAGCTTCTTTATTAATCAATGGTAGCAACATATATTCACAGCATACAGAAAAACCATCCCACAGCAGAAACAGGTTAAGTTAAAAGAGCTAGCCAGAAGTGTGCCTAAGGTAGGCCAAGCATTCAAGACTAATAATAATTCTCTGTGTCATGATTTGGGAGCTAGTTGGTGGCCGAAAAGAAAAATCTTGGTACAGCTGGGTCTATAAGATCTGTACAGTCTGAAAGCTTCCAAGTCTATCCAGACCCACAATACACAGAACACCAGGCAGGAGAGCCACTGTTATGCTAATTTGTTTTGTTAGATTAATGATTCTTCTGTTAATATTTAACCTTTTGTCAAATTGTGATATATTGGCTTGAACATCTAGATCAATACAAATGAATAATGGGACAGGCTGTATTTTTTTTTTCATCTCATTTCTTTTCCCACTAGTACACAACGTTCTGTTTTACTGACAGTGTTTTCCAAATTGTCTATAATTAATTAAAGTTAGAGAATGACGTATCCTTTTACCATGTGAAAAGAAACACTGATGTGTCCCCTTAGATCTGTGTGAGATACGGGACACGGCTTAGTGAAATGGTCTCTTAGAGTCTGGGCTGCAGGTGTAGCTGTTTCCTGCACCACTTGCAGACTAGGTGCTGTGCAGTATGCCCAGGACGTCTAGTGGCACCCATGTGTTCCAGCTGCTAGAGCATCTCAGATATAATTATTGGCAATGATGCTAAATAAGAAATACCACCTGGGAGTGTTTTCCCCATAGCATGGCTGCTAGGTCTTTCCCCACAATCCAAAGGAGGATAAAGCACAGCTTTCCTCAGTGCCTTACAATGTTATTTTGTCAGTTGTTAATTTTCAGAAGCATCCTTATTTATCCATTCTCAGAATGCAATTTCTCAGGACAAAGTCTTCCCTGAATATAGAGCAGTTTTAAGAGTAGCAAGCTTCGTTGTCAGGTAGTGTTGAGGTTTTTGCTTTTCAATCCATAGTCTCATCATGTATCTGAGCTCCCTCCCTTTTTCTCCCTCCTCCACATTCTCCTCTTCATCCTCCTCCTTTTCTTCTTCTTCCTCCTTGTACTCTGGACCCCTGAGCCCATATTTCCTCCAAGTTCACATGGGATGTGTAAACCACAAACAGAATAATGAATAGATTCTAAATTTCAGCCCACATTCACAGCAGAACCTGTGTGGCCTTATTTAGACAATAACCAGACATGTGGGCTTCCATGGGTGTGGCTGCTGGAGGAACTGTAGGAGCAGAGGAAAAAACACAGTTTAGGCAAACCCTTAACCCAAGATGTCTATATTACTAGGTATTTATAAATGTGTGCTGAACTGAAAGGGAATTGGGATCAGTGATGTATATTGTGAAATGCACTTCCTTTTTGTAAAATGCACTTCCTTTTTGAGGGAACCTAAAGTTTAGAAACAGAATAATTATAACAACATTTTCATAAATTAAGTGATATTAGGCTTAATGGAGTCATGGCTGGGTGCCCAACACAGCAGGGGGTTAATAAAAGCTTGTTAACTGTCTAGAACTCTGTTGGATTTAATTTAGCTTGATTTAGCATTTCCTATATGCAAGGTAGTTGAAAACAATTGCATTTCCTAATATCTGTGGCCTTCCTGGGGACCTAACATAGTATCTTCTATGTTATAAATAGGAAGATCTTTGTCACTTATTTGTAGGGGAAGTGAAAATTGTGGTGAAAGACACCAGCTTGGTTGGTCTGTGTATTAGCTTCCCACTCACAAGCCCTGTTTTAAGTGACAGTATCTTTTAGAAAGTCTCTTTCTCATCTCTTAAACAAATGTTAGGCAATTCATCATGCTAAAGTTTTATGAGGATTGAGAGTTTAATACAGAAAGTGCTCAATATGCTTAATTCTTAATCATTATAAGTTAATGTTATACACAATTCTACACTGTTAGAAAAGACTATGTTTAAGATGAATCCCAGGAACTCTGCAACAGAAAGAGCTTTAAAGTCCACGGTGTGGTGTGCTTGATACATGCCTGTAACTGACACTCCTGTGGCATAGCTTCAAGTCCCTGAGTTACAGAGTTGAGCCTTCCCTTGGATATTGATGTCCTGGTTCCTCCTCTTTAAGTGAAACCAGACTCTGCAATGTCGACTGCAAGGGGGAGGGAAGTGATATCTTTAGGCCGAGGAAGGAAGCAATGTAGAAGCACAGAATGAGGTTCAAAGGAAGGATGAGCAAAGGAGCAAGCCCTAGACACAAACCAGAGTAGGTCTTAAGCATTCATGGATAGAGAGGTAGAATGAAAAGTCACCATGTTGAGAAACAGACCACTGTGAAAATGCACTCATGGTCTCAAAAGTGAAGAAGTTTGTTGTTGTTGTTGTTGTTGTTAACTGATGTATTATTCATTGTGTGGAGATTGGCTTCCTTGACAATAGGAAACACACTAAGTTGTTATCCTACTAAGATAACTCATGGTATTGTCTTCAGATGAGCTAAGTTGAGCCAGAGTATAATAACAGTTTGGGTACATACATGTTGGTTAAAATCCTACAACCTCATTAACCGTGGGCATAGAGCCAACTATAAGTCATATGAATACCTTTTAGTAATTATCTTTATTAATTTGGTGTCTAACATTGAGTGAACTCCTAAACACCTTAGGCTTATGATCTGGAGGTATTACAAGGTGGGTTTTTTATATAGCTCCATGGATGTAAATAATCAATGTTCTATGAAGCTAATATTTGCTTCTTATGAATTTTACAAGAAAGTATAATGCAAAACAACAGGAAAGTTGGCAGATGCAACACATGTCTCTTGTGTGTTACTGTTAAGGATAAAAACTGTTGACTGCACTGCAGAGGATCAATAGATAGCCAAGCCAAAGTATCATCAACCAGAGAAGCAAGTGCACCCTGAATTCCCCTCATTAGGATTCTGGGTCAGCCTTCAGGCAGCAAGCATAAACTCACAGACCAATGGAAACATGCAGGTTGATATGAATCACCAAGATGCCATTTCTCTGTCCATCAGTCCATCAGCCCATCAACCAACCAGTATGTTCAGGCACTTATCATATACGGAACAACTAAACAGTTCTGAGTCATAGCAGTACAAGAGGAAGTTGTGTTGTTCAAAAACAGGAGAATGGCTAGCAAAAACTGAGCACTTGGTATATACAATGTCCTTAGACATGCAAGAGCACCAGACTCGGTATCCAAGAATGCCTAACCCCCAATTCTACTCTCATTTCCAGTGGTGGGAAGAGTGAGAGTGCCTTTTACTGGGGCATGAGTCCCATTAGTGAAGACTCTACCTTTGTGGTCTAATTCCCTCTCAAATGTCTCAACTCCAAATGCTATCACACTGAGTAGCAGGCTTCAACATATTTCAGAGACACACCCCTGCAGTCTACAGTATCCCCTTGTGCCATGAGTAATTCAATTTCCCCTGTAGCTGTCACTTCCTCTCTGTCCCCAGGACCTTGAGCTTTTACAGGCTTAGCATGTGGCTTCTCACAGTCAAGTTTCCAACCTGTGTTCCTTTGCCCTATCATGCAATCTTGAGGTGAGGAGTTAGAATGCCTCAGCTCCATTCCTCCCTCAGCACAATCTTATAATTAGGCTTTGTTACCTGGGTATATTCTGGAAATAAAAGGAAGCCAAACAAAATGTTACATCTGTTTATCTCCTACCTACTCAATTCCTCAAGCAAGAGGAGATTCTCATCTATGGGCCCTTTAGGTGTGGAAAATATACCAGGCTCCCTTTTGAAGCACTTCTAGACTTGAGCATCTGTCCTCTTTAAACAGTGGGTGGGCACTTGCAGAGGCCCTCAGTGCTCTCTAGCCTCACCCCATACTCTTACTCTCAGATCTGAAAGATTCAAAAGCCAGAAACTATTTTCCAAACATTTCTGTGGAAAATGTGCTTTGGAGATAATGTATTTGCGTTATCTTGGTTCCTGAGGTAACACTGAGCTATTCAGATGGATTTCATTGGTGAGTGCTGGAGAACCTGTGAGAAAAGAAAGGACTGTCCCTGTTGGTCCTTGCTTATAAAGAAAAGAGAGAGACAGCAGAAAGAATTCTTGGAGAAGGTGGGAGAAGCCTGGAGGAGGAAGAGAAGTGAAACACAGAGCCAACCTTGTAAGGTAGCATGTGAAGAGCACATCCTCAGAAGATGGCATTGCATTACTTCAGGGGCCAAGCTTGTTACCTCTTCAAGAAAGTCTGATCAACAGCCCAAACCTGGGAGTTCCAGTGTGGGGGCCCTAGAGACTGCTGCCTGGGTAGGCATCTGCTAAAGTCTCTGGACAATGGGCCCACTGTTAGGATCCTGCCCTTGCTCCTCTGGGTCTGGTGTCTTACATCATCAGCAGGCGCTGGTGACTATGTGATCAAGCAATCTGCACCTTAAAAAGCTGGGTGCGGACCCCCACACTCCTTCTCTGTGTTTTCTCTTTGTTCTCTCTCTGTTCCCACTCTGCTCACTCCCCCCAGGCCTGGCTCTCTCTCCCCCCTTTCCCTCCTAATAAAGCTCTAAAAACTAACACTGGGTTCTGCTGTGGCCAGTGACTCTTCTGCCGGTAACCAGCACCACCAAACACCAACCAGTGCCGTTTTACTATCACCCACAGCCTGCTGCATCAATCCCACAGGGAGCATGAGTCCCCTTACTGTCTGAGATGGGACCAACCGGGGGTTTATGTTCTGTTGTGGGGTCATTTCTGATAAAGGGAATTCAGGCAAAACTAAGGAAGAGTCTGGAGGAGGAAAAGAAATGAAAATGTAATTATGAAAGAAACATGCACCTTAGAGTCCTTATCTCTAACCCAGGTTGTAGTTTTCCTTCCAAAGTTTTGTTTTTCCCTTTGCGAGCATGCACCTGTGTGTGTGTGTGTGTGTGTGTGTGTGTGTGTGTGTGTGTGTGTGTGTGTGTATCTGTAAAACTTCTGTAGTAAGTAGCTTATAGAGTGTCTTTTCAAGTCACAAGTCCCCCTCTAGCTGGCCTTGTTATGAAATTGATGACTCCCCAGCAGCCATTCTGTACACATGACCCTGTGCCCCAGCCTCATCATAGTAGACCCAGCTTATATAACATTCTATGCAGGCTGACAAGAACCTCCTCCTAAATTTGGAACTGATATCAACAGCTATTAGAGAGTAAGTGTGTAGACAGCTAGTCACAAACTGGTGACACTCAGGAATCTGGTGAAGATGGTTCTGGCAAGGTGGAGCAGAATGAGTCAGTAGCCTAGAAGGAGAGAGAGGAATACCTTGGATTCAGGAAGACACCGGAACAATAGCAAGGCCAGAGGAAGGGACTGGGTCAAGGCTGCAGCCATCCTGCAGTTTCAGCTCCCCTGAGGCTGTGATTCTGATCCTTGCAGGGTGACAGCATAGGCCAGATTGTTCCATTGTTACAGTGGGATTCCTCTTTAGTTTTGAAGATAAACCCTAACCACCCTATTTCTGGGACATCAACTTCATTTTTACAAGAGAATCCCTCTCTATCTCACTATCTAAGACTGGCTTTGCTCCACTGTATTGGGACTTCTGCATATAACACTGCTCCAAGAACACACTTTGGAGAGCTAACTCCACTTTTCAGACAAGAAAACTGAGGTTCTGGGATATTACAGGAGTAACCCAAGGTCAGGTACTTAATAGTGACTGAGCTGGAATGCGGCCTGGCTCCAGGCCCCTGCATTTCCCCCAGGCTTTTAGCATTTCTCAAGGACACAGACTTTGGTTGTTTTTTTGTAGTCAACAGCAATTTTGTCTGTCTGAAAGCCTCTAAAGACAGATTGGGTATCCGAAAAATGAATCCCAAACTTTTCTGATTAAATATCTTCTTTCCAATTGCTGTTTGAAATATGAGAGGGAAGATGGCATGCTGATGAAGATGAACTCTGGCGGAAGCCTGAGATGAATCGGGGAAAGATGATTAGTGAGCGGAGCGCCAGAGAGAAACAAAGACCTTGTTTGGCTTTTTCTATTACCCCTGTGCCGGTGAAAATGTGGACCGATTCCCACCTGAGGGAGCTTAATTAAAAGGTCTTTTGGATAAGAATCCAGAAGCAACAGAGGGCCCATAAATTAAGGTATATGTGTTCTTTGTACTGTACTGGCTTCATTAGCTGCTGGACCACGTCTTTCTCTATTATACATCAGGGATCGTTCCACAGCACAGCCTTGATGCGGTCACTGGCTGAGACTAGAAACCACATTAGACCCTCATTCTTCGATTAATTTTTTTCTTCACATTTTTAGAACCAAGAGTTACTGTATGTTTTTAACGTTTATCTTAGCTGGCTACCAGCTTATTTTATATAGGTCAGCTCTGCTCAGATCTTCTCTTTGGGAATAGTCTGGAGCTGTTTAGGGCTTCAGGTTTATTCATTTAGTTAGTTAGCTGCTATTGTTAACATAAACTATTAGGTTTCATTGTGAAATTTTTCAAAACAATTGTTCCTGATGCCCCCTCCCCAGTTGTTACCTCCTCCGTGTCCTCCCTGGCTTCTAAGCCACATGTACACATGCCTTCTCTCTTTTGTACCTCTCCTCTCTCTCCTCTCCTCTCTCCTCTCCCTCTCCTCTTTCTCCCCCTCTCCCTCTCCCTCTCTCTCCCTCTCCCTCTCCCTCTCTCTCCTCTCTCTCCTCTCCTCTCTCCTCTCCCTCTCCTCTCCTCTCCTCTCCCTCTCCCTCTCCTCTCCCTCTCCCTGTCCCTCTCCCTGTCTCTCTCTCTCTCTCTCTCTCTCTCTCTCTCTCTCTCTCTCTCTCTCTCTCTCCCTCTCTCTCTCTCTCGGTACACCTCTCCTTCTCTCTTTTGTCTTTTATCTCATTTGTAGTCTGTAACCACTCTCTGTCCTCTGGTTGACATGCAGGCAAACATTAAAAGTTAAGATCCACATGTGAGAGAGAACAAGCAGTTTTATCTTTCTGAATCTGTTACCTCCCTTCATGTAACACCTTTGAGTTTTATTTACTATTTTAAAGTTATTTTATTATGAATATATTATTTTGTGGAGGAGCAAGTATGTGCATGCATGCATGTAGAGGTCAGAGGTCAACCTTGGGTATCTTTCCTTAAGAGCCACTCATCTTGATTTTTGAGACAGTGTCTCTCACTGACCTAGAAATTTCCAAATTGGCTAAGTTGCTCGACCAGTAAACCCCAGGGCCTTTCTATCCTTGCCTCCTGGATGCCAGGATTACAAGGTGCACTGCCATGCCCGGCCTTTTATGTGGCTGCTGGGAACTGAACTCAAGTCTCATGCTTATACACTTTCAGACTGAATTGTCTCCTCGGCAGAGATTTATTTCTAACTGGATTCTTCAGCATGGACAAAGCCTTCTTTCAATGACCCAGAGCCACCCATCGCTAGAGAGAACACTTCAACAACCAGCATCAGGTTCAACATCTGGCCACCTTTCTGCTCACCCCTCACTAGCGTAAACCAAGGACCATGAAGGCAGAACAATGGCTGCCCTGCTCTTCTGTGGAAGCCAGCATGTTTCATTCTTCCTCTTAATTGCAAGAGATGTGGAGCTAACTTTCCTGGTCAGCAGTCAAAAGCATCAAGGAAGCAGAGAGGCCAACTGAGGGGAGAGCTGTTATTTTTAAAATAGCAAGTCAAACCTTAGAATTAAATTGAGTCTGTAAGAAGAAATGAACAAAAGTTCTAATTGCTCATTCTTTCCAGTTTTCCATGTTTTATCACTGTCTTGTATACTAAATGTGATTTTTCCTTGTTACTTTCAGATGGGAGTGGGGAAAGGAGAGGGCAGTGAATGTAGGAGAACTGGAGATGGGGGGATGGGAATTGAAGACCTTCATAAATGATCAGGGCCTCAACAATGACTGAGTATCAGCTACTGACTTCAAATTGTCTCTAAAGGTCTACATTGCTGACTTTGTTATTGGCTGTTCCCCACTGAGAACGATTATTTAATTCAAATTTGTCATTTCATTACAATTCTCCTACTAATGGAAATCAGATTTCAACATTTGCTCAACACTGAGCCCAAAGCCACAGACAGAGAACAGGCATCATTTCATGTCTGGGAGCGGTTTCTCCTCTGTCAGGTCCCTATCCCCAGGCAAAGCTGGTTAGTGTATTCATGGGCCTTGCTCTGGGCTTGGGATAAATATTGATAGCAGAGGCTGACTACAAAGGAAAATGGTTTATGGTATTTATAGTATGACACATGTTTGTTTGTTTGTTTGTTTTAGCTTTTTGAGACAGGAACTCACTGTATACCCCCAGGAAAACATAGAACTCACTACATAATCCAGAATGGATTGTAATTTGTGATCCTCCTGCCTCTGCTTCTTGGGGTCTGGAAATATAAGCATAAACTACCCTAGCTAGTTCAAGGCAGGTAAGTCTTGGTTTATAACTTATTAGACCAAAATGCATCAGAACTTTCAACTGGAAGACATACCGCTGAGGTGGGGGGGAGGGGCTGAAGATACTAGGGATGATATTTGTTCTTTTCCAGAACTTTTCTTTGCATTTTAGCTTAGAGGAAAATATATCCCCCTTGTGTTTTCTCTACTAGACTCCCTTGAAGAAGGCCTCTGGGTTTATTCTTTTGAAGGACTGCTTAAAATTAAAACAGGGGCCAACTCATGCTTAACCCAGATTTGAGAGGAAAGAGCAAATGAGCAAATGAGCAGGCATGTGCAGTAAGTCACTTCCAAGTGATTATTTTTTTTCCTTTCAGCTTGAGCTATTTCTATGAGGCGAGATTCACACCTTCTGATATATAGTTACACCCGAATTACTGTACCAACATTTAGATCATTCCCAAACAGTGTGAAAGCAGCAGCTTCAGAAATATTTATAACTGAAACACATGATTGGTGGCATGAAAGTTGTTTTTATAAAATACTACACCTATCATTTTTATTGCTGAATTAAGGTAGATGATCTGAATAAAAATACAAATTATGTGTGTTAAAGAAATGATGATTAAATATGGGCTTTATGTATTAGTCATTAATCTTTGTATTTAAATGCAAATTCTTCATTTTGACCACTACCTGAAGATACTCACATCTAATCAGAAACATGCTTAATCTTGTGATGTATTATTTCAGACAAGAGCTTCAGAATTTTCAGTTTCTTGTAATGAGGAAGGGTAGGTTCTATAGAGATTTTTTTTAAATGCACTCTAAAGGCACCCATCCAAACAAATGTTAAAATTTAGACATGAAAGTCCCTTGTTTGGCCAAGGGGCATGTCTAGAGATAGAGGATAAAACAGTAGAAATTCCACTCTCAGTGTTCTCCAAGTTAAGAGATCCTGGGACACTACTGGGGCTTACAACCCCTTGCTTCCACCAAGTCTTAGTAAAATTTAAAAAAACTTGTTAGGAATATTACATGGCAAGAAAAACCATAGTCAGCTCTGAATTAGCCATATGCATGCAATCATTGTGGAAGCACACAGTAATCTGGAGGTAGCTTTACCCCAGTTTGTAGTGAAGCAAGACCCAGAGTGGTTGAGCAGCTGTCTCAGATTGCACAGGTAATAAATAAAGGAGCCAGGACTCAAACCCAGATCACTAGTGCCAATGCTTATGAACTCAGCCTGGAGCATAAGGAAGCCTGGAGCCTATATTCTAATTGAGTCAAGACTGACAGCTGATAAAGTTTGTTATCAGTGGGATACTTTCTGATATTAGGAGATGAAGAGGAGATGGTCAAGGAAGCAACAGAGGGTGTGCATTCAGGGTTAACTAACTTACCTGTCGCTCAGCACATAATGGTAAGGCAAGAACTTGGCCCAAAATGACAACTTCTCTACAGCGAAAGACCATGTCTGAAGGCAGCAAGGCCAAGAGAAAGAGAAAAAGACACCAGACACCTCTTCCTCTCACCCTTGTATGTACAAGTACAAACACATGCAACACACACACACACACACACACACACACACACACACACACACACTCATTTGTTAGTGGGTTACTGATGGGTCAGTGATATGTTTTACATGATATGTTTACAGTGTTATGCTTTTCAACCCCTCTCTTCTTGTGGGTGATTCTCCATGACAGATTGGGAGCTTGCACTTTGGCCACAGTGGGTTATTTATGCTCTGGAAAATAGGATCTTTATGAACAGAACCGCTGTACCTTTTGTTCCCCATCCCTATGAGTAAATGGTAAATCACTTGCTAACACACCTACTGACTCTTCCACTGTTACCATTTGGACAGTTTAGGGCAAATAACATTCTGCTCAGTACTACTATAGTTTTGTTTGTTTAATTTCTAAACAGTGTTAATAATATTAGTGCCTAGCTCTGTGGTGATATTTTGTTATACTCTAATAAAATTTGCCAGAAGATCAGAGGACAGAGCTAGCCACTAGATTAAACATACAGGTCAGGCAGTAGTGGCACACACCTTTAATCCTAGTACTCGGGAGGCAGAGATCCATGTGGATCTCTGTGAGTTCAAGGCCACACTGGGCTACATGAGATTGATTCAGTCTAAGAGAGAATTAGAGTCAGGCACACACCTTTAACCCCAGTATTTGGGAAGCACACATGCCATTAATCCCAGCACTAGGAAGATTGAGAGAGGAAGTGAAATGGCTGAGTTGAGAAAGGCATATAAGGTGTGAGGAGACAGGAACTAGAGCCCTTTCCGCTGAGGACTCAAAAGCATTCAGTCAGAGAATTCATGGAATTGGCGAGGTGAGAAGTGGTTGTGGTTTGTTTCCTCTGAACTTTTAACATTTACCCCAATATTTTTATTATAAGACCATTTAGGATTTGTGCAACACAGCTCATAATAGTTAAGAGAATATTAAATGAGAATATATATATATATATATATACACATATATGTATACATCACACACATATATGTATATATGTATACATTGTATATAAAAGTAGGCAGAAATTGCATTTCAAGATACATGATACATGGTGACGGTGTCATCCCAATTGCTATTCACTAACATGACTAGAAAAATCTTTCTTATGGACTCAGTCTCTACTGAGTCCTTGAGTGGTCCACCCTTACCCTGCCCCTTCCTGTCCACAACTCTGTATAAAATCATAGCTCATTATACAGAAAATGAAGAAACCACCCTGTTTGCGAATTAGCCCAGGGTTCCTAACCTACCTCTTCAGAGGGAGCATCCACTCTTTGCTGGTAACTGTCACAGGGTGAGTGGTGCTATTTTATGACCCTCTTCTTACAAGGAAGACTAGGAAGGACTTTCAAGACTCATTATTACCAGCAGGGACAGCTTTAGTGTGTTTTCTGGAGAAGGTAGTCAAAATGGGCCAAGGTCCATTTAGCTGCAAAGTAAACTGCCCATAGCATTCCACAGAGCATTGGATGGAAGAACATACTGTGGTGTCAAGTCTCCAGTGTTGAACATAAAGTCACAACTAGTAGGAGACAGTTTTTAAACCTTGTTGAGCCTCAGTACTCACTCTTGTATAAAGAGGCTATGCTCATGCCAAGCAGAGACTTGGGAGACTGAGATGCATGCTCTCTTCTAGGACCCTCACAGAACCTAACAGGTGATGCTGTCACTGCTGTTATATAAGTCAGATACCCACCATGGAGAAAGTGGTAGATGCAGTGGAGAAGGGGTGCTTAACTACCGGTCTTCCTTGTTGAGCTTTGGTGAGGCATCTGGTCCAGCTCTGAGATTCTGGAACACTTCTCCTCAGGCCTGAGGCAGCACTGGGGAGAACTGTTTAGCAGCTGTATGGTCAGTCACTAAAGCCAGAGGCTTTGCATCAGGCATGCCTTTCTGTGCCGTCAGACGCTCTGCTCTGACCTCTTCCGTGCTCTCTGGTTTGATTCGCTGGTCTGTCCATCCTGTGCTTACCCTGAGCATTGCTAACCTGTAAGCGATAACTGGGGAAGGGGTCAGCCTCTGGAAACACAGATAATTGTGAAGGTTAAAGCTGTTCTAATTAACTGCCCTAATAGGTGCTCAACAGTCCTGACAGCACCACAGAGAGAGATGCTTAATCACAACCGAAAGTGCCACAGAATTAGTCCATTTTCATGGTGGAAATTGCAAGGAAAGTGTGAAATTGGGTGCAGGCAGGAGAGTCAGTCCATTTTCCTTTCAGGTTAGAGCCAGCCCTTGTCTTTCCAGTTGGTGGTTAGACTGGAAACTCTGCATGCCAGTAGGTAACTTACTTTTTATAACATCAAAATCCCTTTATCAGCCCATCTTGGGCATAGGAACTGCAACATCAGTTCTCCTTCCCAGAATCCTGTGCGCCATCATGTACCTGAAAAACACAATAGAGTGTGACCAGGTGAATGTGGACTCAGGCTGGCCTCACCTCATATTGTATTAACCTTGACTCAACTCAGGTGGCCATCATGGAAAGGGTGCTCAGGATCTACTATCTTCCCTCCCCCGCCAATGCTTGGCTGAGAAAACTGGAAGGAGGTAGCAGCGGGTATATTCTTATGAAGAATAAGCTTTGGTCCACAGCAGTGTTCTATTCCTTGTTTATTACAGCCATCCAGCTCTGAGCACAGCTGTCTTCAGAACTGACCAGGCATGGGATGGTACAACTGTTCTGATACTGGCCCCCAAACCCTTTCTCCTCCAAATCTTACTTTCTTTCTTTTGAAAACAACCTTGTGAGACTCTTATGAGAAGCAGACAGCCTACACGTAACTGTTAAGAGATGACTAAGCATACAGTGTACGTCCCAACGGCAGAAGCCAGGATCAGGATTGAGCAGCATGCAGTGAGGGATGTTGGACATTGCCATCCACTATTCTTACCCTTTCTTTAGTAACTCCATTCATGCACTCAGACACAGGTGTGGGTTGGTTTCAAAGCTTTCTCATAGAAAAAAAAAACTGAATTAATTAAATCACAATGAGACATCCCCAAAGATTTAACTTTTTAAAAGTTACATACTACTATGTATTTTGAGAATAAGATTATTTTTCCTTGTCATGGACTGTGTTTAAGGAGTCCACTTACAGAGTCTGGATCTTTCTAGAAAGAACAATTTCTGCCTGCTATTGCCCAGGTGATGGACAGTTTAAAAATGGTTTCTAGCCCCCACTCATTGCTGCGGTCTGTATGCAAATGCTTCCCTGTCTCCAAATAGAAAAGAACTGGGTCTCTAACGCAGTCAGGGCTGGAGGGCAGCCAGGTAGTCTGGTTGTACAGCATGTCTGGTCCTTTCTGCAGTTGGTGTTTATTTTTAGCTACCTATGCTGTTTTCATCACTGTACTTCCTCTGGAGGTCAACATCTTATTCCAGGGACATTAAACAAGCTGTTAAAAGTAAGGAGCTGCTGCAGTAGAGGGTGGCCTAGCAGCTGGGCAAGTGACTAGAGCTGAGCTTGCCTTTAGTGTCAGAAGGAGGCTTCAGTGTCAGGTCAAGCAAGTTGGGCAGAGAACTTTTCAAAAGACAGCCTCAGAGACACTTGCCAGCAGCCTTAAAGTAGCCATGGTAGAAGGGGCCTGAGAGTGTGAAGGCAGCCGGTAAAGGGGCTGCCCCCAATGTGCAGCTTTTCACAATCCACAGAAGGCTGCAAAGGCCACAGGCAGAAACAGGGAAAGAAGCTGGTTCGTGACATTCCCACAGGGCTGGCTGCTTGGTGCCTGTTCTGGCTAATTCAAGGTGGCATGAGGTCACATCCATAATCATGATGGTGAGCATCAGAAGCCTGACACCATTCAGACAGTCCCCAGACACCTGCAGGGGACAGAACTCCAAGGCTATAGAAGTCAGCAGTGACAGAAACTGTCCTACAGGGTCACACTTTTTTTTTGGTAGCAATGAAAGCAGGAGGAGGGGCAGAGCATTTACATTTTGGAGATATGCCCAGTGTTCAGGATATCCTTGAGTGGGGGTGACATCATATGACATTAAGTGTGTCTATAGGACCCAGTGAGCTGGTTGAGACACTTAAATGTGACAATTATTAGCAATCACCTGCGGTCCTTTACCGTGGAAAAGGTAAGTCGCAAGCCAGAGAGGAAATACCAGCTGCTATACGAACAGCAGCTTTCAGGCCTGCAAGGCTCCTTGAAGTTCATTACCATAGATAAGTCAGTGGACCTCCTGCTTCCTAGTTGTACTGGGAACAGACACAAAAGATGTGAGTGGCTTTGCAGAGCATCCAGGGAAGGCAAAGGTGATGCAGTTCTTTCCTTGCAATGGGTTAGAACCTCTGGCAGACCCTTGACTGGGAAGGGCTCAAAGCCCTGGAGGCATTGCAGGGGAAAGTAGGACCAGGGCATGATAGGGGATATGCAGCTGAGAGACTCCTCAGGAAGCTTTGTATTCATGCTTGATAGGACAGTTTGGGGATCCCAGTGAGCATGCAGAGTTTTGTAGTTCTGTTGAACAGCTGTCAGTGTGTGGGAGCCTGGGCTACTGGTGTAGCTCCCTTCTCTAGCGAGGCCACACTACTGCGCTGATTGGTGGAGCATAGAGTGACCAGAGAGACCCAGGCCAGCAGCGACTGAGGACTCCGGGTGGTGATGAGGACAGTGGGGCAGAACTGGGCATCCAGGCCTGACTGGTGGCTCTCTTCATCCTCCTTAGTGAGTCCTCAAGTTGCCACCACAGCTGTGGTGGAAAGCTCAGTGTCTGTGGGCTGCTTGCTTTAAGGATCAGCATATACAGAAGTCTGGGGGTTAAGATGGTGACGCACTGCCCTGTGTGACTCTTATGCTCCTCAGGCCATGCCCATTTTCCTGACAGTCAGGTGTGTTTTGAGAGGTTGAATGACTGATCCAGGTGATGTGCCCAATCTGGTTGAATGCCTGACAAGCCTGCTGACCCAAAACAGGAGCCCTGGGGCAATGTGTAGCCTAGTAATGAGAAATAACCCAGATCATCA
This sequence comes from Peromyscus maniculatus bairdii, assembly GCF_049852395.1. Taxonomy (NCBI): domain Eukaryota; kingdom Metazoa; phylum Chordata; class Mammalia; order Rodentia; family Cricetidae; genus Peromyscus; species Peromyscus maniculatus. The sequence continues at coordinate 29,605,422 of NC_134860.1, read as the reverse complement.
TCCATATTTCATATCCCTGCAGACAAAGGGCCATCCTTTATTCTGTCAATGCCACCCAAACACTTCACTGATGCCAGTCTCACTGCTGTTTGTGGTTAAAGAGGTCATTTATTGAGACCGACATTATTAAGATTGACAGTGATCATTCCAGTCTGGGGTCAGCCTGATAATGCCTCCCAAGAAAAACTTGCCATGTATCAGCAAACACTAGACAAAAATAGCTGTGTTTGCTGCTAAGTGATGGCAAAGGATGCCCAATGGTAGACAGTGTAAGAGGAGAGCTTGTCCTGTAAGATGCAGAAACTTGAAGAAAATATTCTCCACAAAGATTCTGGGTCAGAGATACTGTTCAGTCAGTAAAGTGCAGCACAAACATGAGAACTTGTGGTCTAGGCTCAGCAGAAGAGATGCTAGGTTTGTAACCCCAGTGCTGGGGTGGCAGGGACAGGTAGATCCCACAGTCGTGCTGGCCAGACAATCTAGCCTAATTGGTAACTTCCAGACCAAATGAGAGACCCAGCCTCTAAATTAAACAAACAAAAAAGGTGTTGACCTCCACATGAACATCTGCACACACACGCTCCTCTACCACAGACACAAAATAGCTGAGATTCCTACAAATAAATAAAATACAGAAAGGTTCTTAGTGAGAACCTTGATGCAATTGGCATTTTTGTATGAAAGGAATGTGAACTGGTCCAGGCAGTGGTGTGAGGCTGTGTAACAAAAAGCACCAGAGTATTGATCTATACTGCAGGGTGGATAAAATCCACACACCAAGGTCATGACATATGTGATGGGATTCCCTCTGTGTAGAACATCCCAAAGAGACAAATCCATGGAGACAGCAAGTCAGTTCCAAGATCTCACCTACGTGTCTTTGTGTGGTGATAGAAACTGTTCCAAAGTCAGATTGTGGGGATGGATATACAACTCCCCACATGTCAGTAAGGCTCAAGTGTGTGTGAATATGTACGTGTGTGCGCATGTTGCATGGACTATACAGTATATGCATTTGGTTACAGTAAGCTCTTAAAATGGAAAAGCCCATGGCCTATGGTAGATGCACTGAACGAGATTTTTGGAGAAAAGGTACAAAAAGAAGTTTAAAGGCTCTAAAGATGACAAATTGATGCGCTGAGCATACCAGTCTGAATCGTGGCCTCTTATGGTTTTATCAGCACCTCTCACTCTTGACAAAGCATAACCCATAGTTCCTCCAAGGTTGACCAGTTGATATCTAGACATGGTTAGTATATGGACTGTGATTGATATACCCCACTGTAAGGGAAGGGAGAAAAATAAAATTGAATCAGACATGTTCTCAAAGTATAAGGAGTGTTTACATCCCCCAAAGGAGAGGAGAAAGGTCCCAGGGCAAGAGGGTCTCTCAGCAAGCGTAGAAATCCTATCCCCTAAAGCAATTTCATACCAGAGATGGTAGTAGACAAGCAACATGTGAGTCTGGTTGCCCCAGAGGTGCCAGGGGCTCATTGAGTAGCACAATAGGACACACCATACGCTGCCTCTTTCTGTCAGTAGGACATCCTTCCAGAAACTGACATTCAGCTTATTATTCATAAATGTGATTCGGAACCACACATGGAGACTTTTTCCCCATCTGTCTAATTAAATGGAAAGTCCCCAAAGGCAGCCCAACATGAGCTCCAGTGTGTACCCTCAGCATAGTTTTTGGTGCTGGATAAATATTAAACAATAGTCTAGTAATAAAAGATTAGCATTTCCCACAAGGCTTTTGTTGCTGGAGTGAAAAGAACTCTGTTGAATGGAGCGCCTCCTGTTTTTCAAATTTCTCAGTGGGAAGCTCACTCCCTATGTCAATCACATTTTCACACCAGGTAAGCCAAGCTCACTGAGGACTTCACAGAAAATTGCTTCATGCTGGAGAATAACCACATACAAACTCAAGGAAGAACCAGTGTGTGTTAAAAGGAGGAGGCAATCAAGCCAGGCCATTATGCCAGTTTTTCCTGGAGGAGTTATGCCCACAGTGCCACTACTCCACAGGCCCTTCTGTGATAGTGAAAATACCTTTGGCCACTGTCTGGGCAATGTGATACTTAGAGCCTCTTCAAGGGGAAAGGTAGGATAGCCATTTGAAAACCAACATCAAATTAATTTATCCATAGAGATAAATAACAATGTATCACAATCATCTATTGAGTGGCCAGGTGTTTCTTGCGAGCTTTCTAGATATTAGACTGTTACTGGGTTATGGAGATAAGACAGTGATAAGAGCCCCTGCTCCTAATGTGCGGAAGCAAATCAATGTGAAGGAAATAATCAGTGGTTATGGTGGTAATCACTGTCTGAAGGAATCACACAGAGGAGTGTGAGGGAAGCTGACTTCTCTAGAGAGGTGAGAAGAGATATCTGAGGAGGTGGCATGGAGCAGTGGATGGGGAGGTTGCTACAGGCAGAGGGTAGTCCTACAAAATATCTCCACAGGTAGGAGAGATCTTGGTGTGTCCAGTGTAGTGAAACATAGCAAGCTAAGAAGAGAGAGGGGCCATGACACATGGATGAGGTCTGACAGAACTCCTATACATGTTGTGGGGACTGCTGAACATATCATGGTGCTTGGAGGATTACAATGAATTTGACATTAAGCACATGGTACATAAACATGTTTTGTTTTGTTTGACTGTAAAATGGAGAGTGGCTTGGAAAGATGAATGATGATGGCCTAGGGCCTGAGCTTGGACGAGAAGGGAGTAATGAATCCTAGAAGCAATATAAGGGGATTGGCAACTCTAGGTGATGCTGAAACCTGGTGGGCCTTGGCTTCATGGACAAGATGGCTCTGACTATTTCTACTCTGACTGTCCTGGCCTTGTAAGCTCACTGTTGCTCACTCTATGTGTCCCCTAAACATGAAGATTAGTGATAACAGATCTTGAAGAGGCACAGCCTCCTCAGGACCAGGACACTTCTGTTCTCTTATCTCTTAGGGATTATCCTATGTATAAAGTCTATACCTAACTTTACAGTAATACTGTAGAACTAGAAGAAAAAGTCTGTTTGTTCCTGTGGTTTACAACCTTTTAAAATGTGGAAACTTTGGGGCTCAGCAAGTGTAAGCACTTGCTTCTATGTTGGATGCCCTGAATTGGATTCCCAGGACCCACATGATGGAAGGAGAGAAGGAATTTCTGCAAGTTGTCCTCTGGCCTCCACATATGCACCAAGGCAAGTACACACACACACACACACACACACACACACACACACACACACACACCATGCACATGCATGCACAAAAACAAGAAATGTAAAATCAATTTAAAACATGGAACCCTCACTAACAATAGAGTACAAATCCTCATATGTGCTTCTTTTTAAAAGAGATGTAGACAGAGAAAGATGCAAAACACTCACTAAAATTAGATTACAATTTAACTTTATGAAGCCAATAATATGGAAGCCAGCTGAAAGCAATGTGCCCACAGGATGGCAGAAATAAAACTATAGTCCTTGTGGAGTTAAGAAAATCCTGGGATGTTTGTAAGTCATTGCACCTACTTTCGAACTATGTCTCCAAATTACCTAGGCACTTAGGTTTAAGAGTGTTTGAAGAAGCCATACCCTCCTCATCAGCCTCCTTCTCCCAGAGAGAAGGTAGAGTAAGTGCCCAGGCTGATCACACTTTTCTCTGTCTTTATCCTGGCACGTCCCGCACCTATGTTTGCCTTGCGGAACCTGACCTCAGGGCTGTTCAGGGCCTGAGCACATGCCTTTCTTACACGTCTCAGCTGCTTTTCACAAATATCCCATGTCATAGACTTGGTGGTTTTGTTTATGATTTTAGGAGATGAAGATGTTGAGACTTGAAGTGATGAAAAATACCGTTTTATTTTGTGTATCTGTTGAGAAAATAATGAAAAAATACTACCAATTTTACAGCGATCTTTAGAAAAGATGTATTTCATTCTGCAGTTGCTTCCATCTACTTTGGAAAACTAATTACGGTGTCACTCAGGAAATATTTAAACAGTAAGTATCATGGGCTCAAGGTGTTAAAATTACTGTGGCTTCTACAGGTGCTCTTGAGTCATGATGGACATCTTCTGATCAAGCCCAAACTACTTGTTCCTGGTTAAAAGAAAACAAAACAACAAAAAACAAACAAACAAAAACAAAGCTGAGAAGAAGGCACCTGTTTTGGCCAAGGCAGGCATAGCTTGCCGACGGCAAAGCAGAAGTACTGTCCCTGTAACTTTTCCCCTTCATCCAAGAACTTTCCCAATATAAATCTGTAGATACCTTTTAAGGTGAAGACAGAGTATAGGAGAGCTGAATCATGGAGAAGAATGAGCTCCCTGAATCTTCCTGGACAGAATTGCAGAGAGCTCAGCAGAGGAGCATTTTGGTCCAGTCTCTACTCGTTGGAGAACCGTCTAGAGGTTGATTATAATGTCTGCTTGAGAGTTGCATCACACGTGCCATGGTTTGGCATGTGAACTGATCACATCCTGGTGGCTTTTAGGTCATGGGCTGGTTGTCTCAATCATGTAGAGCTGAGCTCTGCTTTATCCCGGCTTCTGCCAGCTCCAGTGACTTCATGAAAGGACAATACACTGGGCACCAGAGGAGCCCTCTACCTCCACCCTCATCAGCCTGCAGTTCTGGGCTGTAATCATATGCTGGTAATGAAAAATAAAAATTCCAAGCACTGTATACTAAAACCTTTCTTGGAAAGGAAGCAGAGGTCATGGTGAACTGAGAAATATTGAAATATGATAACTGGGAGTGGGTACAGAGCCCTTGACATTTCTTTAGAAATTTAAGTTGAAGAGAAACCTTAAGAATGGCATTTAAATTTTTGTCTACTTCCATTTGCCTCAAAACTGGTAATTTATTGCCCTTCCATCTGAGTACACATCTCAAAGCCACATTAGGAAAGCAGAGTCTCCAGTGGGAAGCCTGAATCCACAGACAGGGGTATTGACCAGAAATGTAAGGGCAAACTAATTCAATTACTTTCAGTGGAGTTTAAAATACAATCCTCACCCAAGCATGTGGGCAACTCACACAAAAAGAAAGAACTTTAAAAACATTGATTATGTTACCCCCACAAAGGGCAACAGGAAGGTAGCCTTGAATGCCTGAGGGCTTTTTCAACGGCCAGAAACATGTTTCTGTCAGCACAGGAACCAGCATTATGGAATGACAGAAGAAATGAAAATCAAGCTGGAAGTTAAATACTTGGCTTCAGACAACCCAGCACGATGATTAAAATGCTGACGTGCTGTTTTGAAAGGTTTATCTGCTCTAAGAAAAAATGTCAGAGGCCTCTCGTCACCCAGCCCCCACTCGGTTTTCTCCAAGCCTCTCTTAAAGAAATAAGATGGAATGTATTTATTTATTTATTTATTCTTGGAAAACAATTTGATCTCTTTCATCTGAAAGTTTTCCCAATGTTTTCATCAGTTCTCTCCGAGATGGCTGCGATTCCACTTTCACTTTGAACGAAGAATAAATTGGGTTTTCCTGCAGTGAAAAATAGGAGGCTTGCCGAAAGTAGTAACTTCAAAATGGTCCTTATTGTATGTGTGGAGAGAGAATATTGAAAACAAGTGCCCACTGTCGCCTGCCAAGGAGCCCACATGGGCTCGTGTAGAACTGCTGGACTCTGCTGACGGGATTAAAGCTCGCTGAGATTCCATGTCGTCGATTTTCCTGACTGTTTCTGATTCATTCATTGTAGCTCCATTAGCAATTTATTTTTAATTCCATATTGTATTTGAAAAACATATTGCTAGAGAAACAGGCACATCTTACATACATATGCCTGACATTTTAAAAAAATGAATGTGATGCATTTCGTGCTCAAAATAAACAAGCTGTCTTTCCCTTTCATTGCCGAATAATATTTATGAACCTCTCAAATCAGATTGCTAATATGTTTGTACCAGCCATACAAGTGTCCTGATGAGGAACTCCTTTGTTCTCTCCTTTGAAGGGTTCTATCCTTGGTTCCCAGAAGTCCACTCTGACTCCCAAGTCCAGGTGACTGGCTATCAGCAAGACCAACCTTCACTAGATACCCTTCTTGATTCAGAGTGGCACTGTTCAAAGGTAGTGCATGGGTGTCCAGGAAGTGTTCCTGTTCCCAATGAGTTCTGCATGCTTGCATTACACAGTGTCTTAGTCTATTGTTTTTAGAATTCTGCATGTTGAATAGTCATCTCTATTCCTATTCCAATATTCTCTTAGACCCTGGGCAAAATATTTCCATTTTCTGTCTCCATTTAATCATTAATATTTAATATACATATTTAAATACATTCACATGTATTAAAAGATTGTTATAAAGATTAAATGGGAACAGGCTTATAGCATACTTAGCAGAACAGCAAGCATGCTAATAATTACTAGTTGTTAAACCACTGGTGATGCCACTTTGCTGATGCTGTATAGAGGTTTGCATTTTATAGCACACTGCCCAGAACAGCACTTAAAACACAAATTGGTATTGATGTTGTGCCTTCCTGAATATGATTTTGGTGCCTACAGACTGGCTGAAGATGATTCTCCTTCCTTTTGGGTCCCAACCTTCAGGGTCATGATGTTCTCAAGAAAGAGGGTCACTGCTGTAGAAACAAACTTGGAGCTGGGTGGTGGTGGCGCATGCCTTTAATCCCAGCACTTGGGAGGCAGAGGCAGGAGGATCTCTGTGAGTTCGAGGCCAGCCTGGTCTACAGAGTGAGTCCCAGGACGGGCACCAAAACTACACAGAGAAACCCTGTCTTAAAACAAACAAACAAACAAACAAACAACTTGGGGTTTACTTAGAGACTCAGTCAACTGCAGAAAAGAATTTCTTACAATAATTTTTTAAAAAGCCAACCCAGCTGCTGGGTGGTGGTGGTGCATGCCAGCACTCAGGAGGCAGAGCCAGGAGGATCTGTATAAGTTCGAGGCCAGCCTGGTCTACAGAGCGAGATCCAGGACAGGCAACAAAACTGCACAGAGAAACCCTGTCTCGAAAAACAAACAAACAAACAAAAAGTCAACCAAGCAAAAATAATTATCCAGGTTTGAGTTGATCTGACATGTATTCACACATTGAATGTGTGTATTCACTCTAGCTTGACCTGTTGAAAACTGCTCTTCTGGACTTCCCTTGTAGAGCACTGATGGGATGTAGAGTGGAGCTCATCAACCTCTTCCCTTGTTCTCCTGACTGCTCTAGAGGTGCACTGCATTGTGGGTGCTTTCTTCAAATCCAGCTAGCTTACCCCAACTTCCTTTGTAAATGTATCTAGTGTGTTTTGTGCAACCTACTGACAGAAGTATGATTACATATTCTGTTGTCAATATTATACTGAGTTCACTTATATATCATCATCTTTTAAAAATGTCCTAATCATTTTCTAGAGCTTTTATGATCTCCTTATCTTTGACAATTTGAACACATTTATTTCATAGTTTCAGTAAGAATATTTATAGTTCTTGAGATGCTAACTATTTTCTCTGTTACATCACTGGTTTTTCCATTGTGGTACTTTGTTGGCTGGTATAGATCATTTAACTAAAAGGAATAGCCTTGTCATTGGGCTTGGGACTAGGATGGAGACAGGATTTTGCAAATCTTTTATGTCTTACATTGCAAAAGTATCCATAGAGGATATTCCATTCTCTTATAATTTCCTTTGCTTGTTTTCATGTTGATTTGCTATGTTGAAGTTCCCATGCCACATGTTAATTTGGACCTGATCACAGCGGTGGGTTTTGATATGATTCTGCAAGGTGTCTCTTTAGCTTACTTTCAAATAGATGTGAATTTTATGGGATCACTATCTGAGTCAGCAGATGAATTTTTTTTTAGCCTTCCTCTCATACAAGAGAAAAAGAAAAAAAAAAAAAAAGACTGTGGTGCTTTTGTCACGGGCTCAGTTCCAGCTCCCAGCCTTTCAGTGCTAAAAGGTCTCCACAGTCTACAGTTCTCATAGATTATCTCGGCTTCTATGTCTTCTCCTGGAGATCAGCTCTGCTCACGAGCTCTGATGAATAGGCATTTGTTTGCTCTGTCATTTTCAAGTGCTAGCCTTCTACTATTTGTGGTTTTAGCAGGAAGATCCTCTTTTTGGTCAACCCCACATCCTGCGTTTCCCAAACTTCCCTCTTTAGGGAGCACAGCTCACATCTGTATACCTCGTGGACTTCCTGGACATAACTCAGGAAAATAACTTATTCAAATCTCCAAGCCTAGAACTAACTTAATGCTGCTGCCAGAACTCTTGACCTTTTGGTAAAGTAATAAAAAAATTGTGGTCCCTATTTTATTTAATGAGTTGTTTTGAATTCCAAGTGTCTGTGTATATGTGTGTGTGTTTGTGTGTGTGTGTGTGTGTGTGTGTGTGTGTGTGTTTGTGTATGTGTGTGTGGTCTTCTCAATGTTTTATTATCTCAAAATACAGAACTCAATTTCTCTCAAGATGTCTTTACCACAAATAAACCAGAAGGCAGTCCTTGCTAACAACATCTCCATATTATTCTGAAATTGAAACATTGAATGATGGTCACTGTTTCCCCAATTTAATCAGTGCTGGGAGCCAATGATTATATTTTTAGGAATAAGTCAAGATCGTACCACTGTTGGCTTAATGTTTTCTGAGTATCCAAGTGATACATAAGACTGTTAAATTCTTATGAAAACTGGTTAGGAAGGCCGAACCCTTTTCCCATTGTCATAATGATAACCAGATATCTCAATAACCTTTAACCTATGAAAATATAATTTAGCTTCTAGAAACATCCGGTTGCAGTAACAATAACAAAATCCTTCCCCCTCTTTAAAATGTTTCCAGGGGGGTGGTGATAAGGCTGAACAGGTGAAGGCATTTGACTCCAAGCCAGAAGGTCTGAGCTCAACACCTAGGATACATGTGGTGAAGGAGAGAACCAGTTTTCAAACTAGCTGTTCTGTGACCTCTACACATAAATGGCACACACACACACACACACACACACATACAATAAAATTTTGAAAGGATTTTCTCATGTACCCAAATAGCCACATTTTCCTGTGACAAAGCCAGCATGAAGGCTAACATTATTACATATGGTGGCTGGTAGTCACAGAGGAGATGTGTGAAGAGGGACTGACTGATCTTGGCCTTTCTTCCTGGCTGACAGAGTATTATGGCCAGGACTGAGGTGGAGGAAGGGAGATACATGTCCCAGGCACAGAATGTAAGAAGATTCCAAGAAATTCAGTAATTATGATAAATGATATTCTTAATTAATATGAAACATATGTTAGTTGGATTTAATCATTCTATATTACAACACATACCAAAATATTGCAATGTATTCCAAAATGTAATAGCAGCATGACTTGTAAAGTAAAATAATAATTAATGATAGAATATACTAAAGTCATAGATTTTTAAAACACAGAATGGCAAGCTAAAGACCATGGCTTCTTCTGATAAAGTAAGGTTTTGTAGGAATCAGAGCCTACATTAGTGTGAAGTGAAAAGGACAAAAATAAATGAAAACACATAAAGTATCAGATGCTGTCCTACAATGATATAGTGTGCACCCTAATAAATTTATCTGGGAATCAGAGGACAAAGCCAGCCACTTGATTAGACATAGAGGCCAGCCGGTGGTGGCACAAACTTTTAATCCAATCACTCAGGAGACAGAGATCCCAGACAGAGATTCCTCTGAATCTCTGTGAGGTCAAGGCCACACTGGGAACAGAGTCAGGCAGTGGTGGCACACACCTTTAATCCCAGCACCTGAGATCTCATGCCTTTGCTTGGAAAGCACACATGCCTTTAATCTCAGGAAGTGACATGGCTGGGTGGAGAAAGGTATGTAAGGCCTGAGGAGACAGGAACTAAGCTAAGCAGCAGTTCAACTGAGACCCTGGGGTGAGGACTCAGAGGCTATCAGTCTGAAGATCCTGTTTCATCAATATCCTGGAATATGTGATTTTTCTTGGATATTTATCGCTCAGTTTTCTCATTAGCAAATTGGCGATGGAAATATTGTTTACTTTATCGAGTTAAGTGTAGACAGTTAATGTAGACAGCTCAGCATCATGTCCAGCATGTTGCAATGATCAGTATATGTCTGAGCTTGTCATACCTATTGCTGTAACAAACTGCCAGAGTGAGTGTAGCTTAAAAACAACAGAGATTTATTCTGAGTTGTAAAGTGTGGAGAGTTCAAGTCAGCATCTAGAGCAGGTGTGTTTCCTGGTTCATACACAGGCTGTGTCCTCTGGCGGTGTTCTCACAGAAAAGCCAGTGAAGCTCTCTGAAGCTTTTCACAAGGGCCTGAATACCATTAATGAGAGTTCAGTTGCAAGATCTTATCACCCTGCCTCCTGATAGCATCCCTTGGGGATTATATTCCAACCTAAGAGCTCAGGGTTAGAACAGTCTACAGCCATGAGAATAACTTGTCAGTAGTAATATGAGAAATGAAAGGTAAATTGATTAAGTTCAAAGACAGGGCAGATTATATGGGACCTCAGTTACCTTTTGGATGATTTTTTTAAATTCCAGTAAAATGTGCCTAGCCTAAAGTTAGCATGTTCACCATTTTCAAGCCTGCAGTTCCATGGAATTGAGTGCATCCGTATTGCTCTGCAAACCATCGTCACCATCCCTATTCAGAATTTCCAAGGATTTGGAATTGAATCCTCAAGTTACTAAAGGACCAGTGAAGGTTTTCAATTAAAAAGCTGACGGGAAGAACATGTGCAGAGAATGAGTGTGGGAAGCAAAGTAAGAGAGATGTAAGAAGAGTCAGAAGAAAAAATTAATAATAATAATTTAAAGGTCCTTCAGGTGGTCCAAGGAGTGGGTGGCAAAGGTGCAGGCTAGGATTATAACTGGAGAAGTAAAAAGGAAGGAAAGAAAAAGAAAGAAATGGGGGAACATGGATGAGTATGTTCATGGGAACACAGGCAGGTGAGGAGACCTGTGAAAAGCGAATACACTTAAGGAAAAGTCCCTTGGCACAGAGCCATGGAGCTGTGCTCAGACAGCTGCTTCTCTCTCAAGCATTGGTGTGCCAGGGTGCTATAACCAGTTCCTACTTGTGCACACACTGAAACTCTGAGGAACGTTAAACACAGCTTTGCTTGGAAACAAGGCTTAGAAATAACTAGTCTGAAACACGGCCATATAATTCGTCACACATTGTCTTCTCTGTGCTTTCCTCTTTGAGTGTATTTGAGTCTAGTCTATTTCTATCCACTATATGATAGCATCTTTTAGGAAATGGGTGCGGTATAATTATATTTAAGTGCAGTATGTGATAAGTTATTATGCCACTGCCAAATCTTAATTCCATAACCAGTGACATTCTTTTCCCAGCCTGGACTGGGCCATGACAGAAGGAAGCATTTACACCAGGAAAGTGATAAAGGCTAAGGCTGGGGTCTGACTCCCCACTGTTAACAATGCAGATTTACTCTTTAAAGCAACCTGTTTACTAGAACTCTGTTTCATCAAGGTTGAATGGATACAAACACAAGAGTTCCACAAACGCCAAGGAAACCATGTAAAGATTTTTGTATATTTCATTATTATTTCTATGCTACAAGCTACATATCTTTTCATGCATAAAACTTGTGAAAGACTTACAATGCATGTATCAAGATACACTTTTGGAAATGGGCTTTTGCAGGTTTACTAACGCACACTGACCACCCTCTGTTGACGGGCAGATGTGTTGTACAGTGTGCTAACAATGACCCGAAAGCTCTGTTGTGCATTAGGTGTAGTGCTGGAGATACTTTTTTTTATATTCACATCTCAGTTTTTCACACCACCTTCTGTCTTCAGGCAGTGGGCGACACTGAGGGTTACCTGAAACTCCCCACCATGCTGGAATGAGGTGATGCAATCTGGCTCAAGATTCCACAAGGGGTATTCAAGAGCTTGTTCAAAACAGGAAGGATTCAATGCACAGGATGCTTCACCCTAGAGATAAGGTTGGAGAGTATCCAGGGTGTGAGAAGAGACAAGGCACAGCCAGGAGCAGTGAGAAAGCAAGAGGGTTGCTAGGCTTAGGTGCCTGAGGTGTCCATTTACCCTTTGGAATACAGTCCTCCCGTTGGCATGGCAACTGCTGCGAAATAAATTTGAGGTTGTACTTCAAATGATGCCTCAGAGGCTGTCCATGAGGCATTTAAATTACTTGTTTGTTATGTATAAGAATTTGCCTAACCTCCAACCTGCAATGTAAGCTTGGCAATCTCTTTTTTATTGTGCTGATAGATTTTTCAGGTCATTATCTTCCTTAAACCCCCCCCTTTTTTTTTCTTTTTACTATGCCCATCTAGAAAATACATTCAGGCATTGTGTTGATTTTTCCAGGCTCCCTTGTGACCCCCCAGGCCTTCCATCTTGCCTTGTGATGGAGATGCTGCCAGGCAGTGTTTCTAGTCTCATCTTTCAGCCCCTAGATCCCTGCTCTAAGCTGGGGTGGGTGTCACAGCATGTGAAAGTGCCTTATAGAGAGCAGGCTTTTGTGAGGTACATAGAAGCATCAGCTACATTATTGCTTCTGCACTGAGGGACAAGAACCTCAGGGCTGAACTCACTAATGTCTTCTAGCCCTAAATACCAGCACTCTAGCTACCCTGCCCCTCATTGATTCTAGAAGCCAAATGAAAACAAATTCATGAAAAACTAAAAATGACTTAGAATGCTTTTCCCACTTGGGAAAAGCAAAGTTCAGAACACACTGGTCAAAGTCTGGTTTCTCAGATCAGTGGTAGGGTTAGCAAAGCAAAATAAGTATCTTGTACTTATTTTGTAGTTCTCAACCTGTAGGTCGTGGCCCCTTTGGGAGTCAAACGACCCCTTCACAGAGGTCACCTAAGTAAGACCATTGGTGTTGTGGGATGTTTGTACATTGTATGCATATGTATTGCTGTGATTGGTTTAATAAAGAGCTGAATGGCCAACAGCTAGGCAAGAGGAATAGGCAGGACTTCTGGGCAGGGAGGGAGAAAGTAGGAGTTTAATCTAGGCATGAGAGAGATACACAGAATGGGTTAGAGGGTAAAAGCCATGTGGTAGAATGTAAATTAATAAAAATATGGGGTAATTTAAGTTATAAGAGCTTGTTAAAAACAAGTCTAAGTTAAAGGCTAAGCTTTCATAATTAATAAGTCTCCATGTAATTATTTGGGAGCTGGCTGGCAAGTCAGAGAAAGACTTGTTACATATCAGAAAACACAAATATTTGCATTAAAATTCACATCAGTGACAAAATTACAGTTATGAAATAGCAATGAAAATAATTTATGGTTGGAGGGTCACAACTTGAGGAATTAAATGTATTAAAGAGTCACAGCATTATGATGGTTAAGAACCACTGATTTAGATTGTCTCTGCTTTTGGCTTCTTCTAAGAGAGAACACGTGTGAGAGACAGAGACAGACCGACTCAAGGTGGGAGGTTAGAAGGGGGAGTTTGAGCATTCTTTTGAGTATTTCTTGCTGGTTTCTGGTCCAAACCATGACCCACTCATCCCAGAAATGCAAGGAGTGCTATCATTCAACTCTTGTCTACTGGCCAAGATAGAGAAATAATTCAGCTGTGCTCTGGAGCTGGGGGAAATGATCCATCTTCCTTTCTAGTGAAGCTACATGTAAAATCCTGAGATCTAAGAAGAAGCTCTCACATTGGGCTTCTGAGAGATTCAGCTCACACTTCTACACTCTTTCTAACTGTGTCTTTTGAACTTGAAAGGAAAAACATTTCCTATGCTGGTCCCTTCCCCTGCTCTTAGGTAATAAAGACTAGGAACTTAGGTGCTTCCATGCTGAGATTTGTAAAATTGGCAAATTGGCCCCACATGCTTTGCAGTTTGAGTGACGGGTCTGTATCACATTTGGTGACAGTGATGGACAGATACTAGTCACAGAATATAGTTCATAGGTCCTTATTCTGTCTGGTCATTGCTCTGGGAATGACATAGAAATTAATCATGTAATCCTCCCAATGACCAATCTTGGAAAATAGTAACAGTATTAATACAAATGATATTGTGTCATCTCATCTTTGAAGAATTGAGAAAACTGGCATCTGGAGACAAGTGAAGTGTCCCAGTCCTCACAGCATAGAAGGACAACAGCAAGAATTTGAATGTCTGCAGTTCAGTTGTAGGGAACTAATAATGATCTCAACCAAGAATAATATACATCCACACACTCCACTTTTGGATATTCCTTGAGATACTTTTCATCGTTGTGATTTGGGAGAGGGGGTATTGCAACTGATAAATGGTGTGTACAAAGGAGAGATACTGCTACTTACTCTGTCCCTTAGTACAGAAAACTGTCAACTCAAAATACCAGCGTGGCTGTAGCTAGGTGGCTCACACCCTGAGTATGCTCCTCCTCTGAGTGCTGGTGCCAAGAGGCAGTGTGTTTATGGGGCTCAAGATAGGTGAGTTGGGAAAGCTGCTGTCGTGTACAGCATAGAAGGGAAAGTTGTGCCGGCCGGGAGATCAGACTTGCGTCAGGAAAGGCAGGGGAAGAACAAACATGATTCTGCTTGTGCCTTGGAAGGGCGGGTTCCAACAGCTGGATGTCAAACTTGGGAACAAAGGTTTAAGCTGCAAGCAATGTGGTCCCTTGACTGATTGATTGAGTCATCCTGCATCTGTGTTTCCTGGTGCAATGGCATTTCTCCCAAATTTCCTTTCGTTCAGATTCTGGTTGAAATTTGGCAAGGCCTCATAAACAATTTTAAATTTTATTTTTATTGTAACTTATTCTTTGACAACTTCATATATATACATAATGCATTCTGATCATCTTCACCCCTTTGTTCTCTATTATCTCATTCCCACCCCTGCCACTTCCCCTTCAGAACAAGTTCCTTTTCACTTTCATGGTTTGCTTTGCTTGCTTGCTTGCTACTTTGTTTTGTTTTGTTTTGTGACCTACTCAGTTTAACCTGCATGGACCTATCCCCTGAACATGAAGGACTCACTGAAGACAATGGCACCCTCATCCTGGCTTTTCACAGAAACCATTGTAAGACTTAGGTGTGGACATGGTCAGAAATGAAAAGAAATGCCTGGTAAAAGTATTTCCTTTCCAGCCGGGCGGTGGTGGCGCACGCCTTTAATCCCAGCACACGGGAGGCAGAGGCAGGCAGATCTCTGTGAGTTCAAGGCCAGCCTGGGCTACCAAGTGAGTCCCAGGAAAGGCGCAAAGCTACACAGAGAAACCCTGTCTCGAAAAATCAAAAAAAAAAAAAAAAAAAAAGTATTTCCTTTCCTCTTTACTCACACATGATGCCCTGGGACAAATCTACCAACCAGGATCAATAGGAAACACTGCCCATGCTTTTACTGCAAAGCATGTGTAGGAGAAGGGTGGCATTTTAATATTTTGGATGATCATGCAAAACACAGTCAAGGGGATTTTTTTTTAACATCATCGGTACATTTGGACGTTTTTTCAGCTGCCAGCCCCAAATACTGATTATTATTATTAATTATGAAAGCTTGACATTTAGCTTAGGCTTGTTCCCAAACTAGCTCTTATAACTCAAATTAACCTGTTTCTATTAATCTACAATCTGTCATGTAGCCTTTTGCCTTTCTTCTATTCTGTATGACCCTCCATGTCTCACTGGTATCTCTCTCTTGCCTAAATTCATTTGGAGTTCCTTTCTTCCCCTTGAAGTCTACCTATTCTCTCCTGCCTAGATATTGGCCATTCAGCTCTTTATTAAACCAATCACAATGACACATCTTCACACAATGTAGATAAATATCCTGCAACATATCAATGCGGTTTTGTTTCAGCCTCCTGCAGTGAGGGCTCCTCTGGAGAGCTCCACCTTCACGGTCAGCTTTAAGGGGTGAGCGGTCAGATCACCTCACAGTTTGCTCCATCAAATCTAAACTTCCTTTGACTTGAGTGCAAACCAGCCGTGTTGACATCACCTTGGATGTTACTGAAAACATATCCTCATATCCTACCTCACATCTACTGAATCAGAATTTGTATTTTAACAAGGACCTGAAGTTACCCATATGTTCTGGTCTGTAGAGTTTTGACTTTTGTTCTTCAATTTGTTCTAAGAGCTGTAGGTCTAAACAGATTGGAGTTTCTCTCTAAGACTCAGTTTCCCAGTTTTTGAAGGCAGAAGCTGGGTCACATGGATTCTAGAGTCACTTCAGCTTCAAAATACTATGACATTCTGGATCCTTATCACCAAATGTGGTCATGTGGTGCTTATCAGTAGGGATACATTCTAAGAAATGTCTTGATTTTATCTCTGTGCAGTTAATATATAGAGTATATTCACAAAATCTAGACAATACAGGACACTTAATCTTATGTGAATCTCCCTTTTAGAGACAATGTCTTTCTCTGAAGCCTAGGCTGAGGGAGAACTCACAATCATCCTGCCTCAGCTTCCCAAATGCTGGTATTATTGGCGTGTGCCATCACACTTGGCTCTATAGGAGTTTTAAAAATATGAATATTAGGAACACTCTAACATAATGCATAATAACATCATATAATAAATCCTTAACTTGTGATATTCCTACATTAACAAGTATTATGTGTTTTATACAATCCTTAAGTGCTGTGTCTTCAGGTGCTTGGTAGCACTATAGGTCTATTTATACTATCATTGTCAGACACATGAACAATGCCATGCTGTGACATTAGCATCACACAGCATTTCTAGTTAGTGAGAATTTAGCTCAAGTACACTTGCATAGAATTGGTATTATATGTGTGGCCAGTCCCTGAATCAAATGATGCTTTCCAGCA
Source organism: Peromyscus maniculatus bairdii (assembly GCF_049852395.1). NCBI lineage: Eukaryota > Metazoa > Chordata > Mammalia > Rodentia > Cricetidae > Peromyscus > Peromyscus maniculatus. The sequence goes on along the minus strand of NC_134860.1, from coordinate 29,588,618 downwards.
TGTGTCTCCAGTTCCCAAGAAATCCCAGCAGAATGTCTGGACTAAGGAGCATGAGAAACCCCACCAGTGACTTTCCCTGCTCTGCCCATTGGCCACTGGGCTCGCTGAAGTCTCGTCTCTCCAGCAAAGACAGATATTGCTCATTAACAGCCACTCATTTGGGCTGTGACAGGTTGTCACTTATTTCTCACTCCGAAGTTTCTCAGCCCAACTGCTAGATCTCAAGGGACAGGAGCCAATAATCCTCCCTCTGGGACTGACTTCTGCACAGGAAATAGATCCAACTTTTTTTCTTTTACATGCAAATTTTTTTTTCATATGATATATTTTGATCATATTTCTCCTCTCCCAACTCCTCACAGATCCTCTCCACTTCCCTTTCAACCCAACTTTATGTAATTTGTATCTCTCTTTTACAAAACAAAAACAGGAAAAAAACACACAAAAATGGAAAATCAAAACAAATAAGCAAAAGAATGATAAGATGAGAAAGAAAATACCAAAAGGAAACAAAGGAAAAGTACACACACACACACACACACACACACACACGCAGGCACACACATGCAGGCACACATACATGCCCACACAGAAAGAGAGACAGAGATAGAGAGACAGAGAGACAGAGAGAGTTCTGTACTGCCTAACTAATCCTGGGTGTGAAGCCTGCCTCTTAGACGTGGTGATCTCACACATTTGGGACTGCCCCCGTGACTCATACTAAGTTGTCCTGTGTGTATGGCTAACCAGGTATAAATTGAGATTTCCAGTGATATCTTCTTTTGATTCAATTAATTTGCTAGAATGTCTCTCTGAACTCAGGGAAACAGACCTGAGAAATTAACTCTTATAGTAAATAAAGGATACAGATAAAGAGCCAGGTAGAGAAGAGGTGTAGGACCACTGCAAGAAGGCATGCTGAGCTGCTGTGCCTTCCTTGGTGCCCTACATTCCAGACACCATCTCATATTTGTGCATCAGGAAGCACTCTACATTTTGCCCTTTAGTTTATTTATTTAGTTTTCATTAAGAGCTTTGTGAGGGAGGTCTAGTTGATTAACTATTTGGTCATGGATGATCAACTTAACCTTTGGCCCTTTTCACTTGCCTATAGAGAAGGGACTGAAAGTTCCAAACTTCCTATCTCATTTAGTTTCCTTGGTAACGAGCCTATTATGGCTTGGATATGAGTATCCCATAGGCTCGTGGGTTGAGGGCTTGGCTTCCCATGGGATGGTGGTAATATTATTGAGAAGTGATTAGATCACGAAAGTGCTGACCTCATCAGTGGCTTGATCTACTGATGAGGTCATATGGAGTGAGCAGTTAGAAGGTGCAGACTACTTAGAGGAATCAGGTTTCTGGGATTGTGCAGGTCTTCTCTCCTGCTTTCTGGCTTCCATTAAATACGCAGACACCTTTCCCACATGCCTCTGCCACCATGATGTTCGTGTCTCTCCTCAAGACCCAAGAGAACTAAACCTCTGAAACTGGGCCAAAATTAACTAGTCTTCTTTCGAAGTGATCACATACACACACACACACACACACACACACACACACACACACACACACTCATGAGAGAGAGAGAGAGAGAGAGAGAGAGAGAGAGAGAGAGAGAGATATGCTGGAGGAACAACTATGGTAACCCAAGGCCTTCCATTAAGGAGGTTACCCGATGAACAGTGCTTGAGGTAGTTAGAGGAGAGCAACCAAGATGCAAAGAGGCAAACACAAAGCCAAGTGACCAGTGCAGGGGCCAAGGTTAGTGAGAGGAGACATTGAGACACAGAACACCAGGGAGGAGGAAGGCTGATTTGTGGGGAACTGAGGAAGTCTCGACTGGTTGTGCAAAGAGCAGATGAAGTCCTGAGTGAATGTATATTGTTTGACATGGGCACAGCCATGTCAAGGACCCGATGCCCCAAACCCATGGGAATGGCAAAGACTTCAGGAGGCTTAGAGGGATGGCAAAACCTTCCTCTGGTCAAGTGCTGATGTTGGCAGTGTGTGCAAGCAGAAGTATTTACTAACAATTGATCAGTGTGTGCAAAAACCAGCAACTGCAGCTTCTTCTTCCTGTTTACAGCCTGAGACTGTTGCTCACAAAGACCTCCCATGAGGCTGGGTAACTACTCCCCTATGCTGCACATAATAAACAAACTCAAGTTCCAGGTTGGGTATGGTTTGTATCACTCCATCGGAGCACACACAGCCCACCTGACTCCATTTGTTCTGTGTCCAGGTCTTTAGTGTCTGTCCTTTCTTTATTACCTCACCACTCTAAGTCAAGGACCTAAGCCATGGAAGCACTCAACACTGATTTGTTCCAAAGAGATGGTAACTGGTTGAGAGGAGTAGAAGATGATAAGAATTTGAACATTGCTATTTCATTTTCAATACTGCTTTGATGATTACAGGCTGCATAAACCTGGGCAAATTTTCTCACCTCTTTGTCCCTCAGTTTCCTCATCTGTGAAATAGGGGTACTAATAATACACATTACCTAATGATAAGCCTGAGGAATCAAAAAGACAAGATGTAGTCAAATTCTCAACTATAGCTCTCTTACTTAGGACACTGTCAGTGGGTTGAAATAGTTTCTGGTTGGTGTTTAAATTTCAAAGTCACATAAAAAGTTTATAGATCTTCCCTTTAGTAACTTTTACATATTAAAAATATTAAAATCATCAACAATATTATCTTCTTTTATACAATGAAGCATATGTTCAATCCTTAAATGTAAGGTGGACACAGACATATTAACTTTATGATAAACTAAGAACAAACTAAAGGTGCTCATGGCTGAGGCAGCTGGAATCCTGAGCTAGACGAAGTAAGGAGGCATACCTCAGAAGACTTTCTGGGAATGACTCCAGCTCCCATCCCTAGATCAGGTTTTAGAAATTCTCAGACAGAATTGCCCTAGAACCAAAGAGAAGCAAGAACCCGCTCATAGGTGGAAATTCTTGGATGTTCTCTTGAGAAATGAGAACCCTTACCAGGGAGTTCCTTGTGCTCACTGGCTGCTTGCAGATGTGTCCCTGTTGGGACAATGTGTGTTCTTGGCCATTTGAATACATCCTGGAGGCTCAGGGGTGATTCCTCCAAATGCCACATGCCTGCTGAGCCCCCAGAAACTGTGCAGCTTCCGGTGAGCATTTCTTTATGCTTTTTTGCAGGGCTTTTGTTTTCCTCTTCCACTTTTCCTTCAGGCTCCACATGCAAGCATGAGGGCCTGAGAGAAGGCCAAGGTGAAGAGTGTAGAGGTGAGTGTTTGGATAGAGGCTGAGGAAGCCAGGAAGAGGGGTGTGGAATTAGGATGGATTTTATTTCCACAAGACATCATCCATCCATTTGTAAACATATCCTCTGAGCATTTACTCTATGCTACATACAGCCAGGTAGCTAAGGCAGAGACAAAGGGACAGGTAGAAACTTTACTGATAGGAAGGAAGCTTTGTTTTGTCAGAACCACCCATAATAGGGGCAGAGCTGACCCAGCCAAGGAAACCAAGAATATTTTCTTAGAGGCCCTTGGGATGAAATAGCAACATAAAAGCAAGAAAAAATTAATTCAAGGAGAAGGAGATGGAAGGGTAAAACATGGGGAGAGGTCTCTGAAAAGTTTCCAGAGCAGGCAGGACTGTTCCTAAGTCCCTGAAGAACTACACGGCAGCCAGTCCTCCTCCTGATGCATTGACCATCTCTGAGCTTGTTGAACTTTATAAACCCCACTATGAAGTACTTGCAATCCCAGCACTGGGGAGGGGGCGTTGCTTACTGGAGATTTCTGGCCAAGCAGCTGGACTATTAGGCAAATTCCAGACCAGGGAGAGACCCTGCCTCAAAAATTTGGTAGGTAGTATTTGAGGACTAACACCCATCCTTGTCCAAGGTAGCCCTATACCCTCCACATACACACTTGTGTGTGTATATGTGTGTGTGTGTGTATATACACACATATATAGACAGACACACACACATATACAGCGACAAATACACACAGACATACACACAAACACATACACACACACTCAGCACACACGTGCACATAATAAGGAAGCAATGATTCATGCTGCTTTCTTGAAGACATGCTAACTCAGTTACTAAAGATAGGCTGCCTGATTCCAGGTGTGTGAAGGACACAGTATGGGCATCACAAGGCAGGTGCTCACTGGAGACTGGTCAGACGACAGGGACTAGTGGAGTGAGTACTAAGAGTTTCAGTTTTTCAAGGTGAAACAGTTCTGGGGGTTATGTGCACAGCTGTGTTGATATAAAAAGTACTACAGGACCAAGTACCTAAAGTGGCTAACAGTAAATTTTATGTTACATGTATTATACAGCAATTAAAACTGGAAAAAAAAGAAAGAAAAAAAGAAAGAGAAGCAAAGAATCACCTGTAATTTTTTCTAGAGCTGGAGACTGTTGGAAAATCTACATCACATAAACATCTGTACAGATGGCACATGGGCCACACAGTTGGACCTTATGATACAAGTAGTTGGTAGCCTGTTTATTTTCCTTTAAGACATCAAAGGAAGACTCTTTGATGAGTAAATATGTACATTGGTCTTAAAGATGACAGAGAAATCCCCATTAATCAATTTTTAAACTCTTCCATGACTTACATCATGATTATCAACACCCTTGTATTAGATTATCTATTAGATTATCCCCTGTTTAATTGCTTTCAGAGCCTCCTAACACTGCTGTCAAATCATCCTTAAGAAAAGCTTGTGTGGCACCACATGCTCCTCAGCCCTTGTGTGATGGTCTGACTCACCACCCTTCTCGTGTTTGACCTCAGTTCTGCCATGCAGTCTCAGGCAAAGAGACTGGGGTGAGATGTCACCTCCAGGGCACTGGGGGGGGGGGCGGTGAGATGATACTGAGTGAATCCTTGTATAGCATCGACAGCCTTCGTTCCTACGTGGTCATCATTTTTCTCCCTATCTACATGCCTTACTTCCTCATGAGCCACAGAGCCCTTTGGGAGCAGGGACACAGCCCCTGACTCTGCTGGGCTGTGGAAGCAACAATGGCTGAGGGCTTTCATGAGGCCATCTAAGTAAAAGAAAGACTTATGTCTAGAATCTAGAGGAGATGTGAACAAGGAGTCCACATTGAAGCCAAAAGCACCTCTATCTTTTTCTCACTTGTTTTCAGGCTTGGAACACTTTGGTTTGAGTTTTAGATATTTTGTCATTCAGAACAAAAGGTACCCAGCTAAGAAAACTAGCAGGCATCCTCAGTGGGCACTTTAGGTTCCTTATCTCCAGCCCTTTCCATGAGAGCAGCTTGCCAGAGCCACTGAAATTGTGGGATTTTTCTGATCAATCTGAAACGCCAAGGGGGCCAGGGTGGGCATCCATAGGCAAACCTGCTTCTCTCATAGTGAAGTTCAGAATCTGCCACTAACCAGCTAGCTAATCCAAAGGACCTTCTCTACCTGCTGGGAGGATGCTACTGGGTTTTATGGCCCTGGTTGATGTAGAATCCAGGCATCCTCTCAGGGGACTGGTCCCTTCAGGCAAATCTCATGCTTGAAAAAAGATTTGATTTCATGCAGATCATCCTCCTCCCATCAGAAATCACACTAATATTACACCTTTGCAATGGTGTTGAGGAAGGGATTTTGTCTGCTCATTCGGTGAATTCTCTTCTCATGGCCTTGAGAATTCAGTGTGTTTTAGAGGTCCAAACACTTGGCAAATGGGACACATCTTCAAAGAGAACATTTTTAGCTGAGATGGGATGATAATTTGTGTGAACTAATAGCTCTTTTCCCTCACGTCTTGCCATTTGCATGCATATTTCCTCTGTATGGGGCCCCTTTCTGCATTATCTCCATTTGATTCTGCCAGCTGCCCACAAAGGAGACAGCAGGGCAACACTGTGCTCTTATTACCCCAGCTGTTGGGGCTCTTTGTCGTACGTATCCTGGCAATGAGTAGAAAAGTTGTACTGAAGAGCTTCAAAGAAGGAAAGCTGTTTCCTTCCCACAGTAAGCACTCGATTTGTCTACTCTGGAGAAAACTACATTCCAAGCTAGAGGCAGAGGCTTAAAAGAAGAAGACTGCCAGGGTCATGATCAGAAACAAGAAAAAGAGAGTTACATCTAAAATGTAGAATCCCCACTAGGAAGATGTTGGCCAGGCTATGTGGTGTAAATTCTCTCTGTCATCTTTGATGAGGCATTTGGTAAAAATATGTGCAATGTGTTTCATGATTTCTTTTTCAACATTGGAGATTAAACCCACTCTCTGTCTCTGTCTCTGTCTCTGTCTCTCTCTTTCTCTCTCTGTGTGTGTGTGTGTGTGTGTGTGTGTGTGCATGCATGTACCACAGTTTTGTGCTGACACTAGCCTCCAGGTCTAGGAGGCCCAGTTTTACTTGGGTAATGTTGGTGAAAAAGTCTGTTCCTATTTGTCTTACTTGACCTTCACATTGCAAACCCTTGCAAGGGGGAAAAACCTCAAGGGGTTTTAGTTTTGAATTGTTTCCAATCCAAAAAGGGGGGGGGCAAGTGGTAATTAGTTGAGAATGTGCAGGGTTCTGAATAAAACTCAGTCTTCCTGACTGTCAGCTCCTCTGTCCTTCCCATTTCTTCCCCCTCTCGCTCCTTCCTAGCAGTGTGCTGATGTTAGGAATGAACTTTTAGTCTAAGATCAAGATACTACCTGAAAGAGTTTTAGCCTCAAGAGTCCAAAGCATTGCCTTCTGAGAAGTAAGGCCTGAGTATGCTGTTCATGTGTGTGGAGAGTCCACAAGCCCTGCTTCTTCAGTGGAGAGGCTTGTGGGCAGCTGCCTGACTTGGGTGTGTGTATCTCAGTACCCGGTCTCCCACAGGCAAAGGATTCAGAACTAGCAGGGATTTCATACCTCACCTGGGCCAACCAGAGTTTTAATAATTTCTAGTCAGGACTCTGGCTGGCAGGTTGCCAGGCTGCAGCTTGCACACACTCAGGCCTGAGAGAGCTAATACCACGGTCCCTGAGGACTTCAGTTCCTGCTCACTTCTACCTTCCTTTCAACACTGGAAGAGCCCATTTGTATGTAGTTTGGCTAAGAAAAATCCTGTTGCTTTCCAAGTGACGCTTTGTTGTTTGTGTTACACAAACATCTGAAAAATCAGCATTTCCTACTCCACACCGAGCCAGAATTGACTGCTGTCTCTATAATAAAGCAGCATGTTTTGTTCCTTGCTTCTAATTGGAAGACAGGAAGTCTCAACAGACAGAAAGAGTGTGTTTATTGATCCAGCCTCATCCCAAAAACTGGCCTGCACCACAGGGGATGAGCCTGAGGAAGAGAGCCGACTTTAAATAGTTTGCAAATCCTCCTTAGCAGCATTAATGGGCAGTCGACTGCAAGGTGCATTAAGACTGCACCTGCCAAAGTAAATGAAGGCAGAGCGAACTGTTTTGTAATGACCTGAACATTCCGTGGAACGACTCATTTTTCCGAGTTGCTCGGCTCCTCGTGCTGATCTGGAAACACACTGGTTCCCCAAATGCAGAGATAATAAAGCTTTTATGAATGCAGGAACAAGCCTTGCATTCTCAGAGGGAAGAGCAGATTCATCAACTAGGTCTCAAAAGAAGCAGCAGAGAGCAGAAATCTGGGGCAGCCTAGCTGGGCAGCAGCCGACAAGGCCAGATCTTGGTCCTTGGAGGAAGTCTCCATCACCTCCACTTTTCCTTTTCCCATCCTCCCACTCAGCTATACTTACTACAGCAGAGCAGGACTGGGTCTGGCTTCCTTGTGACCCCCTTGATCATGTCCCACCCCAGAATGAGCTAACAAGAGCTCTGAATATACTGCTAACATGTGGATCTGGGCCTGAATGTTGGCAGACCTGAACACTGTCCTATGTGGTGACCTATATAAAGCAGTGTCACCTGCTGCCTGAATCCTGGCCTCACTGATCCTAGGGTCCTTTTGCTTCCTGTGTCTGGCACCATCTAGTTGTCACACTTGCAGACAGCCCCAGGGTGGCCCTTCTGCCAGCTGCAGAGTTGGTGCAGTGTGGTCTGAGCCTTGCTCCTACCAGGAAGATGAATAGCCTTGTTTGACGTGGGATTCCAAGGGAGCTCTCCTCTGTTGAAGGTACACCTGGTTCCTGATGACAATATGGAATACCAGTATTCCAAGGAAATGAGCAGAGACGTGAACAGGAGCTGCGCAAGGCAAGAGAGCTTAGAGTCCAGCAAATCTGCGTTCTGACCCAGCTGCTGCTGCTTGCTTCCTGCACCAAGGGCAAGTTTACCCAGCCCCCCTCAGTGGCTGCCCTTGGGCACACAAGGATGAATTAGTATGCCATAAATAACGTTAAAGGACAGGGCCTGACAGATGTCAAGATGTACAAGTCTCTTCCTCTCACTGTCCCTCATCACATTTCTTTAGTCACTAAATACTTAGTAACATTCTGTAACCCAGAACTAAAGGGCAGAGGAATCCTACAAACTGAGAGATCCGGCAGGCTGGTCTGATGGATTAAGCCCTGGCCTGAAAGTGAGCTCTTGAGTTCTGACACTGACGTTTAGTTGAATCATAGAAGAAAAATTTACAACTATTTGTTCAGATTTATTACTTTTTTTTCTTTAAAGATTTATTTATTTAATACGTATACAGTGTTCTGCCTACATTCCAGAAGAAGGTACCAGACCGAATTATAGATGGTTGTGAGCCACCATCCCATGTGGGTGCTGGGAATTGAACTCAGGTCCTCCGGTCCTCTGGAAGAACAGTCAGTGCCCTTAACCTCTAAGCCATCTCTCCAGCCCCTAGATTTATTATTTTCTTATGGTATTTTTCCATGATTTTTTGTAGCAGAATATATTTAATGAAACTTGCCATCTTGGTCACTGTTAAGTGGATATATCAAAGATATTAGGAACATGTCTATATTTCCACATTTTCTCATCACTTCTCTGTATCTACTAAGGAATAACTGCACACACCCATACCTTTCAGAAGCTGGTGGCCTTGGTGGCACATTCTCTCTGCGTTTTATTTCCTTCATGGAACTAGAATCATACAGTTTGGTCTTTTGTTGTCTGGCTTACTTCATACAGTGTCATCTGTATTATACTGTGCTCCAGAATTCCATTCCTTGTGTGTCTGAATCATAGTCCATTCTGCATTGTTTACCACATGTTGTTTGTTGCTATTCATCTCCAAACGTCTGGGTTGCTTCTGTCTTCTGGCCACAGCAATGCTGCAGTGAATATCGGTAAGTATAAATATCAATGTTTGAATCCTAACTTCTGCTCTCTCAGCTACAAACTGAGGGCTGGGATTTCTAGATCATATGGCAGTGCTGTGTGTGTGTGTGTGTGTGTGCATAAGCCATCTCCCTAGCTCCCTATATCTGTTTTTTTGAGGAACCTCTGAACTGATAACCACAATGGCTCCCCCATTTCACATTTTTCTCTGACCCTTTCTAACATTTCTTATTGTCTTTCCTACTTAAGCCACCAATGTGTAAGTGTCATCTTGCTGTAGTCTTGATTCACATCTTCCTATTGACTGATGATCATCAGCATATTTTTCTGATTCTTGTGACCATTTATGTATCTTCTTTGGAAAAAATATCTATTGAATTCTTTTCACTGCTTTTAACTGAATTGAGTTTTTGACGATTTGGAAGGGTTTATATATCATTGATATTAAACCCTTATCAGACATCTGACTTCCAAGTAATTTCTACCAATTTATAATTTACCAGTCCATTTTATTCAGTTTTATTTTTTTTACATAAATTCCAAGCACATTCTAGTGTGACTTAAAATTATGGACACAATTCTTCAATTCTGGGGTTAAAATTGCCTTGAAACTGTCTGGACCTTCCTGTGTTATGTCTGTTCTTGAGAATTCAAGCAAGCATGGGAACTTCTCAACACAAGATGACAACTTGGTGTTGTGAAGCAGTTTCCTGGAGCTGAAACATTTCATCCTGGAGAGAGGCCGCATGCAAGTCAGGAAGTTCTAAGTGGAAGCGTCCTCCCCACCCCTCAGGGAGAAGGGCAGAGACTAAGGAGACTCAGGAAGTAAACACCTTACAAGTCTCAAGAAATTTCGGAAACTAGTAAGATACACAGAGTCATGCCCATGTTTATGTAAGCAGTGAACAAGCTGCCTGCCCATCATGTAGCGAGCTTGGGGATTGCAGCTTTCATAAAATGCGGCCCATGCTAAGGTGGGCTTTTCAGTGATACCACCTTTGCGTAGCCCTTACTCCTTTAAGTAACACCAGCAAACTCACTGATTTGCTAGTTTGGACTTTAAAGGAATTGTTTCTTTGATCTGTTCTTGGTTACCTTTGTAGGGTGTGGAAATGGTTGCTTGTTCTCTAGGAAGTCATGACACGTGGTGGAATCATATTTCTGCACTCAGCTAGCTTCCTATACTGATAAGAGACAATGATTTTGTTGTTCTAAGTGTCATTTGAACTTCATATTTGGCCCAGCCTCAAACAGAACAGCTGCATAAAATGACCTCCAAGAACTGCCTTATTCCCTCTGTTCAGCAGTGGTATGACAGGGTGAAATGACTGATTTGGTTATTTTATTATTCTAAGTGACATCTGAACTGCTGATTTGGCACAGCCTCCAACAGACCATAAGCCGATAAAGATCTTCCATATTCCCTTGGTTCAGCAATGGAGGGATAGGGTGACATAATCTAACTGGATTGGCTTCTAATTGGCTGAAATCCTAATGCACAGATACCAAAGGGATGGAGATAGTTCCTGACTCAAAACGAGCCAGCCCAACAGAGCTTGAAGTTGAAATGCATGTTTCAGCATCATCTATAAACAGCTATTAAGTGGGAACTCCCTGCTTTTCACTCTGATAAAGGACAGTAGAGATTCAGCCTCTTCAGGGAAATTCTAGAGAGAGAACAAGGGGACTTGGAAGACTGGAGAGGAAGGGGGACAAGACATGGAATAGTTTTCTCCCAGCCAATGTATCTTAATCCCTTTTTTCTATCTAGAGAGAAAGTGGTCTGACCTGAGAGGGGAGAAAAACAAGTAAGACAAGGCAGTAATTCAAGTCCCAGCTTTAGAGTGAAGCCCTGCACATCCACAGTTTGGTGCAGAACTCTCCATGGTATGGTCTGTCTAGAGGGTAGGAAGCAGAGTCTTCAGGGTTCATGAACATAGCCTTGCCCAAGGAAAAGATGGGAGCTGTTACTCTAACTCACAGTAGAAAAAAAAATGCTGTGATTAAGTGTCTCAATAGGGCTTAGTTAGGCAGAGGAAGAGACAAAATGGAGCTTCATAGCACCAGGCTGAGGAGAGGTGGCAAAATCAAGAATCTCTATACCAAGTACTAAAAGGATGCTTGGTTTAGCATGGGACCCTGGGAGGATATCATGAAATATCTATGGCTAGAGGATGTTTCCTGCTGGAAAAGGCCAGGAACCACTTGCCATAGAGAGTTTTGCTTGATACCAGCAAAAATACAAGAACCCCACCTGTATTTATATATGTGTACACACACACATGCACGCACACGCACATGGTGGAGGGGTAGAGAGATGAGTTGAGATGGCAACAGAAAAGAGGCCTTGGCTCCTGGCACCCTGGCCAAGAGAATGACAGCCTCTGCCCAAAAATGATGCCAAGAATTGCCTGCATGGCAGGCTCCGAATGCCAGGAGACAGCAGAAGCAGCATGCTGTACTTTCTGTTGGTTTTTGTTAGTCCTCTACCTTGCCAGATGCCCATGAAGGGAGCTTTCTCCCAGCCCACAAATAATTAAGGCTAATAGAATACCTCTGGCAAAGGGAACAGGCAGGACTCGCTGCCATCTCCAGTGCTAGGCTCCCAGGAGGGACCCACCTACCCTGTGCAGTTATCATGTCCCACAGAGGCAAAACATGTGCTTTGGAGGGAAAGCAGTTCCAACGTTGGGCCTTATTGCTTGAATGGCTCTGGAGCCATCTCTCTGGTCCAGGGGTAGAAGTTGGAAGACTTTCAAGATGCTGTTCTTCCTATGAAAAGTGGATAATCAGAGTGACTCCATGAACAGCATGCTGAAGCCTAGGGAGAGAGGACACTGTGTTCATCCTGTGCTCTAGCCCATGCATCTCCCTCTCATGTTGGCCTCAGGTCAGGAGGGTCACAGAGCTTGGTAGTTTCCCTCCCCTAGGTATTGCATCAACACTTTCTTGCAGGCTCTGAAGGCACAGCCCTCTTAGCAAAATCAGTTTGTTATTTCCCCTATGCAAAGCATGAGGTCCATAGAGCTAGCACCTACAATTAGCCATTTAGACAGCAAAAGACTGTAATTAGTGCTCAGGCTCTGGAAACAGCCTACTTCAGTTTGATTGGCTCTACATCACTATGTGACTTTCAACAAGTTACTTCTCTGGCCATGATTTCTATGTGTTTTGGCAGTGTTGGCCAAGTAATTAGTAATGAAGGGTCAGAGCCAGAACATGTGACTAAATCTGCTAGTCATTGTCTCTTTGACAACAGGTAAAATGGACCTCCTCATCTGGAGCATCCTGATGACGCAAAGGGGTGCATGATAATATCCAGGAACAGGGTAGGTGGAAGCCTTGGATGGCTGTTCCAGGAAGTGCTGGGAACAGCCTGCAGGGAGGGGCACTGAGGACCACCACCCTGCTTTCTTTACAGCAGGGGACACCCTCTCTACAATTTTTCCCTGCCCTCTAGCCACTCCCACCCTTTTCAGGTATTGCAAGAGGATATATCAATGATTAGCAGGTACATGTCAGATGTTAGAATGTCAGGTTACTTCAAAACTGCTATATTCTCAGCATTTTATAAATTGTACATCTCTCTGGTGTTTATTGACTGAGCCAGCAAGTGAGTAAATGGCTGGAGAAATGCGCAATCCCCTCAGGCTGACTGTCACTGCCTAAGAATGAGAGCCACACTGCCATGGGGCGAAGCTCCAATCCATTATGATTGCTCTGCAAAAGACAATAACAACGGTGGCACTTTAGCTTTAGGAGCAAGATGCTGGTGATGCTCTAACACAATGGATGTGCAGGCGTTTCTGAACCTACAAGTGACAAGGAGGGTGGCTTGTGATCTCCTGAGGTGGTAGGGTAGAATCATTAAGATAAGGGCTCCTCAGTTAGACTGCTTGGCAAAACCAGCTCTGGCCTCAGTAGCTGTGACATCTTGGGGAACCCCTTGTCTGTATTTTGTCCTCATGCAGGAGACTATTTGTTGGATTTTGAAAAGATAAAACAACATCACATATATAAAGAACTTGACACACAGTAATTCCTTCATACATGCTCATATATTTTAATTTTAGATTTTTTTTAGACACTGCAACAAAATTCCAGAGACAAAACAAACAAACAAACAAACAAAAAAAACCCTTATTTTCCTGACTCCTGACATACCAGGTTTCTAAGCCTAAGTGAAATGAAGTCAGCAGTCATTTAAATTTATATGTGCTCAAGATGTCTTGACTGATGCTAATCCAAGCATTTATGATTGCTTGAGGTGTGTTTACATTAGCCACTGGGAAGAAAAAAAAACCATCATTTCACATAGCACAGTATGTCTAAAGGGCTGCATAAAAATTTAACACCACTGGGCATGGTCGTGCAAGCGAGTCATCTCAGTTAGGAGGCTAAGGTGGCAAGATGACGAGTTCAAGGCTATGCTGTACAACTGAACAACAGCCTTTCTTAAAATCAAAGTTAAAACAGGGCTGGCAGTATAATTCAGCAGTAGAGCGCTTGCCTGGCATGTATTAGGCACTGAGTTCGATCCTCAGTATTGAAAATGCATGTATTGTGTCCCCAGTGGTTGCTGCAAATGCACACACATGTTTTGATAGAGTACATTTCCTTTCAGGGCTGCAGTGGAGCTAAATAAATCCTAACCTTCCTAGACATTTGACCAATAGCTAGATGTTTTAAACTATGGTGCACAATGAAAAGACATTTATGTCGATATCAAGAGTTCTTGACTCTGTTATTGGTAAATTATTTTCCAGCCTCATTTACACAGTTTTCTCATGATCTGTATGAAGCACTCAGAGAAGGAGGAGCCTAGCAGCCTGTGCCCTTCCAGGAACCTTGCCAGCACTAAGCTTGTTCTTGATATAGCCTGCCAGGTAGCTGGTGATGTGCTCTCACCAACTAAACTGCACCTAAGAATTACCAGAGTCCAAACAGTGTCTGGACGGTGCATAAGAAGATGAATATTTACTGGAGTTGTGAGCATTCCCTATTGGCTTGCCATTGTTGGGATACAATAAGCAAGGTTTGTGATTAATTGCTCCATAGGCCACATTTATGTTTGGAATAAATGCTGTTGTTTGGGAAAAAGCTATTCAGCTTTTCCAAACTCATTGATTACAAAAAATGTATGCTGACTATCAATCATGTCCCAAGGACTATCCTAGGCTATGCTTACTTAGTGATTACCAAGAGAAGCCTCCTTCCTGCTCCCAAGGGACTTGGACTCTAAAGGAGAGCTAGGAGTAACTCGTGGCAGAGATGAATATGCTAGAGAGCAATCGCAGGTATGGCATACCTTAAACTGAATGACAATGGGCAACTGCTAAGACAGGAGCAAGTAAGGGGTGGTGAGGTCTGCCAGGCAAAAGTGAGCCAGTCCCAATCAGGAGAGAGGATGTTCAAAGGCTCTGAAGACTAAAACGCACCTATTCTTAAAGGATGGCGAGCAAGCTTTTACTATGACTTGTGTGTGATGAGCAAACTCACCCAAAACAGAGAGAAATCAGAATCCTTGTAACCCTTGCTCAAGAGTCTGGACTTCAGTGTGAGGGAGGTGTGTGGTCCCTGAGTATGGGTATGCCCAGCCTGTTTGAAAATTGTGACTGACTTTTCTGGGGGCTGAAGTGTCCTAATAAGTAGACTCAAACTCAGACCCATTTCTTTATCTCTGATCCTCTTTTAAAGAATGACATTACTATACACAGCCTTTCTTCTTCCTGGGAAATGGTTCTGTACTGTACTGATACTAGTGGGCCACTATTAGGGTTCAGCTGTGCTTCCTTAAGTTACTCTATGCTGTATAAAATAGTGTATACTATGTAAAACTGTGTCTTTCCCTGGGAGACTCCATTTTATAAATACCTTTTTACTTGATTTTTGAAAATGGAGGACGATTCTGCACCTGGCTGGACACATGAATGGCACTGTCTTCAGGCTCCATTTATGCAGCACAGACTGATGAATGAATATTCTTGGGTGTAAGAAGAGAGACATCCTATAAATTTATTCTGGAGAATTGGAGAGCATTTGTGTATATTAGCATCACATGAGAAAACCAGGCCCCCAAACTTTTCAGACATACCAGACCAAGGAAAAGGTGTAACTCCCTCACCTGGGCTCCATAAAGAGGTAGACACCCAGCACTGCAGTGGTGATGGCCCCAATCCACCAGCCATCTGGTCACCCAGTGTGTCTGTCAAATACCAACGGCAGAGAACTCCAGACTATTCCAGAGCTTCAGCTAGAACTGGTAGCCACTCTTGACACAACATATTTTAATCTACTTCTTCCTGTTGACCTGTCTGCCCATGTGGACCTGCTAGCCATCTGTGTGCCTGTTAGTGCAGCCAGACCTGATCTTTCCCTTTGCTTTCCCTTGCAGCTTAGCCTCACCCTGAGGCCTCCCTCCACACCAGCAGTCCAGAATCTTCCTCTGTCTTGTTCCTTTTGTTTTCAGTTCAGACTCTTAAATCCTCATCAGCTGTTCATGTCTCCACTTAATCTTACATGTAAAGGATGTATTACATGTAAAGGATGTACCGTAATTCGCAGACCTCTGGAAATCCTTGAACACTTTGCCTCTTTTGTCCTTTATAGGTACTCTATAAGCTACATGTATGTATAGATGGGTAGGTGGATAGGAAGATAGATAGATAGATAGATAGATAGATAGATAGATAGATAGATAGATAGATAGATAGATAGATAAACATTACGTTTACCATGTGTTGCATCATTTGAGAGGTAATGAGGTAATGTAAGTAAATAAGATTGTAATAAAAGAATCTCTTTTTAGCTTGGCCTTGGTTATCCAGGAAAGCAGGAATATCTGACAAGTTGTTGTCATTGACACCTCTGTTCCTTGTTAGTTCATTGCTATCCAAACAAACTCCAGCATTGTGGCAAGACACAAATGTGTTCACTGCTGTTTCTGAACAGCATGCTCATGACAGTTCCTATAAAGACCAAATATATATACTGGTACTTTCCAAGTTCCTGGGCTTTCCTGGATCCACTTTAGAAATATATTTGACTGATTTATCACTTAGAAGACCTCCTAGGGGCATATTGAGTCCTTCAATTCCATAGGAAATTTGAAGAGTTTTAGGCAATATGTCAAGTATAGAAAAATGTTCCAAGAGGTGATAGGAGGGTCTACTTTAATAGAAGGTACCTGCACAGGTTCCTTGTTTATCCCCATGGTTCTCAGTAGAAAGGGATCAAACACATGTACAAATAATAATAGGACTCTGGAGCCTAAAGAGAATTAGCTAGAGAGGAAGTAGTTTACATTTCCAAAGAGCAGCTTCTTAGCAGACTGGTTTTAGAGGAAAAGGACCCAGATGTTAAGTTCCCAGCAGGCTGAAATGTCTGAGCCCATCTGTGTGCCTAGCATCCAGCAGGCACCTCACAAACATTTGTGAAGCATGGGTAGATTTCCACAGAATATCTACCAATATAAGTACTAGGCACAAAATGGTGCTCAGGATAGCTGGGAAGACAGAATACTGACCCCATCTGCTCATAGGGCTAGTGGTTAAAAGTCCATGGAAGGAGACGACTCTGGAGTCTGAGCTCAAAGCTGAAACCTAGGCTGTGACCATGGAGACCTTTTAAGTGATTCCAGGGCCCAAGGTACACTTGGCAGTAGATGACAGGTAGGTAGTAGAGGAGGGGCTCACTGGAGAAGTTAACATCAGAAGCTGAAGGTCAGGCGTACAGACATGCTGACACATAAAGAGCAACACATGCCCAAATCTCTGATGGGCAAGAAGGAATGATCAGAGCACAAAGTCATGATAATGGCAGTTAAATGGGAGAGCGTTATAACTCTAAAGACTATGGCTTTCTGATGCAGTCGTTGGGTAGACTCAATGGCTTGTCATTCTGAGCATTTGATCATCAGTACCTTGGGGATAGGAACAGGGTTTTAGCTGCTGTCATATTCCTCCAGCCCACAACGTGTCATCCAAGTACCAGCTATCCCAGGGATCTAATGCAAGTGCCTGTCCTTATACCGAGTGACACTTCTCTGACACTCATGTCTTCCCAGCCATCCCAACCCTGAGGCCTGTTGTTCATACTTCCTCACAAACTTACCTTCTTAAGAGCATCTTTCTAGCATCTGTAATGTCTTTGTCTCAGGCACAGCTGTAGTCTTGAGATGAGCATACCAACAGACAGTAGTAGATTCCTAACACCCACTGTTAAAAGGAAAAGGAGTATTGGTTTAAATTCAGGTCCCGTGCTTCCTACCTTTGAAATTTGACCTTTTAAAGCTGATTTGGATCTATTTTGCCCTACCAGTACTCCCAAGGTTCAGAGATCATCACCAAAGAGGGGGCAGAAAGACTGTAGAAGTCAAAGGAATTTCTATAGCAAAATTGTATTTACTGGACATGGTAGCAAAGTTTTAGACATGAACTCACAGTGTCTTGGGTAACATACACAAAATTTGCATGAAATCAAAGCAGCCCAAATCCGAGCCTGGATAGGGGGGTTACTCAGGAATTCCTCTCTGTGGAGCTACTGGCAGTTGATGGCTCTTGGGAGAGAAAGAGTTAGTTTTCTCATGGATACAGACCTAGAGAGGCTACTCAGGCTTCAGCAGATGGTCTTATAACCCATGTACATACAGGCAGTATTGAGTGGACTCTGGGTAATCAATCAAGTGGGGGGGGGGACACATATGCAGGGAGGGGAAGCTGTACACCAGGTTCAAAGGAAATTCTATTTTCCCAAATCTTAAAATGCAAAAAATGACAAATTGGTAACTCTGCTGCCTATTAGCATACCAAAGCACACACTGGCCTCCCGCTCTCCCAGTACCACAAGTCCCTGTTACACATTTCAAAGTTCTTGCTCTCAGCTCCTACCCTAAATACTCCCAGCTCACAGGCTTCCCTTATCCCTGCTACTCCATTGCCTTAAATTCTGCAAGGCCATGCTCACTCTCTTTGTCTTTGTCTCTCTGTCTCCTTCCTTCCTTTCTCTGCTCCCATGTACTCTCCCTCTGTCTTTCTCTCTGTCTCTTGCTCTCTCTCTCTCTCTCTCTCTCTCTCTCTCTCTCTCTCTCTCTCTCTCTCTCTCTCTCTCTCTCTCTCTGCTCCGCTCCTGCTTCTCTCGTGGCCATGTTCAGTCTACTTCTTTCTCTGCTCTGGACTCTTCCAGATGCCTCTGGCTGTTCTCTCTCTCATATCTACAATAGAAACCTCCCAGACTTCCCCCTAACCATACCATGGAGTGGTCATTTTATCAGTTTGTACAGTTGGAAGGGAAAGAAACATGCATGAAGTTGGAAAAGAAAAGTGGGAGAACACAGGGCAGGAGCTGAAGGGGAGGAAATGGGGGATGAATTGGATGAACAGAAAATAAAATATTTCATTTCAAAAAGGATTTTCTCAGAGAGAATTGTTGTATTCACTTGAGAAACGTGCCATAAACAAGAATCAGAAAGGTGTTTGGCAAGTGAGGACCCACAAGCCTGAATTGTCTTTTGTACTTAGAGCAATGTGCCTGAAATGAGTTGATTTCATGACTGTTTAGACAGAAGGAGAGCTGAGTGAGCACACTAGGCTGTTGAATGCTACAGAAAGGTTGGTAGTGACATTCTTGAGCACGTTTATTGAGGACAAGTGGAGAAAGCTGGTGGGAGTGGGAGTGAGGACTGAGTTATCTCTGACTGTGATTGTTGATTGACAGTAGATTGTGGTACATTTTCCAATAACAGTTAAAAGCCATGGATCATTTTGTGTAAATAAAGCTTTTCAGCGTGCCACCAGGAGATGAAAGAGCCACTCAGATCAAATCTGACTGGTGTTGGTCTCAGTCAGTTCAGAGACTTGCTGTGGAGAGGGCACACACACTTTCCACTAGAGTAAACTCTGCTATGTAAACATCCAGCTAAACCCATGCCACAGCTGGAAATCCAGCCAAGAAATTGGGAAAGATCCAGAATGGAAGGACTCTTTACCCTGGAACACTAATACTAATTTCACAGCAAAATAATTTCCCCTGATACTCACTGCCATTTGGGGTTAGGTCACAGACCAGATGGTTGCCACTAGCCACATCCAGCGTGATTTATAAAGGCACAGCTCTGATCATTCCATGCATATTATGACCCTAGGAAACATGCTGACTTCTTTTATGCAGTTAACAAAACATGCACTGAACACAACAGTCATGCTTTAGGTCCCTAGAGCTCCTTCCTGACCCTGAGAGAGTGGGTAGGGAATATAGAGACACTGACAAATGTCACCCGATGTGATGTGGCAGCAGGGAGTGTGGCTTTTCATCTCAACTGGATTGTATTAAGACTGTGTTTCAAATCTTATCTCTACAACTTGCTAGCTGGGTAATCCCAGGTAATTTAAGTACCATTTCAAAGCCCCAGGCTCGTCTGTAAAGTAATGATGATAACTGCCCTTGCAAGGTTCAATAAAATAGTAAATGGGAAGGAATTAGTCCAGTGCCTGGTAATAGTTAATGTTCAATAAATCTGTCATATTCTCATCCTTCTCCTTTTATGACTCCTATTACTGCTCCCATCCCCTCTATAATCATTCAGATCACTCCCATTATAACTCTTACACAGGGGTGGAAATGAAGTCAAAGAGGGAACTTGACGGAAGGAAGAAGATTCCTAAGAGGCATTGAGATGTGGAGCTAGAGGTTTTTGAATCTCAAAGAATGAACAGTGTTTCACTAGGAATGGAATAAATATGAAGACCACCCTAGGCTGAATAATCAACAGAAGATTACACCCAACTTTGAGTTGAAGCAGTTTTCTGGGAGCAGCACATAGTCGAGTATGGCTGGGTACACTGGCTGATGAGGCTCTTAGCAGACAATGCATTGTGAGATCACAAGGATTTCCTGAAAGCCAAGGGAGAAAGATTGGTCAAGGTGTGTGAGTGATCTCCCATACCAGATTCAACTGCTGGGGTTAGGTTACTGAATTGTATAGTGTGGAAGTGATCGGTGACTTAACAAGTCTTGATGGAGGGAAGATGTGATTTGCCGTGAGAGTTTTCAGCTCTTTGTCTACTCTGCCCTTTGAAGAATAATGCAAAGAGATGACACACTGACCTTTGAGGATGATCCCTTGCTTCCTTCTTTGTGCTGATGGTTTAGGGTACAGGGGAGCAGCCACTGTCTCCCTGGCACTTATGAGCTAGCGAGATTTCTTTCTCTTCTAATGCCAGAAAGTCTTCTTCCAAGTGGCCATCCTATTGATTCCATCTGGTAACTCATTATTTCATTCACTTACCTGTTCATCTAATGATCTTTTTCCATTATCCAATCATTCAGCACATGTGTGTCAGAGATCCCCTGAGTACACAGTAGTTTTAAATTGCTGGGATAGATTAAGCGGGAGGGATTTTACACTGGTTTCATGGTTTGAGAGGAATTCAGTGCATTGTGCTGGGGAAGACTTGGCAGAAAAGTCCAGTCACAGATGTGGGAGTGGGGCTCAGGCCATCTACATCATTAACAGGAGACCAGGAAGTAGGCAGTGAGGGGAGAACCAAGGTTGGCTCGTACCCCAAAGAGGCCCACTCTTCTGACCTTTTCCTCCAGCTAGATCCCACCTTCTGTAGCCCCTTAAACAGTACCACATGCTAGAAAAACCATTAAATCAGGAGCCAGCAGGGGACATTCAGCTTTGCAACACCATCAAGCTCCTCCCACCACACACTCTAGAGAGAGGCAGGAGTGAGGATTCTGACTTTCAGATGCCAGGCAGTCAAGTAAATCTCAGCACAGGGCTCCTTGGCTAGCTGAGCACACCGGCACCACCTCGAATCCCAGCTACTTGGGAAGCTGAAGCAGGATTACACAGGAATTCTGTTGCAAAATCTCAACATAATGGGAGCCACCACTGGTATTCCAATTACTTACTGACAGATCTAAATGCTGGGTCCAATTTGCTCCTTACCCTAGATGTGCTAAGATATGCAGTTAGCCAGACAGTTAGCTATGCCATCATAATTTTAAAAATCAACCTAGGAAAGCATATTCTATGTAGATAGCATCACTTAAAATGGAACTGTGGCACCTATATCATGCATTTTTCAGTTGCCCAGCAACATTGGTATTACCTTTTCGGTGCTATCTATTGAAGGAAATGCATATGACCCTTGGGATTTTTACAAATCCAAAAGTCAATGACCAGAATGCAATTTGTCCTTTGTGGTACCTCCAGAAGTATGAGAGAATGTCACATCCCAGCTTCTGCAGTCTTCCAGAATCAGGACCATGCATGAGCATTGCTGTAACTTAACACTGAACTTCACTCCCTCTGCTTATGAGGGTAGGCATATGGATGCAGTGCTAATTATAATTCAGATATTCAAGGTTTAATGCTGAAAGAAAGACACTAGCTTGGAGAAGGATCAATTAGTGGATTATGAGGCATGGAGGAGATTTCTAAAATATTTATTTTGGGCTCAGATGTCAGACTATCACATAAACAAAATAGAAATATAGTCCCAAGATAAATGCTGCACTTTGCATATTTTAGACTCATGGCTGATGTATAATGGGATGTAATCAGAATTTCTATATGGAAGTATTTAGGGAAGAAAAGTCTTGGTTGTGCTTCCATGTATGCCTGCAGAAAAACCACAGCAAAGACAGGGTGATTTGCCCCCAGGAAACTTTGGAGTCTTCATTAATTAAGAGTCTTAAAATGACGTGGTTGCTGGATAATAATAGTATATGCCATGTTTACTTTAAAATGTTATATGTAAGCATAAAAATATTCTTTAGTCTTCCTGGTCATTGTGGATAAGGAACTATCCAGTGCCCCTGGAAGAAAAGAGGTGCATTTCGTCTTTAATAACCAGGGTTCTTCACAAATGAATGACTCTGTGGTTTAAACATGACATTGAATATTATATTTAACCCTCATATCAATCTATAACTGGTTGTGGTAGTCATCATTTCATAAATAAATCTGAAGCATACAGAGTTCAGATAATCCACTCAAGGTCGTAGAATTTAAATAGGAAGCTTATTTTTGGTGACTGAACAAGCTGCTTTGTCGTAAAGGCACCTGCATTCACCACCATTCTCCTTCTAAAGCCCACCTTGGAACATTACTGCCTTAGAGGGCAAACCTACAGAGTTCAGATACAGAGTCTTTCTGCTAAATGTAGAATCAATTTAATCTATATTCCAGAACTTTCCAGGCTGAGGCAGGAGGACGGTGAATTCAAGGCCAGCCTGGACTACATAGTGAGATCATCTTCAAATCTACACACAGGAAAGTCTATCTGAGAGCACAAACCACATGATAGACAAGAAGTCTCACTCTCTCTGGATGCTGAATCTGAAATCTTGCCACTTCCGCTGTCTAGGTTAATAGTTCACAGTTTATTGTTTTCCTTTCCTTGCGTTCAGTGAGGGTTAGGGCTGGTAGCTGTTTTAAAGGACACAGTGAAGGTAGGTTTGCATTTTTATTTGAAATCCAAGCCAAGTTTATTAAAGAAAATCATATCATTGCTGAATACCATTGAAGTTGTGCAGGAGAGCAAATAGACTTGCGCATTTTCCCAGCCGCAGTGAGGTACCAAGTGTCTGATAGGAACAGAAGGGCCCCACACGGAGGAACTCCTTATGTTCCTCCTGCACCAGCCTCCTCTTGTATCAGGGCCTTCTCCAAGTTAGGTCTATGATCTAGCTCTTCTCCCTACCTTCAACGTTCTGCTCTAGGGACTTAAAGCTGGCTTCTTATCTAGCAAGTCTGGACTGAAACGAAATTTCATCTTTGGGAGACACTGTCATTGTTGATGTGACTGAAAGCAAACAGACAGTCATTCTGAGAAACAATCTCATGATCATGTGCCTTCATTGGCTGGTTCATTTGTTGCCATCTTCCCTTTTGAGACTCAAGTCTTTCACACCAGGGGCCTGATCTCTGCCTGAATTCAATATATCCCTCAGGACTTGGCTTAATGTCTGTGAATAGTAGGTCTGAATAAACATGTACTAAACAAAAGGAATTAGGGCAAACCCATCCCCACTGATTATATCACTGCTAGTTAATGAACTATTAATGTGCAACAAACTGTCCCACACTTGGTACTGAAGCAACAGCCATTTATCTCTGTTCATGTACGTGGACTGCTGGTTAACAGAGAGTCAGCTGATGCAGACTGGGTTCACTGCTGTTGGCTAGCCTGGATCACATATCTGCAGGTCGGTTTGGGGTTGCCTAATTAAGCGTGGCTCAGCTGGTGTGGCCCCAATTATGTTCTACCTATCTCTTCTCCTTGGACCAGTAAGTCTTCCAGGATATCTTTTGTTTAAACTCCAGAACTCTAGGAGGGCAAGCTCAGAAATGGCCCAATAACACCTCTGGATTTGTACCATTGGCAAGACAAACAGTGAAATGAGAGGACAAGGGGACACTCTGCCCATGATGGGGTAATGGCAAAAAAATAGATGAAGGACAGCCGAAGGCATGAGGCCGTTATAGCACCCAACTGCCTAGATAGATAGAAGCAGAAGCAGAGGATGTGGGTGTGCTTGGTAGACAAGCAACAGTCCCAGCTCACAGTGAATCCCTAGACCTTTCTCTTCTCAATGTCAGCCTCATTTCTCTGTACAGATCTTTCTTGGTCTTCATTCCAGCAGTTATTCATATCCTTCATATCCTCTCTGAATTTGTTGCACATATTTAGAATTGCTATTTTGAGTTCATTATCTTGTGTCTCATCTAAGTTGCATTCCTCAGGGAACTTCACTGTGGGAGTAATACTTTTTGGAAGCTACACACTATATGTGACTTTTCATGTTGTCTTTTTGCAGTGGGACCAAGGCATCTGCAGTTAGGATGTTGGCAGGGACTTTGGATCTGGCTTTCTGTCCCACCTTTGTTGAGTGGACAATTGGATATTTATTTGCAGCTCAATGGTTCTTGAGGTTCTGTCTTTGAGCCACTCTGTCCATGTTCAAGGGCATGTCTCTGTGGGATATCTGCTGGTGGATGGTCTTTCTGTATGTTGTGAATATGTGTTGCTATCATTGGTTAATAAAGAAGCTGCTCTGGCCTATGGCAAGACAGGTTATAGTCAAGCGAGAAATCCAAGACAAATACAGGGGGAAGAAAGGAATAGTCAAGGCAGATGCCATTCAGCTGCCCAAGGAACAAGGTGCCAGCAGACTGGTAATGCCACAGTCATGTGGCAAAATTTAGGTTAATAGAAATGGGTTAATTTAAGATGTAATAGCTAGCAATAAGCCTGAGTTATAGACCAAACAGTTTGTAATTAATAGAAGCCTCTGTGTGTTTATTTGGGACCAAATAGCTGTGGGACACAGGAAAACTTCAGTCTACAGGTATCTGCGAAGTGCAACTTCTGACCACAAGAACCAGTCCTCCATAGCACCTGCAGGTACTCAGTGTAGCTGAGGACTCAGACAAAAGGTCTCAGGTGACTGCAGCTGAGGCTTCAGACATTCCCCCGCCTTATTCTGATTTAATTTTTATGTAACTAAACTTATTTTTCATTGGACACATGAAAATATTCTTTTTAACAGGATAATGTGGTGTTTTGATACATGTACATATTGTATTGTGCTGGCATCAGGTTATTTCTTCCCAGACTTCTCCCTTCCTATTTTACTGCAGTTTTCCTGAATTTTACTAGCTTACTATTTCCTTATTTCTTTATAACATGTTTTCCCTAAAATAAAAGGGTATTTATTTTTGTTTACAAAAATATTATAAATTGTTACAAATTTAAAAGATGAGTGAAACAGTTATATAAAATTCAAGCTTTTTTTATTTAATATGGCTTTGCAGTTATTTTTCTATGGGTTATTTATACTCTCTGTAAAACTATCTCTTCATCTGGCAGAGATCTATGCCCCTTAAATAAAATGCCTCTCTTTCCCCATATATTGTTAATGAGAACATAAATTGTCAGCTCTTTCTGGTGGATGACTTGGAAATACATGGCAAAATTTAAAGTTCACATACATTCAACCCAAACATTCCTATTCCAGAAATTTACTCAATATGTGGACTTAGTCACATGATCCAGAGTCTTCACTGACTTGTTGCTTATATTTTCAAAAGGCTATGAAGGAATTAAATATTGATTAATGGAGTTGATTAACCCCCTTTGTCTCACTGTGCGTGTGCACGTATCCCCCCTGCCCTCTGTGTGTGTGTGTGTGTGTGTGTGTGTGTGTGTGTGTGTGTGTGTGCATGTACATGTGTATACAATATGTCCTTATACAAAGCTGGTTGTGAATCTTCAACTCTACTGCCCGAGCCTCACAAGTGCTGGAGTTACAGGTGTGCGCCTATACCCAACTAACTACCTCTGTCTACATAGTGATCAGGCCATATTTAAAGAATGAGATAGATCACTGCATGGCATGAGGGAAAGGTTTTCAAGGCAAATTACTCAACAGTGGCTTCCAGGTAAAGAATGTTGTAAGAATGTACCATGTGTGTTTATGATTGATATGTAAGTATGAGCCAGTATGGGTATATTTTTTACTCGTGCTCAAAATATGGAGAAACATTTTTCTATGTGTTCAAACAAAATTCCTCAAATACACACACACACACACACACACACACACACACACACACACACACACACACACACACACCACAAGTATACATATACATGTGGAATTTTCTGTTTGAACACATAGAAAAATGTTTGCAGTGATTACCTTCAATGATAAATCAGGAATGAAGGAAATACAAGCTATTTTCATTGGTGACTTCAGACTATTTAAAATCTTAGGTGCTATTTCCTCCTGAATAGGAAATGGCAAATTATAGCCCATGGGTTAAACCCAGCCTCTCAGTTGATTTTGTAAATAAACTCCTATCACAATACATTCATACCCATTCATTTAAGAACTGTCTATGGTGTGTTTTGTGTTATGATGACAGATTTTAGCATTTGTGAAAGTTAAAAATGAAACACTAAATGTGTACTGTCAGAAAAAGCTTTTTGCAAAAAGGGTCATATGTATAAAGCAGCAAAACAGAACCTAGCAAGAAGAGGGAATGGAGTAGAAACTAGAGGGTGAACAGAAAGTTTGAAGTGAAGCAAGAGCACTCAGTATTTGTTAACTCTCAGGACTTACCAGAGTCATTTTGAAAAGTGTGGTGGGATGGATGACTAAAATGTAGTGCCTGTCCTTAAGGCTCTCACAAACAGATGGGGCAGCATTTTAGTTACTTTCCTGTTGCTGTGATGAAAAAAAAAAACATGACCAAAAAGGAGGAATAGAGGAGTAATGAGGAAAGATTGGATTTAAGCAAGACTGAAGTCTACTAGGATGAACCTCAAATTCTGTGGTTCCACATCCAGTATCTGGGGCTTCAGTTTCAAAGAACTTAGATGGTTCTCCCTCCAGATGCCCGAAACATGTGTCCTTTGGGTTGGTTCCACTCCATGTATGCAGCTCCTCTTGGCAGACGTCTCAGGGCTCTGGCATTACCAAGATCTTTGTGTCTGCAAACCCAACCTAGGCTTCACCTTTACAGCCTCACACCAAAGCTTCTTGGGGCCTCCTTGCAAAGATTCTAACCCTGGCACATGTTTCCTGGCCTCAGTGGCCCTCCAAAACCATGGAAGAAGATTCTATGACCTCCTCAATCATTCCTGTTTCCAAAATCAGTATCACATGCAGGACACCACTAAGTTCTGCTACCTGCTTAGGATGGACGCTGGCCACCTTGGGCCATAGCTGCAGCAGTTTCAGCATGCTGAAGCCATGGGAAAACTTTCCTAGGTAGTTTCTTTCTAGAAGGAAACACCTTAAGCTCTCTTCTTTCCCAGGTTGAAGGGTTAGCTGGGTGAGTGTCTGCCCTTGGGCCACATTTCCTATTGTTCTTGTGCAGGCTACCCTCTCTGTCTTCTCCTTCTTGATATATGAAGGCCCTTTCCTAGTTTTTAGTTTTGAGGCTACTCAATATTCCAGTGCCAAATGTAGAAAAAAAGGTCATCATTTTTGATGGAGCTCCTGTCAGTCAGTTGAGTAGCATAAATCTGGCCCACACCATAGTACGTGTGTGTGTGTGTGTGTGTGTGTGTGTGTGTGTGTGTGTGTGTGTATCATACTTTTCTATTCCACTTTTGTTGTCCTTTTAAAAAAATATTGCTGTCTTTTAAGCCAGGCTGTCCTAATCAGCAGCTGCAACTCCACCACTATTAGCAGTGATTTGGGTGCAAGGGCCATGGCTGGAGGGAATTCTATTCCCTCAGGCACTGGCACTTTCAAAGCTAGGAAGGAAATTTATCTAAATCTCTGTCCCTGTGAAGAACTCAAGACTAAAGGGTTGAAGTGGATTCTGCTCTTCAGAGAGGCTGAATAGCAGATAACTCACCTCCTCTCCTTGCCCATGTCTCTCTGGAAAAGCCTTCATGCTTCTCCTTGCCTCTACTTCTCCACCTGACTCCTCCACCCTTCTCCACCTGACTCCTCACTACCACTTCCTAGTTGCTGATTCAGCTTCCTGACCGCAGGTAAATTTTATTTAATCAAACACATCATTGCATCATTAAACAAATGTTTTAGACCATAAACAAAGGCAACACACCTGAAAATAATATTCTACATTCCTCCTTTTTTCTAAATAAAAGGTTTTAACTTTAACATAGTATAACTACATACACAGTTATCAAGTAGGAATAACATTTACAATATTCTGTCCATTTGTAGTTAGCATATTCAAAGAAAATGATGCATTATCTATCATAACTTAGTGAATCCAAATTTTACACCTAACTTACTATCATAATTTTCTAAGGAAAACTGCAACTATAATTATCTAGTCTTCAACTCCATCAAAAACCCCAGAAGGATTTGAGTAAACAAAAAGTGCATTGCAAACAACTTCCAAAACTCTATCAGTGACAGAGACATCTGACTGCCTGAACAGTCACCCAAAGTTCCTCTGCAATGTTGGGGCATCCATCTTCATCCTAGAGTATCAGGCAGACTCCTCAGTGAAGCAAGAAATTTGAAGGACTGTCCTGCCTTGTTTTGGCAAAGTTCGTCAGTCTTTTTCCTGTGTGTCACAAATGTCCAGTCTGCATAGCACATTGTCAGCAGTCAAAGGCAAGAACAGTTTCTTTGCCCAGTAGCTGACCTTGCCACAATAAAAGCAATCTCCATAAGGAGGTTTTTAATGCCTATCATCTTCTCTGAAGTAAATTGAGGTTGCCAGGAGCAGATGTATCTTATTGTCATGAAAAATCTTAAGTTAATAAAACATTTTAAATGTCATAATCTGTAGGTCTTTGAAAGGTTTGGAGACCATCTATCTCTTTAAAACATATTGCTAAATGATCTGGAAAGCATACGTAACAAATCTACAAGTTTGATTGTTATAAATGACTAACTACTGACCTATGTTTCTTGATTATCCTAAATAGTCTACAATAATAGCTTTTAAAAACTAGAATTTTATCTCACATTTTGAAATTAACTGCATAGGCACAATACCTTAAACAAGAATAGAAACATATACAATATGTGCTAACAAAAACAACCTTTAATTTGCATCAATATAAAAAACTTTAAACAAGAGTAGGAACATATATACAGTGTAATAAAAATAACTTTAAATTTGTATCAATATACTTTATTCCCCTAGATGATAATAAACATCTATAACCCACCAAATAACCAAAAACCTACCACACCACTCTTGGGAATGTGGGCATTGTGTTCAGACTGCTTCCTGCTATCTGCGGACAAAGTATATTTAGGGTCCCAGAGAGAAAATTTTGAGATAATGACCAAGTCCTGGGAAGACCAGCAGTAACCTTTGCTGATAGATATCACTTGTCAAGTCTCAGGAGCTCTTCCCTGGTCACACCTGATCCATATTAACCCTGAAGGAATCCACAGCCACTCATCTCCTGTGGGAACAAAACTTCAAAGCATTTTTTATTTCCATTTGACAAATATATTTTTTGACTTTTTAAAAGTTAAAACATTCCTAAAGTATACAGGCTGATTTATTTCAACAGTCCCTCTTTCAATTCCAGGTCACTTTGTAGCTGTCCCTTGCTTTTCAACAATCAAAAAATTCAAAATCAACACAGTAACATACACGTATATTCCCCATTTTATGTGTTTTTTTCTTTTATATTACCTTTATTCTTTTTTTAAGACTGATTTTTTTAAAGTATTTGTTTCTTTCTACGACTGTACTCTTTTTCTTTTCTTAAGCCTACTCACATTGTTAAACACACTGCAATCTGTTTAGAGGTTTTTCCATCTGGACCTGTTTTATTGTGTATCTTCAGCCTTCTCTGACTGCATGAGCAGACTTTAAACTCCTAAGCAGCTTGGATTTCTACCTGTGGCTCTGTCTGTCCACTTCTTGGGTCTGGAAAGCCAAGCTGAAAGCTCATGAACTGGTCAGAGGTTTGTGTCAAGAACTGCATTCAACCTTTCTAGAGCTCTAGAATGCTAATGTTTATGCTATGGCAGGCATTTTTACTTAGTTTTTTGTTCCTACTTAATGTATAGCTGTTCAAAGGCTCACTGTCCAGCAAAAACTGTCCAGCAGAAGTTCTTAAAGGAGCCATTTTTTAAAACCGTTCTCAGGCACTATGGAAATTCGAGTGCCACAATGGTACACCAAAATATTGTTGGTTGTTTTTTACTGTTTTTTTTTTCTTTTAGGGGACCCACCACCCAGGTCTCAAATAAATCACACATGGAACCTTATTCTCAATTATAAATGTTTGGCCTTAGCTTGGCTTGTTTCTTGCCAGCTTTCCTTAACTTAAATTATTCTATCTATCTCTTGCCTGTGGGCCTTTCCTCTTCTCTTACTTTTGTCAATCTTACTCTTACTCTGAAGCTTGCTGTATAGTTAGGTGGCTGGCCCCTGATGTCCTTCTCCTTCCTCTGGCTGCTAATCCCTCTCTCAAATTTATCCTTCTATATATACTCTCTGCCTGTCAACTCTGCCTATCTTTTTTCCTGCCTTGTTATTCACTGTTCAGTTCTTTATTAAACCATCAGGTGTTTTAGACAGGCACAGTAACACAGCTTCACAGAGTTAAACAAATGCAACATAAACAAAAATAATACATCTTAAAATAATATTCTACAACAACCTTTTAGCTGGAAAGGAGAGAAACTGAGTGTTCTACTTACCCAAACTTGGTACTCCACTGAAGGTCAGAATAATATCTATGTATCTTCATGTCTGAGTGCTTGAATTTGATTTAATTACTGACTTGGTGAGATGGCATGTCATTGCGTCAACCTTTGCCCCACTACAAATCATTTGACAATTAGAGAAAGATGACTTCCTTTCTTAAGAAATATCATGTGAAAGACTATACATGAAGGTGGAGAGATGGATCAGCAATTAAGAGCACTGGCTACTCCTCCAAAGGAGGAGTTTGATTCCCAGCATCCACATGGCAGCTCACAACTGTCTGTAACTTCAGTTAGAAATGATTTAATGCCCTCTTCTGGACTGTTCAGGCACTGCCCACACATAGCTCACAGACCTGGAATTAAAAACACTCATACACATCTTTTTTTTTAATTTTAGAATACATATTTATTAAAAAAAGAATATATATTTGTGCGGCAAGGACATATCTCAGGGTTTGTTTATGTTCATCAAACATTCTACCACTAAGTTACACTCCTAGCCCTTGATAATATAATTTTAAAAGAACATTTAATGGTTTAATTACTGTTTTTTATATTGTAGAATATAAATCCATAGCAATTCCTATATATCTTCTAGATTATATATAGATATCAATGACCTGAACTCAGAGATTTAGAATCCTTCTATCTTGGAAGGTTTAAAACATTCAAAATGTTTTCTTTCTTATAAAGTTTCAGAATAATGAAGGAGGCTGGCATTTTTGCTTAATCATATGTTTGATGACCTTAATCCATCTTCTTAGCTGTGAACTCATTGGGATCAAGAGTCAATCTATAGGGCACCACATTCTGCTTATACTAAATAATCAATCAATTGATCAAATGTTAAATGTAAATAGTCCCTTTAAATCCCAAGCGTCTACATACATTAAAAGTTACATCCATTTTCTGAGAACAGGCAGGTTGCCCCTTAAGAATATTGGCTTGAAAAAAATCCAAGGTTATAAAACTAATTATTTTGGTACCTGCTGTCCATATATGATACAAGCCACATATAGAATTTTAAATATTCTAGTCACCACACTAAAAAGCAAAGAAACAGGAACAAGGAAAATTCATTTTAGTAGTATATTTTATTAATCTCATATATCTTAAATATCATTATTTAACATTCAATCAATATGAAAGTTATTAATGAAAATTTTCCCCATGCTTTCCAGTGTCGTTCTAAAAACATGCCTCAGCTGGGACAGGCTACACTTCAAAAGCTGGGTGGGCTCTTGTGGCCAATGGGTAACATATTGGATGGTGTAGATTTAGCAAGTAATTGATTGTATTTAAAATATTATTTGCTAGAAGATCATTCTAAATCAAGGGCACTTTCAGAGCATTTAAAATAAAATTCAAAGTAAAAGAGGAAATTCACATGCCTGTTAAGAATGAATGTGTTTCACAGAGGGAGAAAACCTGTTAAGTGGAAAAATTACAGGCTGTAGGTAAAAGCTCATGGGTAGTATGCATTACTGCTAACCAAGTAGCCACGGAAGGAAAGCTGATGTCTTTTAGACACAATTGAGGAATCATAGAGCACTTGTGCTTCAAGCCTTCCTGATGTTGATAAAGCATTTGGAGAAACAGAAAGGAGAGAAAGGGGTCAGGCAGCTGGAAATCTCTGCAGCACCCAGGCCTGAGGAGAATACATATTTCTAGTTCTGCAATGGGCAGCTTCCATGTCTCCCTTCAATCATCCAAGTCAGACAGAAGAAACTTGAGGGGCTGTTAAGTGCAGGCAAGATTTCCACAGTAGAATGATCCAGACTCATGGTTACAGAAGTAGAGTCTCTCAAGTTCTGGGGAAAGCACTTAGTTGCATTCCTGAGACTCCCAGGCCAACCTTCAAGTTGGATACTCTCTGTGCTTACCCAATATTCCTATGCACTCAACACTCAAAGATGACGCCTCTTACCCTTAAACTTCAGCTTAATTTGAGTCAATTTCCATGCAAACATGATTTTGAAATGTTTGTTGTGGGTCATCTCATGCACTTGGAGAAGAATATTCAATGGTGAACATTTCAGCATGGGCGTCCAAGTTCCACCTAGAATCTCTGTGACAATACTATGTGGCTCATGTGTGAGCAAAAGCATCTTCAAATGACACAGCTGCTATAGTATTCAAGGTTTTGTTACAATTGTTCCTATGCCAAACTGTCCACGAGTTGGTACAATCTCGACCATGAAGGAATGAGACTTCAATTTTCCAGCATCAATAGATTCCCTCAGCTTGCCATCCCAAACCTGGTTTTGTGAAATACACAGGGCAATGTCCTGGATAGATTTCTGTCAACTTGACACAAGCTAGAGTTATCTGAGAAGGGTAACCTTAATTGAGAAAATGCCTCCATCAGATTTTATATAGGCAAGTCTGTAGGGCATTAATGATTGAGGTAGGAGGGCCCAGCCCATTGAAAGTAATGCCACCCCTGAACAGGTAGTGCTGGAGGACATAAGAAGGCAACTCAAGGAAGCTATGGGGAGAAAGCCAGTAAGCAGTGTCTCTCCATGACCTTGCTTCATTTCCTGCCTCCAGCTTTCCACCTTGACCTCCTACACTGATTTCCTATCATGAAGAACTGTAAGCTCTAAGATGAAATAAACCTCTTTCTTCTACAATCAGCTTTTGGTTATAGTCTTGATCACAGCAATAGAAAACAAAGTAGGACACCCAATTTTCCATTTGTTGCTTTACATCAACAAGTAAAATTTCAGTTCATTTAAAATAAGTGCATTGCAAGCTACATGTCATGTACTAACTATGTGGGAAGATATATATGGGCTCCCAGAATAGAGCAGGTACTGAATACTTTATTGGTGTATTGGCTTGGTTGGCTATAGCCGGTGAGTCTCTGGAAACAACCCTGTTCAGGCCACAGTGGGAAGAAGATCCGGTGCAACTTAGGGTCGTGTAATTATAGGGATACCACCATCCTCTGGAGATAAAAAGGTAGGTGTGAATGTGGACAAGTTGCTGGGAAGTTCAACTGCATCCTGCAGAAATGGCTCAGAGAAGTGGTACAAGAGGCCCTATGCCTTCTCTGGAAGTGGCTACAGAAGATCAATGAGTTGATTTGGCTCAACATGGGGCTACTTCTCAGACACAGAGTGCCTTCTCTTCTCTCTTCCTGTCTCTGCTTCCTACAGACTCCAAAGTCCTGGGATAGTAGGCCTTCTATGGTATCCTTAAAGTCGTCATTCTATATGCTAAAAATTTTATCAGTAAATACGCACTGGGTGCAGTACTGGGTTTCATACCAACATTTTCACAGTTACATAATGTGCTTTGACCAAGAATCCTCATATCTCTACCTTTCCCCCTCTCCCTCCTCACCCCTCCTTGAAGTCTCCTTCCTTTCCCTAGACATTCCTCATACTTACATGCTATTCATACATATACATCTGTATGCATTCATACAAAACCTAGGATACACAAAAGAGAGAAAACCTGCAGCATTTGTCTTTCTGAGTTTGTCTTAATATGATAATCTCAGGTTGGATCCATTTTTCTGCATCTCCTTCTTTATGGCTGAATGAGATGTCATTGTGTATAATGGCACATATGGGCTGGAGATATGGATCAGTGGTTAAAAGCACTTTCTGCCTATCTTATATTTTATTCAATGTTCTATTGATGTGAAGAGGCACCATGACCATTGCAACTCTTATAAAGGAAAATATTTGAGATTTGCTTACAGTTTCAGAGGTTTAGCCCATTTTCATCATGGTGGGAAGCATGGTAGCATGTAGGCAGACATGGTGCCGGAAAGTAGCTGAGAGCTCTACATATGGATCAACAGGCAGCAGGAGGAAAGAGACACTGGGACTGGCTTGGGCTTTTGAAATTCCAGTGACACACTTCCTCCAACAAGGCCACACTTCCTAATCCCTCTCAAGTAGTGACACTCCCTGATGACCAAGCATTCAAATATATGAGCTTACAGGGCCATTCTTATTTAAATCATCACACTATTCTTGAAGAGGACTCAAATTTGATTCCCAGCACCCACACAGTAACTCACAACCATCTATAACTCCATTTCTAGGGTATTCTGATGCTGTCTTCAGACATCCATAGGCACCAGACATTCATGTAGTACAAATGCATACATACAAACAAAACCCTTATGCACATAAAATAAAATAAATAAATCTTAAAAATGTTTAAATAAATAAATAAATGCCATGCTTCCTATACCTGCTCTTCTGTTTGCAGAAGCTTAAGTTAATCCTAAATTCTTTGTCATTGTGAATGGTGCTATATTAAGCAGTGATATACAGGTACTGCTTGCTGTAGAATATTCTATACATTATATATGAGACACAATGGGACATGTTTAGCATATCAAAAAGTTCATCATTATGACATCTTCATAATGTGTGAAGAAGTAAGAAGTATATGAATGGTCTTTTGACAGAAAAAGAAACTGAGGTTAATGAAATCAACCAACTTGTGGATGATCACACCACCAATTGACAGGAGTTAAGATGATTCAAATCCATGTCTAAAGCTATTTTGTAGTACTGAATGGATTTGAAAGGAAACAAACAAACAAACAAACAAACAAAACAGTCATAGGGAGTATGCACCCAAGTAGTGTGAGGATGGACTACAGTGTGAGCTTGTGTGCCTGTCCGACCCTCAAGGAAGCTGGCTTTGATGTTTCAAATATATCAAAGAATTATGAGTGATTGGCTCGAGGAATCCTTAGACTTTTCTACTTTCAAATCCCTCTACTCTGGGGCTAATCTTCAGAGCCCAGCATGTTCTGGTCCCCAAGAGGACTGGCCTTGGGTATGAGCCCATCCGAAGAAAGAATTTTCCTTTGAGGCTAAGTAGTAGCTTGAGCTGCTGCACAGAATGAAAGCTGCCCCGAGAGGCATTCTCTCTAGCCTCTTGGAGAAGCAGAGGGTTCTGGAGGAAAGAAAAAGGAATCTTGAGCTCAAGAGAACTTGAAAGGCCTGGACTGGATTTTTCTTTTAATTATCGCTTTCAAAGTCTCCGTTCTTTCCTCTTTCTTTCCTGCCTCTGTTCCAGTGGGCTTTTGAGACAGGGATGTTTTCTGTCTTTTCACGCCCAACTGGACTGATCAGAAAGCATTGCAAACCTGGTATCCAGGCAGAAAGTCCTTTTATTTCCCTTCTGCCTTTTTCCTTTGCCTGGATGCTGCCACAGGTCTGGTTAAGTCCTTGCTAAGGAGGGGTATGGAGCATAATTAAAGAATAATTAAAACTCTGCAGAGCAGATTTTCACCTCTGCCTTGTGAGGGAGACACTGTGAGATCATTGAGGTGAGCTGAATTTGTTCAGTTGCGTGAAGTTGCCTTCCTGCAGGTTCTGACAGGTCCTCACTGAGGCCTGGAAAGGCCTCGCCTCATAGGAAGAAATTACATCTGCACCAGGGCATTCTATTCTAGTGAACTTATAGGCTAGTCATTACCCCATTTCTCTATCCACCTACATAAAGTAAAGACACTGACCCATGTAGGCAGATGTACAAAATAACACAATCAAGTCTTTGTCTAAAAAAGTGTAGGAACAACTCAGGTTTGCATGGAGAAGGTTTCTGGGATTTGGAACCTGAGTCTCATCCCAGATCTGACCATCATCCCCCAATTGTGCTACTTTTCTTCTCCATTTCCTTAGGTTCATTTTACTATGTTTGAGATTTTTCACTATAATTCAGGTCTAATAGCCTGAATAGAGGAAGCAAGGAAACAAGAGAGGGAGGGAGGACAGAAGGAAAGAGAAGAGGAGGAGATGAGTTCAAGTGTTAAGCTGTTGCCTGCAATGTGCTTTTCTGTAAAGTAGGGGAGTGTGTCCCTGTCTCCAGTCATAAGAAGTCTTTGTTGAGATACATCTTTGAGGGGAAAAAGGAGAGATCGGACCCTTGTCCACACAAGATACCATACCTGGTCACAATTCCAAGATTTGAGACATCTAAAGCTCTGATTCTGTAACAAATCTTGTCCAGTAGAGCTGATGGAGGCCCCGTGCTCCCCACCCCCCCTGAGGACATGCTCGGGCTCTGATGGTCTCTGGCACTGTATGCATGTAGACTTCTAAGAAGTGCAGTATTTTCAAAACTTCTCTCCCAGACCTCTCATGTTCTCAACAAACTGTGGAGCTGCTGTGTGGAATGAATCAGGAAGAGGTCAAGATTTTCTTTGAAATAAGGGTAGCTTAGTCATCATATCCAGCACAATGTGCAGCTCTTTGTATTTAGGGGCAGTGGAGGGTGGGGGGAATGCCCAGGTTAAAACACAATGGAAGATAGTTTGTGCTTGGCATCAAGTAAGCAGGCAAACAAAGCCCCTGTGAAGTGAGCTGCTTGTATTTCAGGAAGGCTCATCTGTCCTATCACCTTACGGCGAGTTGGGCTCAGAGCAGAGGTCTCTTACAGTTGGCTTTATG
This sequence comes from Peromyscus maniculatus bairdii, assembly GCF_049852395.1. NCBI lineage: Eukaryota > Metazoa > Chordata > Mammalia > Rodentia > Cricetidae > Peromyscus > Peromyscus maniculatus. Next base: position 29,551,774 of record NC_134860.1, on the reverse strand, counting down.
GCCACAGTGGCCATATTTACTTTTCTAGGTATTTTTAGATAGACCCAGATGAGGAAGAAGGGAAGATTTCTAAAACTCCTGGTGTGTTATGCATCCCAAGGTGGGCTTGGGATTTGGATTTTATATGGCAAATGCTCCTGCATTTCGTATTCATTCTGTGGATTGATTATGAACATTATCACCATGCCGACAGCATCCAGATACAGTGTCAGGAACAGACTGTGTGAAATGTTGTCCACTCTACCCAACAGGAGTTAGTCATTGTCAACCATGCCAATGGCTGCAAGTGGAGTTCCCAGCATTTTTGTGCATCTTTGGATGGCACATGCCTTAGGCAAATGGATTACTTAAAGAATTCAAAAGGAAAGGAGAGGGCCTGGGTCACTCCTGAGAAGATGAAGCATCCCTTGGAGACAGCAGGACTGCTCAGCTCAAATGGGCTCCATTGTCACAGACGATTGGATTGTGCTTCTATTCAACCCAATTGTCTGTGACATGGGACTGTCTCTGGAAAGGAGACCCAGGCTCTGGGGTTGCCTTCCTTGCCCTTGTCTCCCTTCTTAGCCCTCAGACATCTATCTTGTCCTTCGCCATTCATCCTACAAGTGAACTCACCTGAAAACCTAAGGTCAAGCTAGTTTGTGGCTCAGGTTGTCTGTATGTCTGCTCTGGGATTTAACCCAGGGCAGTCCAGAGCCCAGACATTTGTACCTGGAAAAACCTACGACAAACATCATGTGTTTAAACAGTAGCTTAGGGTCTATGAGACTTTTAGATTTAGTCTCTTCTGAAACCTTTTATAAGAAGAGTTTACTTTGCATAGCTCCAGGCCTTTTATAGACCAGGAGAAAATAGAAATGACAAAAAAAAGAGAAAGAGGGAATGAGGAAGAAAATGAATCATTGAACATGAGTCTGATGAAGATAATAATGATAATGCCACAACCATTTGTTGTTTATTGTGACAGCATTTTGTGGGGGTACTTTACAAATATTGTTTTAATTTACCTACTCATTTATTTGTTCAGTAAGCTTTGAGTTTCATGCAGGAACTGCATGAGGGACTGAAGTTAATACAGTGTGAGATAGCCAGAGTTGCACCTTCATTAGAGTGGAGGCTACTCTCCAGTGAGGGAAAGGGATAATCAAATTATTCTTCAAATGTAACTAGAATTGCAAACTAGGAAGACATTGTTTTTTTTTTTTTTAAAAAAAAAAAAGGACAAAACAAACAAACAGCAACAAAAATCAGAGATAGATACTCCTGAAGGTTTAAGAGATCTTACCCAATCATGGTGACAGAAAGTGTCCCAGGGAGTATAAACAGATCTGAGATCTGAATGATGCAATGAGTTTTACCCAAAGGGACACCAAAGCAGGTGCTGGTTTGCGAGGACTGCTAGTGACAGGCAGCCCACGCTGAGAGCTCCAGCATGAGTGTCCAGCCCACAGATTGAGAGCCTCATGTTGTCTATGGAAACTGATGTCCTCTGACACAAAACTAAAGTTACCTACAACATTTTGAGATTTTCTTTTTGGGTTTTTTTTTTGGTAGCTTGTTTGCATATGGTTGGTTCCCAGTTTTCTAGAGTGACCTTTATAGATGACAACATCCTGTTGCAACATCACAGGTTGGACATACTTGCCAGAGGTTCAGAGGGAAGGAGCATTCTCTTCCAGTTGGAAAGGTAGTAAACAAAATTTCCTGCCAAAAGAATTGTAAAGCATTTTCATTGAGGCTGTGCCCACTTATGAAGCCACTTCATGACATATGTGCATGTGTCCCCACTGGGAAGGCTTGAGGGTTGCCCACTGATGGAGTGCTTATTAACTTGAGGACTTTCTTCTCCAGAAGATGTTAGGCAAAATCTGAAGACATTGATTGTAACATCTGGGGGCAGAGGCAGGGGTATTTTCTGGATCTATGGGTAGAATTTTCCTACAGTGTGCAGGACAACCCTACCCACAAGAAAGAGTACAGAGTCCCTGTGCCAATATCTCCAATGCACCTGAGGGCCTCAGTGTGTCACTGTGAACTTATGGGAAGAGGTCAAGCTCCTGGTGTCTGGAGTGCACCTCTCCATGCCTTAGCCACTTCCAGAAGTGTACCCCTCCATGCCTTAGCTACTTCCAGAAGCATCCTCCTCCATGCCTTAGCTACTTCCAGAAGCATCCTCCTCCATGCCTTAGCTACTTCCAGAAGCATCCTCCTCCATGCCTTAGCTACTTCCAGAAGCATCCTCCTCCATGCCTTAGCTACTTCCAGCACATTCTCTTCCAGTGCTGCTTGTCTTTTTGGCACCTTTTCCCTATGAAATCCTTGTTTCTAGAATTCATCGTGCCCACTCTCCTCAGCTCCTTTGTAGGACCTGAGATGAAGGAAATGGCTGACTGATGGGCCTGACTCCTCTGTGCCTTTTGAGTGGATTTTTCTCAACTCTGGAGTTCAGTGCCTGCATGAAAATCCTGGCCGGAATTCCTTAGCATGAAAAGGGTTTGAACAACTCAGACACCTTCTTCCCTAGCAGCCAGTTCACCAGCAATCCTTACCAGGTTTGCTTCAAAATGGATCTCAAATGAGGGGCCTTTTTATCACTCCTTCTCTGCCCTGCGGGAGCCAAGAGACATTTTCATCTGGTCTTCTAATTCTTCTCTTTTCCCACTCCAAATTTTGTTTGACCTGCTCACTGGTTAGGTCTGGCTACTCCCCAGCACACCATGGCTCTTTTGTATGTATGTGCCCCTTTTTTGCCTGTGCCTTCACCTCTATCTTGGACATATTCCTTAGAGATTCACATGACCTCTTTTCTCAGTACATTGCAGTCTTTGCTGCTGTACCAACACCTCCTGAAAGTCTTTCCTATGGCTCTAGTTCACCTACTACATATATAGACTGAAGTGTCTCAGTCCCACCCAGTCCCACTCAGGCAGCAGCCATTTTTATAAAACAATCACTCAGAGACTTAATATTAATTACAAACTGTTTGGCCTGTGGCTCAGGCTTATTGATAGTTAGCTATAACATCTTAAATTAACTTATTTGTACTCATCTATGTATCACCAAAAGTCTCATGGCTGTACCTGTGTTTTATTACATCTTGCTCCCCTGATGGCTCGCAGCACCTTCCCAAATCCACCTTTTTTCTCCCCATATCTTTCTTAGATTTCCTGCCTGGCTATATCCTGTGTTGTCATAGGCCAAGACAGCTTCTTTACTAACCAATAGCAGCAATGCATGTTCACAGCGTACAGAAGACCGGCCCACAGCTCTCCCCCTTTGCTTCCTCCAGCTTTTCCTGTATTTGTGTTTATATTAATCATTCAACAATCCTTAAAGTGGCATTTAGTGTCTCCCCTCCCTCCCTTTCTCCCTCTCTCTCCTCCTTCCCTCTCTCCCTCCCTCCCTCTCACCCTTTTTCTGCTCTCTCCCTCCCTCCTGACTAGGGTGGCTGCTTAGTGAGCCTCAGGGATCTGCCTCTATCTGCCTCACCAGTACTAGGATTACTTTTTGTTATTTGTTTTCATAAACATAGGTTCTGGGAACCAAACTCAAGTCCTCAAGTACTTTGTGGACCGAGCTCTCCCTCTAGGCAGTATATTTATTTCTTTATTCATCCACTTTCTCTTTCACTATAATATATGCTATGTAGACAATAACACTTGATGAAAAAAGCAGAGGTACCCTGTACCTATACCAGTGATAAGCTCATGGTGGACATTCCATAAACTTTTGAATAAATGAATGTGTGCATGATAAAAACTCTTTTACACAGGAGCAAGAACTAAGATTAAACAAGGTTTGCCATTAAGAGAGGAGCCATGAGTTCAGGTCTGGCCTTGTGCATGGTGTGGGATGCTGAGGTGGAAAACCTGAGTGAGCGTTGCAGGGGCTTGAGGACAGCGTGTTTCTGAGTGAGAGCAGGTGGGATTGTCATTCATGAGGAGGAAGGGACGGGAGCAGTTGGCCTTCTTGACAGTCTTGTCAAAAGTCATTGCCAGTTTCTATGGTTTTTGCTCCATCCCCAGAGTCACTCAACTCCACGTGGTTTTAGCTTCTGCCAGGGTGCATCATGGAGAGTAGAGGCTAGCTCCCCTTTGGCCTTCACCTAGAACACTGTCAATATTAATTAACTAGCATTTCTGTTATGGTAAGTTTATCCTTTCCTAGTCTAATTTATTTTAATTTTGTATGTGCTGATTTGATGATGAAAGGATTTAATGGTAATTTGTTAAGTATATTTATTATATACTTGAAAATATTATTCCATTGTCTACTCAACGAGACTCTCCTTAGGGCACAAAGGGAAAAGACAGATTCTGACGGTTCTTTTCACTGAACATTTCTAGTAGATATTTTGGTGGTCCTCCACAAGTTGTCACAGAGAATCCATTTTTACTGAGACTGTTGAGAAATTGGATGGATTTCTTATAGATTTTTCTTTCTTATATCTCATTATTCTTTTATATATCCTATTTATATATTTTGTATATTTTTTATTATATATTCTTGCATGTGCTTATGCATGTGTGTGGAGCCTGGTGGTTAATGTTAAATGTCTTCCTCAACTGGTTTCCACCTTTCTCTTTGAGCCTGGAACTTGACGTCTCAGCTATCCTGCCTGAACAGCAAGCCCAGTGAGGTTCCTACTTCTGCGTCCCCAGACCCGCTGTCAGGCCAGGATTACAGGCACAAACTGCTGCACCTGGTGCTGTGTCTTCGTGCTGGGCACCATGTGGTCCTCACGTTTATGCAGCTGACACTTCATCAACCAAGCCTCGCCTCAGCCTCTCATGAATGTTTTTCTCACTCAGCTTTGAATGTCACTCAGTATGGATTTCAAATCCTGTAGCATTAGTCTCTTCAAATAGTTAGAGATGGAGAGCGAGATAATCTCATTATTAAGAGCATAATTTTTGAACACTACGAACTTAACTTCAAACATTCCTTAGTGTTATGACCTTGGACAGTTTACATAATCTTAGAGACTCTATGTTTTCATCCATTGCTTCCTTTATCTATCAAATGAGAAAATAATGAGGCCCTATGGTTTCATTTTGCATTTACTTATCCACTTTTTGGGATTTGAAGACTCTGGAAAGAAACAAAGTAGGGGTAAATAAATATAGTCAACATTTATTCAGTGTTTATCAGTGGATACCTTCTTGCTGTTTACTTTCCACACTGACCTCAATGATCGTTTATGCTAGACAGGAAGTCATAGTTAAGAGACACTAGAAAGACGCAAAGTATAAACATTGGCTCTCTCTCAGTCCAGTAGAAGACCACACACACACACACACACACACACACACACATGCGCACACACACAGACACACACATACATACACACACAGAGACACACACACACATACACACTCACACACACACACACACACACACACACACGCACACACACACGCACACAGACACACCCCCCTCACACACACACATAGCTACATGGTAAGCTGGGTGCATGGATATGAGAATGGAGGAGGCTTTGCAGAAGATGCCAAATTTCTATCAGGCTGTGGAGAATGACAGTTATAGATCTTTCCAAGAAATACAAAGGCTCTCCTGGCATTGATATAGTTATGAAAAGTGCAGTGGTTTCAAACCTTAGGTTTCCCAGATACCTGGAAGCTGCCAAAGGGTGAGGCAAATGGAGTCAAATTATTGCAAGTGTTTTGTGGTTGTTTTACAGACTTGTGACAGCAGACATCCCAGTCAGTTCCTAAAGCCATTTCCTTTATTGGTTTCCTATTCTTCCCCAAAACAAGTGATTTGTCCATGTGTCTACAGAGATTTATCAATGTGTATCAAATAATAGCTTGATTTAGAAGACCATGTGACAAAGTGATTCCTTTTAAATGTTTACCTTAATGATTTTAACTTTAATCTGATATTACTTTGAATATTTATGCTAAATTTTATAATTTAACTACAGATTTCAACCTCGTCCACTGTTCAGAATAATTAAAATGTTAGAGAAAGAGTTCCTAAGTGCCTATTAGTATAGACCATAATGAAAGGACATTTTTGGCTTACTTTTACTGATATTGAAAAGGAAAGTTGATGCTGGCATGTTATGTAACAAAAGCTTGTTACAAAACCATATAGCCAATGTCATACAGCTTTTATTTTAAAAAGTGAACTAGATCTCATAGATCTCTCTCTCTCTCTCTCTCTCTCTCTCTCTCTCTCTCTCTCTCTCTCTCTCTCTCTCTCTCGTTCTCCCTCTGTATCTTAGAGTTTATATTGCTGTGATAAAACATCATGACCAAAAACAACTTATGGAGGAATGGGTTTACTTCACCTTACAGTTCGACATGATAGTCCATAGTAGAGAAGTGAAGGGAGGAGCTTTGAGGCAGGTACAGAAGTAGAGGCCATGGAGGAGTGCTGCTTATGGGCTTGCTTCTCAAGAACACTCAAGAACACCAGCATAGGGGTGGACAGCCCACAGTGAGCTGGGTCCTCCCACATTGGTCATTAATCATGAAAATACTGTTCAGACTTGCCTACAGGCCAGTCTGGTGGGGGCATTTCTCAATTATGGTTCTTCCAAAATGTCTTCAGCTTTTGTCATGCTAACATAAAACTAGCCAGCACACTCTCTTTCAGCATATATTGATTTACATATAAATCTATAGAATATATGAATACTTTTCATTTTCTTCTCTTTCCGTCTAAAAAACATTTTTAAAGCCAGAAGAAAGTAAGACTATTTGCATTCTTAAAAAGAAAAGTGTGTATTGATGGCTGGTCAGATTCAGCTATTGCCTTCTAGAAAGAGGTATTCTAGTATACCAGAGGTGGATATTCCAGAAAGAACCTTCATTTAGTTAGTTGTCAGCACAGTCGGGACTCCAGACTTGTCTTGGCAGTTCTAAATGGGCAGCTGCCTAGAGAATGACCAACCTCTCTTGGAAATGCAGTCCTAATATCATCTCCATGCTCCTCTATGGCTGGAGATGTGTTCAGCAGAGCCGCGAGTGGCTAGCACTGGAAGTTGATGGCTTTTGTTCCTTATGCTCTTTCAGGCAGATCCTCCAGGTCTGAAAGGCAGCCTCAGATGGAGTTCATGGGTGGGCTTTAGGATGTGCCTTCACTACCTCATTAGCATAGTGCTATTTTCTGTCTTAAAAACAAAACAAGAAAATAACAAAAACACAACTTGTGTTGTAATTCCTTCCTAGTTGCCCAACTCCAGATTTCAGCATCTTCAACATGTGTCTGGGACAAGAACAGCCCTTGAAAGAGCTATCCAACGCTTCTGATGTTAGTGGACAGCTTTATGTAATCTTCTCTCCACATGACAACTAAGAGCCCACTGTTAACATGAAGAAGCATTTTCTTCTGTTTTATAATCTACTGACTGCTCTTACACCTATCCTCTCTCCTCTGTTCCTCATCTTCACTCTCTGAGAAGAGAACCCGCTGTGGGATGGTCTGTATGCCAAATGTGCTGCTCTGATTGGTCAATAAATAAAGCACTGATTGGCCAGTAGCCAGGCAAGAAGTATAGGCAGGACTAACAGAGAGGAGAATTGAAAGAACAGCAAGGTGGAGGGAGACACTGCCAGCCGCCACCATGACAAGCAGCATGTGAAGATGCAGGTAAGTCACGAGCCACGTGGCAAGGCATAGATTTATAGAAATTGATTAATTTAAGATAGAAGAATTAGATAGCTAGAAGCCTGAGCCATTAGGCCAAACAGTTTAAATAATATAAGCATCTGTGTGTTTATTTTATAAGTGGACTGTCAGACTGCCGGGGTTTGGTGGGACCCAGAGAAAAAACTCTGCAGCTACAAGAACCTAGTTATTATTGTGTTTCAGATGAGCGAACTGAAGTACAGAGAGGTGATGTTACTGCTTAAGGATCTTTGTCTGGACACACTCACTTGCATACCTGAAAAGACCTCACCAATGGACTAAGAACAAAGGAAACTTAATCAACTGACCTAACTTTCAAGTTTAAGATACTCCAGATCCAGGTACAGATGAATCTAGATGTTTGAGAGATGTTATCAGGCTCTCCGACCAGGTCTAGACTCTGTTTTCTCTCTATGATAGCTTTACTTCCAACATCTTTACACATGGTATCTAGTGGACCACTAAGCTAGCTGTCAGCCACAGGAGACAGACAACTCCGTCTTCCCAGTGATTTTGTCCACTCTGACTGTCACTCGGCCCTATTTGGCCCAGGCTCCCCTACCCTACCCTACTGTACCTATCCCTATGTCCAGGAAGGGGAAGGTTCTGGTTGGCCATGGGGTGGGGTTAGGTCATACTTACAACATGATGTTAATTGAGAGTGTCTGTGAGAATTGAGAGTGCCACTCACAGAAGGGGCATGAGCTGGAAGAAACAGCAGAGCCAGCCTTCATGGTATCAAGTCAGATGAAAGAAAAGCAGTAAGGCTAGAAATCTTAGCTAGGGAATGTTGGACTCTGGGAAACTGAACAAAGTCCCAGACAGGTCCAGGGCCTTTGTAAATCCCTCACACCATGGCTTACCTCTGCCCTTGGGACACTTGAGCTTTGGACAACTTGGATGTCCTTGAATTTATATAGACACTGAGCATTGTCTGTACAAATGTGTGCCATGGTTCATTTTCATGGCCACTTTCAAGCATATGTGTAGCTATGATAGTAAAATACAAACTCACTTTAAAACATTAGTAAATTGGCAGTGGTTTGATTCTCATGTATATTATCTATGTGTATATAAATTTCATGTTACACAAGGTTTCCAGGAAGTTTTCCTGTCTAAAGGAGGAAAGGAAACAGATTTGGAGCCCACCTCTGCCACTACTTAGAGAATGCTCCCTTAGGCCTCAGTTTCCTGATCAGTGCTATGAGGTGTCCTGCCATACAACCTTACAGTGGTGTTTATGAGAACTGGAGGAATTACAGAAGTATAGTTTTAAAACTTGTAAAATAGCATTGATGTTTTATTTTTACTTACCCAGTGTTCAAGGATGCTGCTCTTAATGTGTTCTATAAACCACTAATGGCCCATGATGCAAAATAAGCTTGTCCATTCCTACAGTAATTGAGCAAATCGATGAAGGCCTTCTGTTGTGTGTAGGGAGCAGCAGACCTATAGATTTTTAGATGCCCGTCATTCAAGGCTTTATATTCCAGGAAGCACATTTTATCTTTCTCCTGTAGGAAATGATTGGCCACTTCCAATTTCTGTTGAACATATTTCTGTATCCAAATGTGCTTTTTGGTATGTTTCTATAAACTGAACACACTTCTTTGTGTGTTCTGGAAAAAAAGTAGAACACTAGCAACTCTCCAACAGCATACATTCTGTTCTTTCTAGTTGCTAACCCACCCAAGGAGGGTCACTACCCACTCAAGGAGGGCCACTACCCATCCAAGGAGGGCCACTACCCATCCAAGGAGGGCCACTACCATAATTTCTAACAGCACAAATGTTTTACCTATGTCTTAAATGCAGATAAATGTACTCATTTTGCACCTAGCGTTTTCTGTAACACCAAAAAAGAAAAACTCATTCATTTTGTTGTACAGAATGATACCAGACAGTACACTTTAATTGCTGTATACTATTCTTCCCACCCCAATGTGTGTGTGTGTGTGTGTGTGTGTGTGTGTGTGTGTGTGTGTGTGTGTGTGTACAGATAAATGTACCACTTACTAATTTATTCCTAAGTATTTGGGAATATTCCAAACAGTATGTTTTCAACATTCTGAATGGTGTTTTGGGTGAACTCATGTGTAAAATTTTCTTGCCTGCCGGGCGGTGGTGGTGAACGTCTTTAATCCCAGCACTTGGGATGCAGAGCCAGGTGGATCTCTGTGAGTTCGAGGCCAGGCTGGGCTACCAAGTGAGCTCTAGGAAAGGCGCAAAGCTACGCAGAGAAACCCTGTCTCGAAAAACCAAAAAAAAAAAAAAAATTCTTGCCTCACAGAACATATATGAGCTCAGATTTAGTAGATACTGCAAAAACATTTTCAAAGCCCATGTATCATCAACATACCTTACAGCACACCGTGTAAGTGGTTTCTGCCCACTGCTTGTAGATACTTCAGTTTTTCTGTCTTTAATTTTAGCTCTTCTACTAAATTTATTTGGTTTTCATTTGCAGTTTGCCTTGGAGCTTGATTTAATTTGCTTTCTGCAAATAGTAAAGTTGAAGCTTGTTTTGTGTTTTCATTGACCATTTGGACACTCCTTTTCAGGGCTGGTGCCTGTTCAAGCACTTGCTTGTTTTCAGCTTCCACTGACAGCATCTACCTTTGGTCTCTGGAAGGTTATTTTCTGCTCCTGTTTTGTTGCCTGGGCAATTATTTTAAATTTCAATCTTTCTAGTATTCATTTTAAAATCCAGAACCTATTAAGTGACCCACAACATGGTGTTACTTCACTCATCACCCCTTCTCCAGAAGAATGTTTCTCTGGCCTCTGACCTTGGAGGGACAACTGGCACTTTGACACATGCTGATGAACAAATCGGACACCTCTGAGAAGACACATATGTGATGAAATCTGGGGCAGATTACAGTAGTTCCACGAAAGAGTCTAACAGTCGGGATCAAATACAGGGGCTTCTTTTCAGCTCCACAAACTGCCCTGTTACTGAATGTGAGGTCTTAAACCTAAGAAAGTGGCCATGTAAAAAGGCCAGGGAAGAAGCACCTATATGCCTGGTGTGGGAAATGCTGTGTGTCTGCAACCACAGCGGAAACATCTTCTATCAAAGGCCAAATAAGAAAATACATAATTTGGTTTCCTCAGCCTCCATGGTTTGAACTCAGCTGTGCTGTTCCACCCCAAAGCAGCCATGGGCAACATGTATATAAATGAGCCTGCCTGCATTCTAGTAAAACTTTATTTATAAAAATAGGCAATGGATCAAAGCTAGCTCATGGCTGTATGCAACCTCAGGTCTCAGTCATGTGAAAATTCCAGTCTCATTTTGCTCTGCCTCAGTGGGCTCATTTCTAGCTTTCTTGCTTCTAGCCCCCCTCCCATAATGCAGTCCTTGTGCAAATCTAGAATCAGTTTTTAAAGGTTATGAAGACGATGCTTCTCATCTCTGATTATACCCTCTCAGAATCTTGTTGCTAAACAGATGAGAAAAGGAAGCAGATGGAGACCTTAACGAGGTGGTGCAGGACTTAAATACCATGTGGTGCAGCCTGGGATTCAGAGTGAGATTCTGAACTTCCCATCTCTTCTCTGTACTTGAGAAGTACAGAGTGGTTACTAGGTATGTGAGAGAAAGAGAAGTGGGGAAGGTGACTGCTAGCCCCTACTTTGAAAAACTTTTTCAGATTTTCTGTTTAGGAGGAATTCAAATTTTTTTTCTGATCTCTCCTTTCGATGTGCTTTCTCTTCCTGTACTATCAACCATCCCCATATCTCAGAGTATAGTCCATTCTCACCTTCCTTTGTTCACTTACCCTTGTCTGTTTACTGTTGCATATATTGCCATGACCTACACTTGCCGTCTTTTGTCAGACCTGGCCTTGTGTCTATGGTGTAGTAGCTAACATGTAGAATTTGATAAGTGAATGAATGGTTCCATATCACTACATCATTTCATTCATAATTAATAGGTAAATACATGAATTGGATTTTCAAGAACAATAAAAGTCCTTCTGTTTTAGGCCTGAGTGAGCAGGAATATGTAAATCATAGTCAGAAGCTAAAAAATTAAGAGAAGGCCCAACATGGTTGGACATTTCCCAAATATCAGTTATGCCCAACTGAATATGATTATTCATTGTGAATAGAAATGAAGTCTGGATCTTAGGAGAAATATCTGAGTTTATCTAGACATCAAAACTAAAGACAAAGGTTCTGGGGAGATGAATCAGTCAGTAAGATATTTGCTGCTAAGCATAAGGATCTGGGTTCTGGTCCCTAGCACCCATGTAAAAAGACAGATGTGGCAGCATACATTGACAACCCCAGCATTGGGGAGCTGAAGACAGGTGGGTTCCTACAGTCCTTTGGTCAGCCAGCCTATCTGAATGGAGAAACTGCCTCTCAAAAAATAAGGGGGAGAGTGACTGAGGAAGACACAACATTGACCTCTCATCATCATACTCATGTATGTACACACATGTACACACAAACACACACACACACACACACACACACACACACACACGTGATAAGACAAAGAGTTAAGGCTGGAATGGACTATATTCTGAAATATGGGGATGGCTGATAGTCCAGGAAGAAAAAAAAGGATATTGAAAGGAGAGATCAGAAGGATTTTTTTGAACTCCTCATAAATGGAAAATCTGAATAAATATATGATTTCTCAATATACCTTCTAATAGAAATGAGAAGCCAAGAAGGCCAAGGTAGGAAGCATGTGACAATCAAAAGGTGGCAGAGGGAGGTCAGCAGTCAGATTTCTAATGAGACTCAATCCACATAAATAGCCATGTCTTTTCTCTGTGCAGTAAAACCACATCAGAAGATAGTCTTGCAAATTGTATTTGCAGCCAGATAGGCCTTGGGCTCCACTGTTGACTCGCCTGCTCACCAGATATTTGTCTTGAACAACTATTTCACTTGGTCTAAACTTTAGTTTCAGACTCTTATAGTGGGATGATAATAGAACAGTCTTCAAAATGTGGCTGGAGGGAGTAAACGGGATGATATGCAGAAGCCATTGTCATCTTCAGGCTGCAACTAGCACAACTTCGAAAGCCTATTCATCCTCATCTGAGCAACTCCTTCTCCTCAAGCCCCGGATTTCAGTGGAACAGTGTAAGTGTGTGGGCTGTGCAGAGAGCCGGCACAGACAATCTTGGTCCTGGCCCTCTTGTATGGCAGCTGATGTATTTAACCTTCCTTCCTCTTCATTTCTCTGGTTGCAGTTAGAGAAAATAATAGCACTTACTTCCCAAAAATAGAGAGTTAATAATCTGTGGTTCTTAAAATAATAGCATATAAGTATAAATGCTCAGTATATTTTGTTTTGGATAGTTTTATCATTATTCTTATTTCTTTTAGGTACATGGTTACTTTAAGGCAAGACAATCAATGTGTACTTTGGAGTCCCTATGTGAGGCCATTCTGGGAATGTATCAGAACACTTACTATTCTAACTTCCGCACATAACTTCAGACATCTATCAGGTCAGTAGATTCTTCTTGTTAGATAGCAAGGTTGACAAGAAACTTTGATGGACATTTGCTCCAAAGGAGTTCCTGAATCAGTGCCTCAGCTGTGAGAAAGAACCAATCTGTCCCCTTCCTATTTCCTTTCTAGTCCTTAGATGACTGTTCACAGGGAGCATTGGGCATCACAGGGAATCCTGAGACAACAAGCACTATTAACAGGACCTATCTTTACATTTTTTTATTCAAACACAGATATACTTTTAAATGTAAGTTCCATGTAGAAAAGATAACATTGATCTTTCTGAGTCTCCAGTTGCATGCATTTCCCTCTAATGTCACGCAACCTTTGTCTTCTTTATGATTGTGTAAATATCAGCTGTGTGCACATTTTCTTTACTCATTCATGTACTGATGGGCATCTAGGCTGGTTCCATATTGTGGCTGTTGTAAATAGTGCAACAATAAACATGGATGTGCAATTACCTCTGTGCTTCTTGACTTTGGTTCCTCCAGAGCCCATACTTTTGAGAGCATTATTAGACAAGAACACCCTGCAGAGAAGAGCTTCAAAACAAAGCTTGACAGAGGAAGTGGGAGGTGAAGAGCTGCTGTGTTGCGTTAACGCCCATGCTACCGCCACCCATTCACCATGTCTGAGCAAGGGGCTGTGGATTAAAAAATAGGGGACAAGAGACAGCGAGTCATTCACCGCAGCAGAATGCCGAATGCCATTTATTGAAGGAGGAAGGAAACCTTAAATACAGGCTTATAGCACAATGGAGGATCCCTGGAGGACAGAAGTTCTCTACCCAATGTTCTACATTCTTGCATCTAAACTGTTTATACCAAATGCAGGATACACAAACAAAGAACCTCTGGTGATCTCTCCGGTGAGCATTCAGTAAGAAGGAAACTGGCAGGGAATCTGTTCAAGGTCGGCAAGCAAGGCGGCAGCCACTCACAGTGGGGGGCCAGGGCCCACAGGTCCCCCCTTTTTACTAAAAAATGAGTTTCTGACTTAGGTTGCGTGGGACATCAGCAGGTCACCTTACCCATCATGGAGACACCTTCCCAGAACACACAGGCACTCTGGCTTAGGTTGATGACTGCCCCCCCCCAAGTCTCTGAAGACTCATTATCATACAGACTCAACCACATGAGCTGTAGAGTTAACTGCTGCCAAAGATCTCAAAGTGGTGCTGAGCTTGCAATCTGTGCAACACAGAAAAGATCAACAGAAGTCCTAACCCACCCATAGCCAGGAGGCTAAAGGCAATTGAGCCATTCCCTTCCTAAACGAGCCTTACTGCAAATTGGAGTACTTGTAAAGTGGTATCCCATAGGCAAGTAGAACTTGAGTTTTATAAATTTTACAACTTTCAAAGCCAATTCAAATTTGTAATTGTAGAATTAAATTTATCATGCCAAATAGAATGAAAGTTTAACTAATTGTGGTAGCTACTTTTGCTGCCAGGGTCTCCACTGTGCTAGCTGTAGTAACCAATTATGAAATACCAATCCCAGAAACAGTAGCAGCAGTGGCCACCACCGCTATAACAGCAACAACAGCAACAGCGATGTCAGATTCTCTTCCGGAGCATGTGAGCATCATCTGTGTCTAACTGCCACAGTCCACTGGCATGGACACAGCTCCAGGAACACGAACTGCCAAGGCCCATTTTTCTTGATCCCAGCACGAAATAAGCTGGCAGCTCTGCAAAAGAACAATTGAGAACCATAAAGGGGAAAAAAAAAAAAAAGACAGCAAACAAGGAGCAGAGCTAATGGTCTCATAATAGCTACATTCAGGCTCACAAATTTTAAGGTATCTTCAAAGGAGGCTAGATGAATTTCAGGAGGCCAATAAATGTTGCACAGAGCCACTCCTGAAAAGGTAGGTACTACACCAGCTTGAAGAGGATTGCGAAAATGAAAAAGGCTTAGCTGGCATGCTATTGTTAACAAATGGAGGTCAGTGACTTTCAGAGTTATCCTTAATCTCCAAGGTGTCTGGGTGACACATTCTCAACATTTTGAAAATAGTTACCATATATTACCTTCTGAAGAAACCAACCGCATGGCTACAGTTCTTAGGCTTACATTAATGTTTGCCAAGGCTAGCTGTATTGGGCTCTCAATCCCCATTGGCATCAAAAGGGGAGAATTTTTCATGAAGGCCCAATAGGTCTCTGCCATGTTGGGATTCATCAGCAGCTACAGGGCACACACAGTGCTCAGGAACTCAAAGAGGCACCTCATTGTCCTGTGGAAAGACACAAATAGATGCCCGGGGCCCACACCAACACCGGATTGGGTCCCCTCCAAGTGCCAGTAGAAAGATCCTTCCATCGCACGAGAGGATGATTTGCCACAGGAGCCCTCCAGTGCTTATCTGCAGTGGATACTCCAGCAGAATCCACTGATAAAAAATTTTAAATATTTAAAACAAGGGAAAGAATAGAATGTGGAGAGGAGAGATGAGCCCATAGCTCCCCACTTTTTACTTTAGCAATATATGTTTTTAAGGCACGATGGCAGCATTCTACTATAGCCTGTCCTTGAGGATTATAAGAAACACCAGTCTTATTAACAATAGAAAAATCTTGGCAGAATTTTGAAAATCCCGTACTGCTGTAGGTGGGACCATTATCAGTCTTTATGCATTTTGGCACTCCCATGTAAGCAAAAGTATGAAGACAATGATTCTTTTTGTTTGTTTGTTTGTTTTTTCTTTTTATTTATTTATTTATGTATTTATTAAATTACACTCATGATATTAATCACATTTGTGGTATTCATAGATTACATTCACAGTATTCATTCAAATATATATATTTAATTTTGAATGTCGAATGTCATTTCTTGAAGGGGGTAGGAGGTCTTAATTACAGGCTTACAGCACAATGGGAGGACCCTGGAGGGCAGAAGTTCGCTACTAATGTTTTACAATCTTGCATCTAAGATGTTAACGTCCATTATTCAAGATGCACAGACAAGGAACTTCCCTTAAGCATTCAGGAGAGTGGAACCTGGCAGGGAATTAGCATAGGAAGGATTTCAAGGTCAAGGTCCGCAAGCAAGGCAACAGTTACCCAAAATGGGGGCCAGGGCCCTGCAGGTCCCCCTTTTATTAAAAAATGAGCTTCTGACTTGGGTTGCGTGGGATGTCAGCAGGTCACCTTACCCATCATGGAGACACCTGCCCAGGCCACACAGGTACTCTGACAATGATTCTTTACATCCTTAACCTTTTCCCCTGAATTGGCAGAAGCAAAAGTTAGAGAAGAATATGTATCAATAGACACATGGACATATTGTAATTATCCAAAGGAAGGCATGTGTGTGACATCCATCTGCCACACATGAAAAGTCCTTGGGGATTAACTCCCAAATGAGGAACAGGTAAAAATTCAGCACAAATAGGACATGATTTAACTATCTGGATGGCTTGTTCCCAGGTTATGCCTGTGTGATGACGAAGAGATCCAGCATTAAGATGATAACGTTGATGCAACTGAGTAGCCTTTTCAAAGGCAGAACAAATTAATGTGACAGCCATACGAGTAATGGCATCAGCCCTCTGATTACCTTCGCTTAGAGGTCCAGGCAATTGGGTATGAGCTCTAATATGGCCCACATAAAGGTTATGTGAGCAGGACCATGAGTCCCTGCACTTGCAATAAATATTCATGAATGAGAGAAATAGATGGTATGTAGGCTATTGTCTCCAAAGGCATAATGGCATGTGCCACATATTGGCTATCAGTATAAATATTTACACTCTTATCAGAAAACTTCTGTAAAGGAAGCAACAGTGCCTGTACCTCTGCCATCTGGGCAGAAGTGCCCTGTACTTTTATTCTCTTCACTGTTTCCAGAAACCACCACAGCAAAACCACATGAAGTACCATCAGTAAATATAACACAGGCCTGAGGAATAGGAGTCATCTGTACTGTCTTGGGAAATATAACAGGATGTAATTTAAAAGAAAAATATTAACACACATCATTGGAGGGGTAGTGAGAATCAAACTGACCCTGCATGGAGCATGTCAATATGGTCCAATCATTATCATTAGCTTGCAACCATGCTATTTGAGACTGGGTGTATGGGGTCACCACAATATCTGGCTCCCTACCAAAAGTTTGAACACTGATCTTGATTCCCTTAAATATAATCTGAGCAACAGCCCACACTGCTGAGCCACTTCCTGCAGGGATATAAGACAAGAGGAAGTGTACTGTCTTGGAGTAAACTGCAAAGCAATGTATGGTAATGTGACAGGGAGCTGACACAACTGTGAAGCCCCCACCACAGCCACTGCTGCTCTCCTGCTGTGAGACCTCTCTGGGCCTCAGCTTTCTCACATGTGAAATGGGAATCATGACAGAGTCACCCATAGCATTAGCAGTCAGGCAGAAATGACAGGGTGTAGAAGGGTCTGGTGTGTGTGCTTGCTGGTGTCCTTGTTGCCATTCTTACATCATCACCGTAAGAGCAACATCCGTGATGAGATGCAAGCCTGCAAGAAGCAAGTGGTGAAATGAAACCTCAGGGAGCCAGATAGCTTACTTACCACGGGGGCCCAGGTAGCATGAGAGTCTCTCTGGATCCCACTTTATTATCCGATGACCTTGAACAAGTTATTTCATACCTCAAGGCCACGGTTGCCTCCTCTGAAAACCAGGAATGATAATTGTACCTCATTGTGCTGTTGGGAGGATTGAATGACAGGGTACCAAGAGCACTTAGCATGGTACCTGTTTATATCAAGTGGCCAGAAAGTAATAAGCGTCATTAAAACGGAAACACAAAATTTGATTCTGAGCTGTAATTCAAGTTGTTCTTAGAGAGGCAGAGGCTGGCACTCACCAGGAACCTGGTGCCTCTGTGCCTGGTACAAGCAGGGCTGGGAAAGGATGGCCACACACTGCAGCGGTTTCTCACACTGCTGGTCCTGCAGGGGTCTCAGCTTCCCTCTCCAATCTTCTAGAAAACTAGTCGCTGAAAGTCAGCATCATTGCTATGAATTATTACAGGTTCACGTGACTGCATATTACTGTTTGTCCAAGTAGAGTGAGCAGGGAAAGAGCCAGGGGCATGCTGCACTTTCGGGGTCATGTTCAGGAGGCAGTGGGTACTTTTTAAGGCAGCCTTGGTCTCCATCTTTGGGCTTATACCCACACTCACTCATGAGTCAGATAAACACTTTGTCCTCATAGTTGGAAAATAAAACAAGACTCATAAGGGAATTAATAAACAAGCCAAAGAATTCTCGTCTGCCTTTTAATTATAGAAGAGTGATTGCTATGCTAATCATAATCAGCATCAAGGTCAAAAGTTGCCACCACTCCGGAATGAACATTTAGAAAATAGATTAGCTAGAGTTCCCATGCTATTTCTGAACTCCCAGTTCACACAGCTTCAAAATAGAATTCTGTGTCTTTTAAGAGGAGCTATATAATGCTGATACATTGATTAATTAAATGTTACCCCACCGACCTGCCAATGCCCACAGCAAGGAGACCCATAAGAAGGCCCATGAATCAGAGTGGCTGCATATACTGCTGGGTTAATGCTGGTTATTTGTTGCCCTCAGCTGTTGCTTTCTCTCTGGCAGGTACCACTATCAGATGTGTTAAATGTACTTAGAAGTTAGGTTAATGCAAATAAAGAAATAAACATAAATGTACTTGTTGAATATGGATTCATTTCAATTTATTCCTGGGTATTGGCATCTCCGTTATATCCTTCTGTCTGTGGCTTTATAAAATTTGACTTCTGTCTCACACCACATGCAAAAATAGATTCCAGTTATAAAACAAAATGAAGTTAAAGTTAAAGGATATTATTCATATCAGAGAACATTATTCAGCCTTAAAAAGGAATATGCTGTTACATGCTACAACATAGATGAATACTGAAATTTTTTTTTGGTTTTTTTTTTTTTTTGGTTTTTTGAGACAGGGTTTCTTTGTGTAGCTTTGCACCTTTCCTGGAGCTCACTTGGTAGCCCAGGCTGGCCTCGAACTCACAGAGATTCTCCTGGCTCTGCCTCCCGAGTGCTGGGATTAAAGGCGTGCACCACCACCGCCCGGCAAATATTGAAATTTTTATGCTAAGTAAAATACTGAGATACACAAGGCCACACATACTATGTAATGTCATTGAGATGAAATATCCAGAATACATAAATAGACACAGAGAGGAGGGAGATAAGTGGATCAGTACTCCATTGATAAATAACGGGGCCAAGGAAATAGGGAACAATTGCTTTGTCAGAAGGAGGTCTCTTTGGGGGACTAGATAAAGAAGCTTGTCAATGCCCCTAACACTACCAAATTGAACACGTGAAAGAAGTTGACTTTATTGTAAAACGCCCTTCTTAATTCAGAAGAAGCTTAAGGAAGAAGAAAAACATAGGACAACCCACACGATTTGGGATAGAGCTGCCTTTTTTTAACCTTTATTTATTTTGTGCTTGTGTGTGGCACACACACATACACACACATGTGCCACAGCATACATGTGAAGAGCTAAGGACAATTTGTGGAAGTCAGTTCATCTTTCCACCATGTGTATTCTGGGAATCTAAGTCAGGCTATCAGGTTTGGAGGTAAGGTCTTTATCTGCTGAGCCATCTCAGTGTCCTCATTTTGGAAATGTGTGTGTGTGTGTGTGTGTGTGTGTGTGTGTTTATTGCCACGGAACACATGTACAAGTCAGAGAACAAATTGCAGGACTTGGCTGAAAGGATTGAAGTCAGGCTGTCGGGCTTGGTGATAGGCATCTCTACCTGCTGACTCTGGAGGGGCGGGGGCTTCCTAAGTCAGGTGCTCAGTCAGCATCAAGTAGGAGAGACTAATATCCACATGTTGTAAAAGATATCATGGTATGTATAAAAAGATAAACAAATGCTCATTGAATCCATAGGAAGACAAGACTAGTTTAAATTGTGTCTACAAATAAGTAGTTCATAAAAGGTTAAATGAAAATAACCAGGAAATATAAAAATATTGAGTTAAACATGCAGTAGCAATCACTAACTGACAAAATCCCCCCTCCATACATACACACAGTAGCTATCAAGGACAAGACCCCCCCTCACAGTAGCTATCAAGGACAAGATCCCACACACATAGTAGCTATCACTGATAAGCCCCCCCCAACAGTAGCTGTCGCTGACAAGACACCCCCTCCACACACACACACAGTAGCTATCAGTGACGAGATCCCCTTCCACACACAGTATCTGTCGCTGACAAGGTCCTCCTCACAGTAGCTATCACTAACTAGCAAGCCCCCTTCTCCTCCACACACAAAGACTAGAAAGTAGAAGGGACACTGGTCAGGAAGGAGGGATTGAGTCAGCAGATGGGAAAGGAATAAGAGGCAAGGATGTGAATGATCACAATACATTGTATGAAATGTGTGAAATCATCAAATGGGAGAAAACTCAATTAGTAGGGAAAAAGAAGAAGACCATTTCTTTTTTTAATTAAATTTTTAAAATTTATTTTATATACCAACCACAATTTCCCCCTCCCTCCTTTCATTGTGTTCCCTCCCTCCACCTCCTTTCTATCCCATCCCCCATCCACTTCTCAGAAAAAGTAAGGCCTCAAATGGGAGTCAACAAAGCATGACATATCAAGTTGAGGCAGGACCAAACCCCCATCAAGGTGTCCCGCCATAGCTCCAAAAAGTCAGCTCAGGCACCAGGTACAGACCCTGCACCCCCTGCTAGGGGCACCACAAATAGACCAAGCCACACAACTGTATCCCACAGGCAGAGGGCCTAGGATCCCTAGCTGTCAGCCTACAGTCCTTGGGGTCCCACAAGCTCAGGTCAGCTGTCTGTGGTTTTCCCATTATGACCTTGACCACTTCCTTGCTCATATGACCCTTTCTTCCTCTCTTCAACCTGACTCCTGGAGCTCAGCCCAGTGCTTGGCTGTGGATCTCTGCATCTACTTCCATCAGTTACTGGATGAAGGTTCTATGATGACAGTTAGGGTATTCACCAATCCGATTACAGGAGAAGGCCAGTTCAGGCACCCTCTCCACTATTGTGGGGTCATCCTTGTGGATTCCTGGGAGTTTCCCTGGCACCAGGTTTCTTCCTAAGCCCATAATGGCTCTCTTTATCAAGATATCTCTTTTATTGCTCTCTATGCCTCCCCAACTCGACTGTCCAGGTCCCTCATGTTCCCATCCTCCATTCCTGCCCCTCCACACCTTCCCTGCCCCCAGTTTACCCAGGAGATCTCACCTATTTCCCCTTCCCAGGGCAATCCATGCAAACCCCTTAGGGTCCTCCTTGTTACCTAGTTTCTCTAGGGCTGTGGATTGTAGCTGATTATCTTTGCTTTACATCTAATATCCACTTATGAGTGAGTACATAACATGTTTGTCTTTCTGGGTCTGGGTTACTTCACTCAGGATTATTTTTAAAGACCATTTCTTATTCATCAAGTTGGGGAAAATCCCACAGACACTATAAGAACAATGTTTTTAAGGAGGTGAGTAAAACGCAGTATTGTATCCTGCTAGAAGATATGTGATAGGTAAAAACATGCTGAAAAATAACCTTATCGTCTTTATTAAAATGTTAACTGTTTATGCCTTTGAACAATTTTCTCTTAAAAATCTATCTCCAAAAAATCAAAGCATAAAAATGTAAGTATGCTTTAGAAGAATTTTTATTGTAACTTTATTGATAGCAATAAAAATTATGAGGAATAACATGAAGGCACACAGGACACAGGGAGACAGATTGCTACATCGAAGAAGTAGAACATTAAGCTGCTGTGTTGGAGAGTCGGCTCAGTGGAAGAAAGAGCTTGCTGCCGGACCTGACGAGCTGAGTTTGATTCCTGGGACCCATGTTGTCGAGGGAGAGACCTAACTACCTCCAGTTGTCCTCTGAGCTTCATGAGTACATCTCAGCATGTGCACAAGATAAAGATGAAATTTTAAATTTATTTTTTTAAACAATATTAAGCAACTATGAAATGTGTCTCTGCATCTCTGTGTGTTTCTTGTGCTTTTTCTTTGGCTCGTTTTTTTTTTTCCTGTTTGTTTTGTCATATTCTGGTTTGTTTGTTTTAATTTACTTTAATTTTTTTAGATTCCTGCTTGTTTTCTAGTGAGAAAGACAATGAAAGAGTATGGATTGAGGTGGGTGGGGAGGTTGGGAGGATCTTGGGAGGAGCTGGGAGAGGGGAAACTGTGATCAGAATATATTGTATGGAAAAAAATCTATTTTCAATAAAAAAGAAAAAAATAAGTAATATCAGAAACATGTCAATCTATGTTTGGAGATTTCCTTATAGTATTAATTTTAAAAATTAAAGGACAGAGAAGTTGGAAATGTGCATTTAATGATTAATGTTAAAATTAGGTTGAGGAAGGGAAAGAGGAGATGGTTAATTATTTTTATATACCCCTGAAGCCTTTAAATCCATTTGGTATTTATTGTGTTTGTGTTTTAAGAAAAAGAAAAGATTGCTTCAAATAATAGGGGCATAAATATAAGTAGCTGCATTTAAGCTGCCATGTGGAATATGGAATGCCAGAGGCAGAGGCACAGGAATCATGAGTTTGAAGCCAGCCTGGGTCACGTAGTGAGGCCTTGTCTCAAAACAGCAAAAAACTCTACAATCTATATATTTCACAACTATTGAAATTCTTAGACTTTATTTAGAGGCCAGTATCTGGGGCTGGCATGTAGTAGCTCCGTGGTGGAATACTTGCCTAGCATGCACAGAGTCCTGGATTCAAAGTTTTTTTTTCCCAGGACTGAAAAACACAAAAGAAAACAGGGTGGTAGGTATCTGTGACTACTTAGAGTTGCTTTAAAAGCACATAAAAGTGGAAAATACTGAATTTCATCTGGTATCTCTTTCTACACCATTAGAAACCAAAGCCCAAATGAAGAGCTGAGATTTTGAGGGACTTCTGGACTTGGGAGCTTAAATGCAGCTGCCTATATTTATGTCCCTGTTGTTTGGAGCAATCTGTTTTTCTTTAATCCCAAACAAGGTCTCAGGGGGCTTCAGTACTGTGCATGGGAGGACGCTGCAGCTCCCTGTCTATCTTGCACCCTGGCCTGGGATCCACTTGGGTGCATTCCAAGACCCAGCTCTGTTTCTCAGCAGTTCTAGCCTCTTGCAAGTTACGTCTTTATGTTAAACCAGATACATCTTCCTGGCCACGGACCCAGTAGCTCCAGGAGTCTAGAGCCCAACGCTTCTGTTCAGAGGGGTGGAGATATGGCCCTGGCTCTACCACTAAGCATTTTTTTTTATCTTGTGCAAGTTCCTCCGATACTGCGCTTGCCTCCATTCCCAGCACAGAGAAAAGAATTATGTCTTTGTCCCCAGGATGATGACATGGGATAATGTAAATTATATCCACAGAATGCCTCTAGGTGACTTGGCACATTGCAAGCATTCACCAACTAGTGGCTGCTATAAATGGTGGGTTCCAGAGAAGATGGCTTCTATCCTCCCTAACATATGCACAGAACCAGCTCTTTTTAAAAAAATCATCCAGCAGTCAACTCATTTATTCACTCTCCTATTCACCAAATGCCAAAGACCCTCGCCTATCTGTGACACTACTGAGGCCACTTATCCTGCTCTTCAGACTTCCCTCTGCCTCTATTTCCCTGCTTTGCCCCTCTTCTTACTTTCCTTCAGACACAGCCTCCTAACCTCTCTTTAAATTATTTAATAATGCCTTTGCCTTTCCTATTTGCTCTTTTAGAATATTCTTCACCTACTCCATTCAGTTTTTCTCAGATGTCACCCATATGATATATGTGGGACCATCGTAGCCCAGAGGAGCTGGTCCCCAGTGTGCTCTTCTATGCTTACAGTGATGACATTCCTGACTGTTTGGTTCCCTCATGTTAGCATGTAAGCCTCACTATTACAAGGATGCTCTTACCTCCTTTGTATTTCCCATGTTTTTAGGGCATATAGAGGGATCTCAGGAAACAGTCTTTGTGTGAACACACAGGCTGTGTGTGTGTGTGTGTGTGTGTGTGTGTGTGTGTGTGTGTGTGTGTGTGTGTGTGTGTGTTCCATGAGGGGACCAGGTGTGTTAATTCAGAAGCAAACAGCACAGAACTTCATTTCTGTTTCTCTTAGAACCATCCTGTCCTGACACAACATTGTTTTAACAAGCCAGCTAGCAGACTGGCACAATAAATGTTGTTTATGTACAAGGCATCTTTATGCTGAGGCTAATAAAACAGCCCTATGGTACCAAAATCCTCAAGTTGAGTGACTGGTTAACTGTTCGATCATAAATAATTTGAGTTGGCAAGAAATATTCTCACTTCAGCCTATGATGCTGTACTGTTACTTCTCTGGACTTCATCTGACACACTGGAATATTATAGACTAAAAAGGAATAATAAAAAAAGGATGGCCAAGCAGTATATGTCAGAGAAAAAGGAATCAAGATGCCAAGAGTAGGAAGCTGAGAAGGCCACCCAGCTCCCCGACAGTTGGCACTGTGTGAACTTGTGATGGTAACACTGTCTTATGGCCAGAAGTGGGCACTGAGGATGGTTTGAAGGAAAGTGTGTGTGTGTGTGTGTGTGTGTGTCCTTCAGGACAACAGAGTGGCTGTCCATTCCATCCCATTACACTCTTCATATCACACCAAAGGTCTAGCCATGAATATGTGGTGTACTTAGCACTTTCAGGACTCTAGAATGGGAGTGAAATGGATTCACATTTAAATCTAGGTATGATGCTTTCTAGTTGGGTGGCCTTAAGTGAATTAGTTGGTCTTTCTGAACCTCAGTTTCTATATCTCTAAAATGGAATAGTGCTGATGAGATGACTCAGGAGGTAAAGACTGCTGTTACCAAGGCAACTGGATCCATCCCCAGGAAGACCTGGTGCAAGGAGAGAACCAGCTCTCTTCAAATTGTCTTCTGAACACACATGATATAGCATGTACTCATGTGCTCATAGCCATACACAAAAAATGTAATAAAGTGTCTTAAAGAATTTAATATGGGATGAACAGAATGATGACATTTTATTTTTACTCATCTAAGGACACCAACTACTCAGGACCCCCTCCTCTGCTTATTAGCTATGGCTTCACCATCTAAACTAGTCCTGCTGACAAAGAAATCTGCACCAAGAACTAGAGTCTTTGGGATAGTGGGAGATCAAATGGCAGCAAGAAAGGATGCTTGAACTGCTGCCCAGCACCTCCCAGGGCGTCGGGAGAGTTAGTAGTTATCTCAAATGTGGCTCACTTGAAAACTCTCTCATTTGTACATAGATTTGTTCCTTCCTTTGCTCTGGCTTCATTTTTTTTTTTTTTTTTTTTTTTTTTTTACTGGAGACCTACACGGGTGTTATGGGAAGAAGAGCTGCTGTGTGGGACTGACTGTGCCAAACATGTTTTCATACCAGCAATTCATGAATTCTGTACTTCATTGACCTTTAATGGATTTTCAGTAATATTCTGGCCACCTCTAAATTTCTCTTAATTCGAAAAATAACTTCCTGGAAGCATGGTGTCCTTAATGAAAAGAACACACTTGTTTCTTCCTGCTCAGAAAATGGAGGGGATTATAATGTCTATTTTAGTGCAGGACACTATGAATCCAATCAGATCATGCTCTGGAACCATGAGCAAGCTGTCTCCTAGGAATGAGGCTGCTGGAAAAGCCTGCGGGCAGGTTGCAGCACAGCTGTTTGGACGGATCTGAGATGTGCTGCAGTTCAGTGACAAGGGGAGACAAACACGGAGAGTGGAAGTTGAGATGTCTTATGGGAAAGGAGGTGGGGCAGGGCCTGATGAAGAGCTAAACCTAGGAAGCGAGGTGGTATGCAGACGCTGTCCACAAGAAGCTCCAGGGATGACAAACTGCAAAGGCATTCTGTTTGTAGGGCTAAGAATCTAGAACAAAGAGTTTATAAATGGGAAGGCCTTCAGAATTCAATCTGAAACGCAGCTCTGTGACTGCTGACATGCACCGGCCTTCCTTTCCTCTTGCCCCAAGGGAACCCTACCTTCATTGGCAAGCCTGGGTTACATTCCACAAAGGCATTTTAGCCAGGAGCTCTGTTGGTGCCTGTACCTCCAAAGGCTATTGAAAAGAGTGCTTCTTAATAGAAGGAATGGCAACCAGGTACAAAGGGTTTGAATATTAGACTAACACACTAATGAATGGTCTAGAAATATGTTTGGTAGATCCTGGGTTTCAACAGAGGTGAGCAGACTGTCCCCTGCCACATGCATAAGTCTCAAAGTGAGAACACCCTTTCCTCCCTGGACAGGTCGGTCCCATGTGCTTCACCCTCTTCTACCTCGCTTTCCAGGAAATCTGGGAATGGGTCTGCTGTCAGGACTTCTGACTAAGCTCAAATGCTGGTTCCAGTGCTCCTTCACTGGAACATTGAGATGAGGTGGGAGCTGAGGTTTTGGCACCCTACAGAAGGTTGAAGGTCAGGGCTGCATCCAGGGGTGAGGCTAAGGCTTCTTGGAGACTGGCTGGCTCAACACTAGCAGAGTCTGCTATTTATAACATCTATAGTTAGAGATTGCTGCCTACTTTCTGGGATGGCATATGGTGTAAGCCAGTACATCTGGGACTAATGTTACATAGTTTCTAGAATGGTAATATGAGAAGAGCTTTGAAAAACTCCCATGCTAGGCATAGGGTACATATTTGTAGTACCAGCACTCTAAAAGGCAGAGGCAAAAAGATCATGAGTTCAAGGCTGGCCTGGACTAGATGGTTAAGACTATCTCAGAAGAATGACAAAAAAAAAATGCTGAATTTCAAGGATCCAGAAAGTCCATGTATTCTCTTCTCTGGGTGGTTTAATTGGCAGCTGTATGTCACCTTAGGGATACAATTCTTCCTGATCCTTGCTAACTGTACATATGTGTTATTTGTGTGTGTGTGTGTGTGTGTGTGTGTGTGTGTGTGTGTGTGTGTGTGTGTGTATGCCCACCTGCACAACTGTTGCTACCTCTTCCTGTCAATCTCTGTACTGATATCATGGGTTGGTCTGAAAATTCCTTGGAATCGTGACTATAAACTATTTAACTACATCTCCGGAATATATTAAGTGTTGCAATTACTGGGCATTGTTAGTGTCT
Source organism: Peromyscus maniculatus bairdii (assembly GCF_049852395.1). Lineage (NCBI taxonomy): Eukaryota > Metazoa > Chordata > Mammalia > Rodentia > Cricetidae > Peromyscus > Peromyscus maniculatus. Next base: position 29,524,507 of record NC_134860.1, on the reverse strand, counting down.
CATTGCTGGTGGGGTTTGCCAGGAAAGGAAACGAAGTTTCGTAATGCTGAAGCAGTCTGCTTAGGAGCCTGACTCCTCCTTCACATCTAGCACCCACTCAGGACCTGTTCCCCAAACTCGTGGCTATTCACAGCCTGACAAGATGTTCAACAAAGTGTAGGTTTGGGTGGCAGTGAGCAGTATTCCCTTACCACATGCACTGATCTCAGAATGAAAACACCCTCTTTCACCCCAGGACTGGCTCTAGCCCATGGGCTCAGCACCTGCCATCCCATTTCCAGAAATGAAGATGGTTTTACTCTTATCTCGTGACTTCAGGAATTTCTTTCACAGTTCAGCATTTGTGCACACTTGACACCAAATGTTCTCAAGGCTTGTCATTATCTTTTAGTGCTTCTGAAAGACAAACAAAACCTTCAAAGGTGCTCAAGAGCTTCTTTCTGGCCTGTAAGGATGCGCTCCCTCTTCACCTGACCTGACAATATCAAGGCTTTGGCCCCTGTCTATTTCTGACAGCTGTACCTTGTTTCCTGGATACCACAGTGGGATATAACAAGGACTTTTGCCCAGCATGACAAGTCACAGCAGAGCAGAAGCTAGTGTGGAATACACACAGGCCTCCAGACAGGTCTGCCCTTGGGTGACAGATACCAAGTCCATCAAAGTCACAGAGTACCTATTATTTTGCCTCATTCTTTGTCAGTCAAGTTCAATCCACCTGGAAGAGGCAGCACCCAAACCTGGCTGAACAGAAGACACTAGTGGTTCACAGTATCAAGAAAGAAGGCCATTTCAGCCTCAGGTGATGGGGCAGGAGGAAGATTGAGCTAGCAGAGGACTGCTTTGGCATGGGGTGTTATATACCCCATAGGAGCCATGCTTAGGTTGCCTGGAAAGGCCACAGTATCGGAGAAATTAAAGCACCCAGGATTTGCTGTCAAAGCAGCTGTACAGAAAGGGCACTGCTGACTGCGACAATCTCAACAGCCCCCAGTCACACACACCTCGTCCTCTCAGAGATCCCCTGAGCCACTTCAGCCCACCCTCCATAGGAGGAAACCTGCAGACTGCCTCTGGCAGCAGATGTTCCACAGGGCCCAACCTGCTCTTCTGAACAATCTGTCAAGAGCTGTACTCAAAGCAAAGCTAATCCATTTCTGCCTATTCCACAATCACTCCCACAAGCCCAGCTCTTAGGAGACTCTGCTGCTGCTCTTTTCTATCCAACCTCTGTATCTTTGGCTACAGAACAAAGACCTCCTTATAAGGGATGGGATGAGTTCAGGAAATCCCTGCCTTTCTCTCATGGGCCTCTGTTTGGGGGTCTGTGCATTTGGAACCATACCTACTGCCTCACACAGAGGAGAGGATAATGAGTGCCTTTGAAAGTTCTTAACACACTGTTAGTCATGGTGTGTCTGGAAACAGACAGCCTCGGTATCCAAGAACAGAGTGAACATGGATGTGTCTGATCAAGTGGCAGGCCATCTGGAAAACTAGAGAAGAACGTTTGGGGTAAAACTCAGATTTCAAAAATATTGAGAGATTCAAGCAAGTCCTAGAAAACAGACATCAAAGGAACCAAAGAAATCAATCTGAAAACAAAAGTTATGGATGTCAACAGTATTGTTGACACTATTCCGAGGCCTTAGGATATATAGGATGTATGGATATCAACTTTATTGTAGACACTGTTCTGAGGCCTTAGGATACATAGGGTGTATGAATATCATCTGTGTTGTAGACACTATTCTGAGATCTTAAGATACATAGGATGAATAAAAGATAACCCTGCCCTTGCTGGAAGTCCTAAGAGTGCAGGACAGAAGCTGGGGTTTGATCTTTAACTGATGCTAAAACACAGCAGTCGTCTTGATGCTGCAGTTAAGAAGCTGGGCTGAAAGGATTGGCACGGGCAGTACTGAGCTAACTATAGCTTGGCGATCCCGTTTCCCTGTCGGTGAACTGCAGGAGAGAGACCTGTACTCGTCCCCAGAGGGATCCTAGAGGAAATGGACTGCCCTAGGAATTATCAAGTTCCCATAAAGTCAGGGCAAAGACATCCCAAAAGTAAGAGCAGAATAAACATTTAAATAATGAATTGTCCATTTCTTTTGCTTTGAAGCTGAACAAAAACAGTTTACCTTTGAACTACGTGTAATTCAAACATGTGCATCTGGCATATTAGGGCTGGGTAATACATAGCTGTGAGCTAGTGGTCTTCTTGAAGTAAACTACTTTTGTTGTTTTGTTTTTTAATGGATTTGGAAATTTCAGAATTCTCTTAAAACAACTGGAAAGCCAAGTTAGTCTTCTGTGACCCTGCTCTGTTCCTGAGAGAGGAAAAAGCAACAATTTTATTTTGCAGGTTGTTAGGAAAACACTCGTGGTCATTAGCTACTTAGCCAGAGTTAACAATTGACAATCACTGTAATTGTTCAGCCACTTTGAGAGAATGAATCCAGTTGCCTCCATAATACCTTTGATTATGCCATTCTCTAAGAATGGAGATGATTGATTATTCTATTATTTGATGTACCAAAACCATGACAAGCAATGACATATCTGTGCTATGGTAGTCCCTGGCCTAATGAAAAGTGTAATTAGTCTAAAAGGGAATTTTCACAATTGAGTGTCTCTTGATTGATTTTGAAAACTTTTAAGAATTGCATGTGTTTATCTGTTTAATCAAAAAGATTTGTGCCAGGGAAGGAATTCCTTGAGGTGGAAACTGCCCCTGATTCTAGCAAGCTGTCTTTTGTAGCTTCTAGTGAATGATGTGAGCTCACTGACAGCAGAACTGACCCAGAGTGGGAATCAGGTCTTACCAGCAAGATTCTAGCAAGAGTCTTTACAGTGAGATGCTTGTATTTGCAAATTTTTAAATAGAATGTTTAATTATTTTGGTTTGTTTACTTTCTTCACCCTGACCCTCACTTATGATATAGGAATATTATAACAAAATGAAGACATTTCAGGAAAGAGAAACTAAAATGGAAACAATTATAAGCCTTGGAAAACAACAAACAACAATAAAAATCACATTGGCACCTTAAATTTGGCAATACCTTCTCTTTTTTTTTTAAGTTAGTTAACATTGCAGTATTTGAATAGGATTTTATCACAAATAATCACCAAGTTTGGTGCCTTGTGTGTTCTTCAATCCGTTGCAGCTAAAATCCCCATTTAAAATGGTAAGCAAATGTGAATTTCTATCAACTTGCCAAGAGTATGGTCTCATTTAGCTTTAATGAAATCTGGCTTTTAGCAGCGTCATGAATGCTCTGATCCACTGCTGTAGTCACTTTAAGTAGGCCACAGACACCCAAGGATGTTAACATAAAGCAAATCAAACATGACAGTTTTTTATATCAGTGTTTAAAGCCCCAAAATAACAACCTCTAAACTTCAGCAAAAACAATTCTCTTAAGAGTTTTGCTGTGTGGTAAATATAACTGGCCTTTCTGGGATATTCACTCTCAATATTTGATTAAACTAGTTATTTGTCTCTTTGGTGTGACAGAAGCAATCTTAAGGAGAGAAGGATAAATTTGACTTATGGTTCCAGAGTATAAAACTCCATTGTTGTGAAGAAGGCATGACCACAGGAAAAGGACATGGCTGTTTACATGGCATCCACAGTCAGGAAGCAGACAGAGATGCTGGTGCTCTACTTACTTCTTCCTTCTTACTCAGTCTAGGGTTCAGTCCATGGAATAGTACCACTTATATTGGGTAGATCTTCCTAGCTTGATTTACCTAATCCATATAATCCCTCAAAGACCTCAAATAGATTTGTTTCTGTGGTGATTCTAAATCTCATCAAACTGACAGTCAAGACTGGTCATCGGAATGATCAACTAATAAGAAAGGCAAAATATCTACTACTAACCCACTATGTCCCTCCCCACAAAAACACTCCAGAGAATACCAAGGAAATAGGGGGTGGGGGCACAGTGTGAGATGCAGTGATGAGCAAGGTCCATGACCTAATAGACGCCTCAAATTCAAAGGAAGGCTGTTTTCCCCATGGCACATGAGAAGATGGACAACATGTTAGACTTTGCTTCTAGCTAGCATGTCTGTGGCCTTTCAGCCTTTGGTTATTTGTGAGGAAGCTACCACTGAAGCTTCGGCTTCTGTTCTATGTGTGCTGTTATCAGCCCTTCCCACAAACGGATGACAAATGGTTTGGGTAGGAAAACAAAAGCTGGCTCCTGGGTTTGTTTTAGAGAAGCCATAAAGTCCAAGAGCCTTTATGATGTGCCCCAGAAAGTCAGCAGGATGCTCCTGTAGTGGCCCAGTCCCCATCTGCGCTCTCAGGTCTCTCTGCCATTATTGACTTTTGTAGATGAATCAACAGAAATGAAGCCAATTTGCACTCAGAATTGTCAGATCAGAATTTCAAAGGCTATTCCATTTTCTAAATTCCCTTAAGACTCATGTTCAGCGAAGTAACATGCTGCATAGTCTGGCCCCAATAGTAAGCATTCAGCTTATAATCCCAAGATCAAAATGCCAGCATGGTTACTTTCTTCTTAGAGGATGAAACAGCTGTTCCCATGGCTAGATAATAAGGAGATAGTCCTATGAAAGGTAGCAAGAAGGACCTGAGAATGACTGTGGAATTGAGGCCAAGTGTTGACATTTGCTGATTTTGTGGCAGGATTTCAGCTCCTTTCTCATGAGAAGAGAAATGATAAGCTATAATGATATGAAGAGAATAATATGATTAACTATGCATGTGATTTGGCAAGAAAAGATGGCCATGTGCTTAGCTGGGAGCTGGGAGCCCCAGGCTTCACTTCAGTCTCTGAGAACTTGTTCTGGGTCTCCAGAGAGTCTTCACTCCTGTGGCAGCAAAGTAGGCTGTAGAGAGAGGAATTGAGCATAATGTGAGAAGAGGACCCATTAGTAGAAAGTCTAGAAACTCCTTCCCATGAGGGCTACATGTGAGGGACAGAACAGGCATGATAAATACCCGGGACATAGCCATTCTGGAGAAGGCACATGCTACACAGCTTCATGCCATTGACATTCCATTACACTGCCAACATTTCTCCTCCTATGGCTCATTCCTCTCTCCTTTAATAAATTATTTTTGTTCCTACCTCTATCCATGTGTTCCTGGTACAATCCCTTGTTCTGGACAGAACCTGGAAATCCCATGGGGACCCTCCAGAGTCTGGTCCATGCCTATAGTATCCCGACTTTGTTCTCTTCATTTGCAAAGTGAGAGTCTTGGACCTAGAGCCTCTGTATACTATGGGATTCTTTTTACTATGTTTCCTTGTCTTGCTTGAGAAGTTGTAAAACTTCCCAAATCCTCCAAGTGTCATGAGGCATAGGGGAACAGTATGGAGCAAGTGCTTTGAAATCAGTCTGATTGAATTAAAGTTCACATTTTCCTGATTTGAGTCACATGGCTGTAGACAAATATTGAGTATCTTTCCTGCCTCTAGGAGGGGGATAATGATGATTCTTTCCCCTAAGGCTTATGAGGGGGGAGTTTGAATTAATAAAATTGGAAGGCTTTACTTGAAATGCTGGGCTACCATAAACTTAGTGACTTAAAACAATACTTTATTTTCTCATGGTTCTATAATGAAAATCTGTCGGGGTCTTATTAACCTAGAACCAAGGGCAGTGCTCCCTTCCAGAGCTGTTATGAGCTAGCTTGTACTCCCCTTAATTCATAAGTAAACCTCAGAATTTGAGATTACCAATATTTGGAGGTATGATCTTTAAAGAAGTAATTAAGTTCATAAGAACACTTTAGGATGGGGGCCTCTGATCCAGTCTGACTGGTGTCCTTACTAAAACAAGGGACTTGGACTCACAGAGAGACATCATGGATGTGCTCATATCTCATATAGAGTGAAGACCCTATAAGGACACAGCAGAAAGGCTACTACTGACTAACAGGTAGGAGGAGAAACTTTAAGAGAAGCTGAACTTGGTGATACTTAGGTCTTGACTTTCAGTTCCAGAATATGACAAGGTAAATGTTCACAGTCCATGCTGTACCTTTCTAGAAAAAGAGTGCAGAACCCATAGGAGAGAATTTGTAAAGCCCCTAGAGGCCACTTGCATTCCTTGGCTTGTGACCTTTTGATCCATCTAACAAGTGAGCAAAAAGGAGTTTGGTCTTCTCTTGTCTCCACTCCCTCATTAGCACCCTCGTTTCTTCTGCGATTGTACCCTCCTGCCACATATTGAGGTTTAGAATGTGATTACCAGAGTTAGTGATGAATCCTTAGTTACAAGACTTGCTGTTCTTCCAGAGGACCCAAGTTTTCCAGTGGACTCAAGTTTGGTTACAAGAACTCATAGTGGATGTCTCACAATCGCTTGTAACAATAGTACCAGGGGACCCTTTTTTGGCCTCCACAGGCACCTGAGCATATGTGCCATACATTCAGATTGACATACACATCACATAAATATAAATAAACTATTTAAAAAATAATATTATAGTGTTTGGGAGTCAGTATTCTTCTGACAATGCTCCATTACTTCTATCTGATACATAGAATTTTGTATCATCCTATTGGCTTCTCTGGCTCCAAAACTAAATGTAAATTATCAAAGAATTAAAATCCATTGGGTAGAAACTGGGAAATAATCTTGTCCTGTAATTCATCCTTGCTTTTTCCATTACAACACTGGCTTCTGCTGACATAAGCTTATCCCAGGGCACAACAGAAGTGATGCTCCAGTGAGGTGGAGCTTCAGCATCTTGATTTAGCTGCTGTTTCACACATGTCATAAGCCTCATCCCAATGCTTAGGGACTTTCTGCTCTGGGTAGAGTGGTGGTTTAGGCCAAAATTCATCATGCAATTTCTGAAAGATTTGCTGTTTGACTTACAAAGGAAAGCATCAGCATTGAGAAGTGGAGCTAGGTTGTATGTCTCCATCTCATGTTTGACTTGAATTTAGTTCAAGAAATAAGAAGCTCAGAGTACATAAAACAAAGACAATGTATCTCTCAAATGCTATTTGTAGTCAAATGACATAAACTGGACTAAAAGTATCTTAAACTGAAATGGGAATGTATCAGCTCATACAACCACCAAGTACTAGAGTGGATCTCACTATGAACTTGGTTTTATCTAGGATTCTGCAACATCCTGAGAATTAGGAGTCTTTCCCTGATGTGGGATGTCCTTCTGTACACGTGAATATGTGTTGCTTTTATTGGTTAATGAATAAAGCTGCTTTGACCTATGGAAGGGTAGACTATAGCTAGGTGAGAAAGCCAGACTGAATACAGGGAGAAAGAAGGGCAGAGTTAAGAGAGACTCTACCCAGCCACCCAAGGAGCAAGATGCCAGCAGATCAGTAATGCCAGAGTCACATGAAAAAATATAGATTAATAGAAATGGGTTAATTAAAGCTGTAAGAGCTAGTTAGTAATAAGCCTGATCCATGGGCCAAACATTGATAATTAATATAAGCCTCTGAGTGATTATTTTATAAGCAGCTGCAGGACTGGGTAGGATGCAGAAATGTCTCTGATTACATTTGACACCCACCATCAGGCATGAATCCACATGAGACCTGAGAAAGCTTAAAAAAATAAAGGATTCTAGAACACATAAATGGAACTCAAAACAGCACAGCATGCTTCATGGCAGATTTAGCTTTTACTCATACAAACAAAAAAAGGTTTGTGGGTTACTGCATGTTACCTGGTGGCAGCATGGACCCCAGAGTTTGAGGGGTAAACATGATTATCCTGGGTACCTCTGTCATGTTGGGAAGCCAAAAAATGGGGTGGAGCCAACAGCCAAACTCATTGCTTTGGTCCTAGCCATGCCCACTTAGTAGTTTAAAGGAGTGGTCAGAAAAAGATTACAGATACACAATGAAGACAGATCAGATGAAAAGAAACCTCTAAACAGGTCACAATGTGTTTTAAAGAATGTATGTAGGCTTGGGAGAGACAGGAAAAAAGAGTATACGAAGTTATAGAAAGAAATAAAGTTTTAAAAAACAGTCTTTAAAGAGACAGTAAAAGTAACATAAAAGAAATAAGCCACGTAAGGACGGAAATACACAGAGAGTCTGGATTGTGTATATTACCATGTTTTCTTTGAATTTTTTTAACTGTTAATGAGCTAACTTCTGAGAGATATTTGATTGTAGGGCTACTAAATTAAACCAGCATATGTATTTTAAAGGTATCTTGACTTTCAAATTTGGTCTAAGGATATGTTGCTTTGGAAAAGAGGTTCTGCTTTTGTTTCCACAGAAGATGAGAACCTGTGGATTGCTTCCAGGTTAATATGGTTTGATTGAGCAAAACCCCCTGAAAGGTCTCCAATGGGAATGATGGCCCAGGTGATCTAACATCCACAACAGCTTCAAGGCTGCTAGCTGAGATGGAGCAACCACACAAAATACCCCAGTCAGGACTTGACCATAATTCTAAATTTTCTCAGGATCCCCATAAGATTACCAGTGCCCCAATCAGCAAGAAGTAGTATAAACAACTATGCCCAAATTCCCAAAATATTGTTTATGAATGTTTATTTTAATTTAAAGGGGGTTGGTTATAATTGGCTAATGGTCATAATCAATCTTTTTCTAAAGGAAAATGAGAATATAATACAGAAATGATGAAACAAAGGTAGATTACTGAATCTACTTTAATAAAAAAAAAAACCTGTTAATCTCAAAATGCTTTACATTGGTATGGATTTTGGTTTATTGATACAAATTCAAGGTCAATTTTGTTATACCGTCTATATATTTCTACTCTTATTTAAGGTATTATGTTTATACAGCTCATTAAAAATATAATGTATAGTTAAAAATATAAATTAATAGTCATCTATAACAGTCAAGCTTATTGTCATGTTAGATTTTCTAGATATGCAGAAATACATGTGAGATGGATAGGTAATTTTCAAACACTTCAAATACCTACAGAATATGGCATTTAAAATGTTTTGTTAACTTAGGGCTTTTCATGACAATGAGACATGTCTGCTCCTGGCAGCACCAATTACTTCAAAGAACAATGGGCAAAAGAAATTGCTCTTGCCTTTGACTGTTGACAATGTGCTGTGGAGACTGGACATGCAAAGCATACAGGAGAAAGACTGATGAACTTTGCCAAAATAGGCAGGACAGTTCTTCAAATTTCCTGCTTCACTAAGAAATCTGCCAAACTCTCTAGGCCTATAGACTAAAGATGGATGCACCAACATTACAGAACTTTGGGTGGACTGTCCAGGCAGCCAGATAAATCTGTCATTTCTACAGCTTTGGAAGTTGCTTGCCATGCACTTCCTGTTTCCTCAGGTAATGTTAAATCTTCCTGGGGTCTTTGATGGAGGTAAAGACTGAATAGTTATAATTGTAGTTTTCCTTAGTTATGATAAAAGATAAATTAGATATAAAACTTTAGACTCACAGAGATAGGATAAGTGATAGAGTATTTTCTTTAATTTGCCAAAAAATAGACTAAATATTATAACTGTAACTCTTGCTTGATATCTGTTTTGTTATATGTAATTTTACAATGTTAAAGTTAGAATCTTCCTTTTTAATTAGACAGAAAGGGGGAGATAATGTGGAATGTCCTCTATGCTACAAATATGTGTTGCTTTTATTGCTTGATAAATAAAGCTGCTTTGGCCTATGGAAGGGCAGAATATAGTTAGGTGGGAAAGCCAAACTAAATACATGGAGGAAGAAGGGCAGAATCAAGAGAGACACCATCCAGCTACCCAAGGAGCAAGATGCCAGCAGACCAGTAATTCCACAGCCACACGGCAAAATATAGTTTAATAGAAATTGGTTAATTTAAGCTATAAGAGCTAGTTAGTAATAAGCCAAATCCATTGGCCAAACATTTATAATTAATATAAGCCTCTGAGTGATTATTTTATAAGTGGCTATGGGATGGGGTGAGATGCAGAAAAGCCTCTGGTTACACTCTCCCACCTTCCATATACTTGGGTTCCCTGCACAATGGCCAGAAAGGACCTTTCATTACAATTTCCTAAGGCTGCACACCTCTGGGCCTGGGTAAGATTTAAAGACAACATGCTTCTCTAAAATCCAAACTCCAATCTTAGGATTGAGTTTCTAGGGATCATCTCAGGTCTGTGCCCATTCTGAACTAATGATAACACAAAGGAAACAGTTCACCTAGTGACCTATGTGATGTCTAGTAAGCCTTGGAATTGTGGGGATTAAAAAACCATTAGCCCTACCATAAAACACATGAATGCAGAATATGAAGAAAATGAGGCTTATATTTCCACAAAAGGGTAGATCCATGAAATGTTTCTTAGTCCATTTTTCTTGCCATAATGTAGTACATAAGACTAGGCAATTTACAAAGTTTATTCAGCTTATGTTTGTGTCCAAGGGCAAAATGTCAACACCTTCTCAATAGCTGATGAGTGCTTCCTTGCTGTATCTGTCCTGACATAGGGCATCACAGGCAACAGAGGGTAAACTTACCACAAAGAGCTGGATTTTCTAACAAGGACACTTTTTTGATATATTGTCTATGCATTTTTACTGGCTAAAATTGAATATCAGCCTTATAGGAGTCAACCTTATATGGCCCCTGGACATGCTTTTGAGAGGTTATCTAGATCAGGTGAAGTAAGGTGGCGTCACCTTAGCTGTGGTAGTGCCATCTCAGGTGCTGAAGTCCTGAACTGAATACAAAGAAGAAAATGAGTTGAGCACCAATAGTCATCACTTCTCACTACCTGACTGTGGGAATAACATGAACTCAAGATCCACTGTTATAATGCCCCCACTATGACAGATCCTTAAACTGTAAACCAAAATAAATCTTTGCTCCCTTGAGTTTCTTTTCTCATGGTATTTTATCATGGAAGCAAGAGAAGTAATTAATAAGTCATTAATCCATGAATAGATTAATCTAGGTACCTCCTGAATATTCCACTTCTCAGTACTGTGCATGGGCGACCAAGTTTATAACACATGAACTTTCACAAAGACAAATCCAAACCTCACTAGGCAAAAGTCACAGTTTCTAATTCCAGCCTTTCCTACATCAAAATTCTTCTCATCATTTTTGTTTCTTTTTTATCAGTGTCAAAAAAGGACTCTGTAGAAATTCTCCTTGTTACCTCCTTGTGTGGGTCTCATGGTAAACACGAGAAAGAGTTCTGTTCTACACATGTAGATTTAAATTAATAAATAAATACAGTACACTGAGGTGATGTCAGTATATTCATGGGTTCATCTATAGGGGCAATGATAATACAAAGATGACCAAGGTACAATATTCTTGTCCATAAGGATCAGGTGACATTGTACAGAAAAAGCTGCTGAATGTCAGGAGACAAGCAGTGTAGAAGTCAGTTATAGGTAAAATTTCTGACTGAGAAGGCATATATTACAACCAGGAATGTTTTGAAGGGTGGCATTTGAAATGATCCTTGAACTAGAATGAATATGAACAAAGAGTGCTGTTATAGGTAGGATAGATTAAGAATAGGCATGGAGTCCTAAGGAAATAGCTTGGTAAAGTGCTGCTCAAGCAAAAAGACCTGAGTCTGAGCATCAGAACCTGTGTAAAAAAGCTGGACATGGTGACACATGAGTGTAATCCCAGAGCTAGGGAGGTGGAAGTAGACTTATTGGTCATCCTGCAAACTTACTTCATAAGTTCCAGGCCAGTGAAAGATGTTACCTTAAAAAACAAGGAGGACAGCTTCTGATTTATGACACCCAAGGCTGACCTCTGATCACCATATATATGTCCACATACTTGTGTGGACATTTACACTAACATGTGCATCTATGGAACCATTGCTACCCTACCAAACCTCTCCTCCTCTTCACACACACACACACAGAAGAATAAGCATGATATCAAACAATGAAAACAAACAAACAAAAAGAGAATGCTGTGGATCATTGATTGATAAATAAAGTGCTGATTGGCCAGTAGCCAGCAGGAAGTATAGGTGGGAAAAGGAGAGAGGAGAATTTTGGGAAGTGGGAGGTTGAGGCAGAGAGACCCTGCCAGCCACCAAGATGAGAAGCAGATGTTAAGATACCAGTAATCCATGAGCCACGTGGCAGCTATAGATTAATAGAAATGGGTTAATTTAAGATATAAGAACAGTTAGCAAGAAACCTGCTACGGCCATACAGTTTATAAGTAATATAAGTCTCTGTGTGTTTACTTGGTTGGGTCTGAGTGGCTGTGGAACTGGTGGGTGAGAGAGATTTGTTCTGACCATGGGCCAGGCAGGACCAGGAAAACTCTAGCTATAAGAGAACAATCACTGTGCATCACAGTGGTTATATTATGTGGAAGAAACTAGACATACAAAGTCACTGTGTGATTTCTGTGCTAATAGGCCTTCCCTATAAGACAGAACCAATTAATATAAGCCTCTGTGTATTCATTTGGTCTGAGCAGCTGTGGGACCTTGGGGCAGCAGGAGCTGGGCAGGACTAGAAAAACCTCAGCTACAAATGGCACCAAAACATGGGTCACGAGTTTCCACTTAAAACCTGAGAAAGCTTTAAAAAAAAAAAGATTCTAAAACAGAGCTAAAAACAGCTTCCTAGTTGTGTCTCTCAGGCAAGCCATGAGCCACAGTATGGCAGGTTCACAGCAACAAGTGGGCTTGACCTGCAGTGTGGCAGATTCCCACCATGGTACACAGAGATGTCTCCAAGTTGTGCAGTATGCTGCATGGTGGATTTATCACTTGCTAGTACAACAACAACAAAAAAGGTTTCTGGGCTATATGCTGCTTTGAAGGAAGCATATCCCACTGCTTCCCAGAGTCAGCAATGAGCATGGTTCCCCGGTAGTTGGCAGGAAATGCAGTTCTGCCATATTGGGAAGCTGAGGTGGGTGGAATCAGTAGCCAAGGCTGCTGCTTTTTGTACTAGCCATGCAGTTTAGCAGTTTAAAGGCCCCCCCTGCCAGAAAAGGATTATAGATTCAGAATAAGACAGATTCATATGGGATAAACCCTAAACAGTTTACAATGTGCATAAAAATGTATGTAGGCCATGTAAAGATGGATATCACACAGAGAGTATGAATTATGTTATCTTTGGGATTTTTAACTGCAGAGAGACACTTGATTGTAAAAGCTGCTGAGTTAAATCTCTCTCTCTCTCTCTCCATATATATATATATATATATATATATATATATATATATATATATATATCTTGATTTCAAAAATCTATGTCTAAGGATATATTGCTTTGGAAATGAGGTTCTGCTTTTGCTTCCACAGAAGATGAGAACCTGTGGATTGCTTCCAGGATAATATGGTTTTTTAGGTGAATTTCTAAATAGTCTTATTAAATAAGAAACAGAAAGCCAAATATAGGGGTAATAGCCAAAGAGAACAGAGAGATAGCAAATAGCTATGACCAACCTTAGCTTACCACCTCACCATAGCTTCCCAAGAGAGAGCTTCTTCCTGTCTAACCTGCACTTTTATTGCCTTCCTGTTCTGCCTTCTCATTGGTTCTAAGCCCAGCCACATCACTTCCTGTCTATACAGACCTCCAGGTCTCTATGGTTGGTATTGGGATTAAAGGCGTGTGTCACCATGCTTAGCTATGTCCTTGACTGCACAGAGACTCTGCCTGCCATGTGATTGGATTAAGGGCATGTGCTACCACCACCTGACATCTGTTTATGGCTCGCTATGACCTCTGATCTCCAGGCAAACTTAACTAACATACAAATAAAATATCACATTTCAGCACAAATAAAGTATCACCACATGGTTTGATCAAGGAAGACCCCCTGAGAGGCCCAGATTATCAAACATCCAAATGGCTTCAAGGCAACTGGCTCAAAAAATACAACATCACAGACTATTCCAGTCAGAACTTGGCCATAATTCTTAATTTTCTCAGGATCTTCATTTTCTCAGGATCTCCATAAGAATATAGTTCCCTTTATCAGCAGGAAGTAGCCTAGAAAACTACACCCACATTCCCCAAAAAAGGATTATGGATGTCTGTCTTTGTTTAGGTTGTTGGTCACAAATTATTATTGGTCATAGTCAATATCTTTCTAAAAGAAGAAAGGGGGATATGATATGGAAATATAGGATATAGATATGATAGGATAAAAGGATGGATTGTTGAACCTACTTTTAAAGAGCAACTTGTTTAAAATGTTTTACATTGGTATAGATTTTAGTTTATTGATACAAATTTAAAGTTAATTTTGTTATACTATATGTATATTTCTACTATTGTTTAAGATATTATGTTTGTACAGCTCATTTAAATTGTACTAGATAATTAAGAAATAAAGATTAATAATTAATCTTCTATGACAGTCAAACTTACAGTCATGTTAAGTTTTTTAGATATACATAGATATAATTCAATTAGGTAAATAATCTGCAAATACTTCAAAGACCTACAGAATATGGCATTTAAAATGTTTTAAAAACTTAGGCTTTCCTGGACAATGAGACACATCTACTCCTGGCAGCACTGAGTTACTTCAGAGAGAAAGATGGGTGTCAAAGACACTCCATATGGAGTTTATTTTCTTCTTGGCAAAAATAGCCATTTGGGCAAGAAACTGTTCTTGCCTGGACTGCTTGACCAAATGTATTGACTGGACATGCAGGACCCTCAGGAAGGTGACCACTGAACTTTGCAAGACAAAATGGTACTTCAGGTTCCTGCTTTGCAGAAGAAACTGCCAGATATTATACAGGACACAGAAAAAAAAAAGACAGAGAGACTCTAGACCTATGGACTGAAGGTAGATGCCCCAACGTTGCAGAGAAACTTTGGGTGACTGTCCAGGCAGACAGCTGTCTCTGTCATTCTAGATTTTTGGAAGTTGCTTACAATGGTCTTCTTATTTACTTAGATATTATTGTATCTTTCTAAGGTCTTTGATGTAGTTGAAGACTAGATAGTTATAATTATGGTTTTCCTTTGTTATGATAAGAGATAAGGTAGATATGAAACCTTAGACTCACAAATATAGGATAGATATGGTATCTTCTTTGATTTTGCCAAAGAAATAGACTACTAGATATTATAACTATAATTCTTGCTTGATAACTGTTTTGTTATATGTAATTTACTATGTTGAAGTTAAAACCTTCCTTTTGGTTAGAAAGAAAAGGGGAAATGATAGGTGATATCATTCTGTATGGTGTGAATATGTATTGCTCTGATTGGTTGATAAATGAAGCTGTTTGGCCAATGGTGAGGCAGAATAAGGTTAGGCAGGACATTCTAACTAGAGAGCAAGGAAGGAAACAGACAGCACAGTGGATATGGTGCTAGCTGCTGCCAGGAGAAGCAGCATATAAAGTGCTGGTAAGACACCAGCCGAGTGGCAAAGTATAGATTTATAGAAATGGGTTAATTTAAGATATAAGAGCTAGCTAGTGAGAAGTCTGAGCCATTTGGCCATACAGTTTATAAGTAATATAAGTCTCTGTGTGTTCATTTGGGTCTGAGTGTCTGTGGGACTGTTGGGCAGTGGGAGCCAGGCAGGACCAGAAAAACTTCAGCTACAAGGTACAGATATAGACCCAGATAAAGTCATAGATGTAGACATAGCCATACTTAGAAGAGAAAACACATTTGACAAATTGGCTTATATACTCATTGAAACTGAGAAGTTCCATAACAGGCTCTCAGCAATCTGAAGACTGATGGATGTCAGCTGTGTAGTACAGTTGCAAGCCAAGTCTCAGAAGCAAGGAAAACTCTCCATGGCCAAAGGACTCAGAACCTGGGGAGCCACTGGTGTTAAGACTCTAAATCCAAAGTCAAAAGAGGTTGAAGTTCTGAAGTCCAAGTGTAGCAAGGGAGTATGCCAGCCCTGTCTAGTGCTCTCTAGTCCCCTGTTGGCTGCATAGTACTGACCCACACTGAAGTGTTTCCCCACTTCAGCCTAGAGAGTCATGCACCAATTACCTCTGAAAATGCCCTCTCAGACATATCTAGTCCTGTTGCTTAATCAGCTCCCTGGGTGGTGTTCTGCAAGTTAATCAAGTTGATACCTAAGATTCCTTTTCATACAAACTCTAAGCACAGGCTAAAGTAATCCATAGGATAAATATAACAGTAATGGTGGCCTAAAAGTAACAGCAGAGAATGATGGGAAGGGTGTGACTGAGTTGAAAAAAAATGGAACTCAGAGTCCTCAGAGTGGCTTGTAGGTATAAGCACACATAATAAAATTAAGGTTGCTGCTTTATTTTAGGTACATTTTACTTAAATCAAAGACAAGGGGCAGAATGAACAAGCATAGCATTAAAATACATGTGCCTGCACATCACAGGCTTGGCAATAGCTCCTAAGATATGACCAAATTCGAATCCCTTGAACCTGCAAGCATGTCATTGCTTTATACTGAAAGGTGAGATTATGGGTTGTAATTAACTGAGCATCTTGAAATCAGAATTAGTGAGGATCATGCAGTAGTCATGAGACAGAGGCAGGAAGAGCAAGGGTAGAAGAAAACTGGGTAATCATGTAGAGATTGGAATAATGCACTTTGAAGATGGAAGAAGGGATGAGAATCTAAAGGTGGAGGTGGCCTCGAAAGGCTGGGAATTAGTAGGAAGTGGACTTTCCCTACAATATCCAGAAAAAGTGCTGGTCTACCAACATATCAACTTTAGTAAAAACTGATCTTGGAACTTCAGAGCTAAAAGACAATAAATTTGCATGGTTTCAAGCCACCAAATTTGTAGTGATCTGTTGCAGTATAGATTAATATAGCACACACTATCTGCCAAGAACAAATGAAACACTTATGATGTGGTTAATTCCAATTCATCAATATAACACTGAGCCATTACTATTATTTATCCTCATAAAGGAGTAACTGAGGCTTAGATATGCTAGTGCCTCCCCCAAAGTAAGTGGGAAGTTCACAGTTTGATCCCTAACTTGAAGTTCTAAGTCTTCTTGCCCTGGCTTTGTCCCTGGTGCACCAAAAGGGCAGTTGAAGTAGTGCTTGAGTTCATGGTCTGAAACAAACTGGAATGCACACCAAAGTCTTGGCGTAGTCCCACTCTGGTGTTTCTATAGACTCATTCTGTATGCAGAATGCAGTCTGGTGGGCTCCATGGCCCACAGTCCTGAAGGAGTGGTGAAGACTGTGAGATTGCTATGACAGCTTTGATGACAAGAGACTGGCTTATGCGCCATGGTGAGCAGTTGACTCATTTTCACATGTGTCCATTGGGCATCACAGTTGACAGAGATCTGTTAACTAATTTAACTCAAAATGTAAAAATTTGTCTCTCCCTTCCATGATATCAGTTGTATGCATGCGTGCATGTGCATTAGGTTGTACTAGCAAGGGAACTGGAACAAGCTGTTCTCTGTCTCCCTAATTCCTAGAGACCTTAGCAGGCCCAATGTAGCTGGAGATTTCTCCAGTCCTGCTGGGGCCTGCAGCCACTGAGACCCAAGTAAACACACAGAGACTTATGTTACTTATAAACTGTATGGCCATGGCAGGCTTCTTGCTATCTAGTTCTTATATCTTAAATTAACCCATTTCTATTAATCTGTAAGTTGCCACATGGCTTGTTGCTTACCTGTACTTTACATCTTGCTTCTCATGGCAGTGGCAGCTGGCAGTGTCTCATGACTCAGCCTTCCACCTCCCAGAATTCTCCTCTCTCCTTATCCCTCCTACAATGTACTTCCTCCCTGTCTACTGGCCAATCAGCATTTTATTTATTAATCAATCAGAGCAACACATTCACAGCATACAGAAAGACATTCCCAGCACTTCCCCCTTTCTTTTTTTCAAAAGGGAAGGTTTTAACTTGAACATAGTAACATTACATATAACAAAACAATTATCAGGCAAGAATTATAGTTATAATGTTTAGTCTATTTGTATTTTGCAAAATTAAAGAAGATATCCTATCCTATATTTGTGAGTCTAAGGTTTCATATCTAACTTATCTTTTATCATAACTAAGGAAATTATAACTATCTAGTCTTCAACTACATCAAAGAGCTCAGAAGGATATAATATTACCTGAGAAATGGGAGAAGGATGCAAGCAATTTTCAGGAGTCTTTCAAGTGTAGACAGAGACAGCTGGCAGTCTGAACAGTCATCCAAATTTCCTCTGTAAAGTTGGGGCATCTGTCTTCAGCCCACAGGCCTAGAGTCTCTCAGTCACTTCTCTCTGTGTCCTGTATAATGTCTGGCAGTTTCCTCTGTGAAGTAGGAACTTGAAGGACCATTTCGCCAAGCAAAGTTCAGTGGTCACCTTCCTATGGATCCTGCATGTCCAACTGATCAAGCAGTCCAGGCAAGAATAGTTTCTTTCCAAAATGGCTATTTTTGCCAAGAAGAAGATAAACTCTGGAGCACGTGGCTGGATTTTAGCTTTTAGCCAGAACATGTGGCTGCTCTCTCTCTCTCTCTCTCTCTCTCTCTCTCTCTCTCTCTCTCTCTCTCTCTCTCTCTCTCTCAGGAAGCGATGGCAGCGAGGTGGTAAGGTAAGGTAGTCATCACTCTCTGATCTCTTTGGCTATTTACCTCTGTATTTGGCTCTGTGTTTCTTATTTCCTAACACTGTTTAGAATTTCGTCTAAAGCTCATATTATTTTTTTTTAAATCAAACACTAGGCAGAAGGTTGCACAACCAACCTGCATGGAAAAATCCATGAACTTACACAGGAGCATGTGGCATGGGTAAGTCTTTGGATGGCTCTCCTGTCAGGCATCTTACTATTTACTTTTTTCTGGCTCAGAGATGTATACAGCTTAAGCTAAGGGCTTTGCAGACCATCACAATATCATTTGTATCTCTTACAGGGGGGGGGGGTATTTGTGGCAGATCACACAGCTCTTCTATAAGTGGACTGTCTGAGAGGATGTATTTATTCTTCCAAGCCCCGAAGGTCAAATTGTTTTAGAACCTCAGAGAGGGTTGCTTCAGCATGTAAAATGTTTTCTAAGCATAAGGACCTCATTTGGACTCCCCAGCACCCACATTAAAAAAAAACAGGCTTAGCTGTGTGAATTTATAATTCCCAGCACTGTAGATGCTGAGATAGGAAGATTCCCCAGGACTATTAGTTCAACTAACCACTCAAGCAGAACCAGAGAGCCTCAGACCCTAGTAAGGGCTCCTGTCTCAAAAACAAGGTAAAGAGGACAAGGCCTGAAGGATACCTGAGCTTGACCTATGGCCTTCACACACAAGTACCCACATGTGCACTAGTACCCATATCTTTATGCACCCACATCAATGTGTGCACGTGCACCCCTGAACTTCTAATCCAACTTCTGCATTATGTAGGTGGAGGTAATCAACAACAGAAATGATAAAGAGAGGAGTAGGTGGCCATTCCAATTGTTGGGATAACTGATAAAAGAGAAAATAAAAAGCATTACCATGCAAAGCATTTACAGTAGACTGTTAAGGGCGCCATCCAGTCAGTTAACAGTCAAACAACTGTGCTTATTAGTCTTACTTGCAGACATAGTATTCAATTATGCAGAGCATGGTATTGCAACAGTTTTGACTATTTATTAGTGATTAGTGCATACAATTTTAAATGAATATATCTAGTACTGTGTAGTGGGTATTTGTTCCACCTATGGCCTTGAGGTACCAGCCCCTGGGGTGTGGCCTGTTGGCTATCTTAAGACCTGGGGATCACATATGCTCATCCTTCTCTCTCACGCTCTTGGATAGTGGAGACCAAATGAGGTGGCATGAAGCAATGTGGAACCAATTCTCAGCCTTCCAGGACTCTGTGATTGAATTTGCCTTATCCTGTATTAATGAGTTGTCCCCCCCCCCAATATAATCCTTTAGTAAATAGTCCTTATATCATTAATTCGTGTTTTTCCCGCATTATCTGGTGCCCAACATGATCTGAGCCCCACAGCCCACAGCTAGTCTGTGTGGCACAAGAAAGGACCCCACACCTACTGGAGCTACTCACATTCCCATGCAAGCAATCAGCTTTGACAGGCTTGTATAGACCTGCCCCAGAGGCCAGCATACTTCTCAGGCCAGCAATCAGATATGGCAGGCTTGCTCAGAGGCTCACATACTCAGTGCTTTGAGTACAAATCCTGCTACAGTGTAGCCACAGGCTTGAACAAGTGGAGCCTTGGTTACAAGGGATCTGCTCTGACCACCTCACGGGCAACTCAAGGCTACCCCCTTATACATGGGGCCCAGAGCCTGTGTGCACCTATGAGCTACTCAGGACAACCACATCTCAGGCACTCCTCAGACCTTCCCCCGGTGTCTGTGTTCTACAGCCCCAGATCCCTAGGCACATCCTGGGATCCTGCCACATTCATGCATTTGTGCTGCATGCCACCCATGGGGAGCCCACATGGCCTGCCACATGGTTCAGGCCCCACCCCAGCTCCAAGTTCCCAGTATCCCTGCTTCATACCCGCTGCCAGCCCTTCTCTGTCCTAGAGGCCAACGGCCCAGGAACGCTGCCTGAGTGGCGGCCCCCACACTCACTTGTACTAACATGTGCCTGTGCCTTCATGTGCCTGTTATGCAGTCTGGGCACAGCGGCACGCTACTCTGCTTAAGCACTGGAATCCACAGAAACCAGTGAGTGCCAGCAGGCTGCCTTTTTCTTTTAAATCTGTTTGGTGTGGTTGCTCTCAATCCTGCTTAAGAATACAGGACACACAATCGTGGCACATGAGCCTCAGGGGACCCACAAAGTCCCAGAACCTGCTTTGGCACTATACTGCGACACCTGCTGGCCTGACATCCTTACTACACCCCAAAATCACTGCACAAACCAGCCATTCACCCTCCCTGGAATTAAGAGCCTGGGACCCCTGAAATACCTAGGACATTTAGGACAATCTCTCAGGGATTTTATCTCAGGTAAATTATTTAATAACTTTTCACTTTAAACTGATAAATAAATAAATAAACAAACAAACAAATAAATACATTTTTCTCTTTACAAATTTTAAGTCTCTCTCACATCATGGCAGATAATATATATTACCATTCAGAATTTAAATTTTTCTTTGTTTCTACCATGGATGAAATTTTACAAGACATATATGACCTTCCTGGGATATATACAATTTTAGCTATAATGGTGATTAGTATGGCAATTCATATCATATCCTTAAAAAAATGGTTTGATAACATAGCCAAATATGAGACATCAATTGGACTGATATAGACTTTGCAAAGTGATAATGAGAAATTAACCCTCCAGATTCATTCCCTGGAATCTGCTAATTTATCACACTGAATTATCAGTTTGAATTCAGTCCATACAAACTACTAATGACAAGTGGACAAGCAAAACTAATCCTATGGAAAATAGATATAAAAAGTTATCGAACAGAACACCTTTTTTTGTAAAACAATTTGCATGTCATGCAGATTATCTCTAAGGAAGAAAAGTTATCATTAATGGATAAAATTAAATTTGTAGAATCATATACCAATGATGAACATAAGAAACATATTGATTCAATGAAGTCACCAAGTCATTTACTGTTCAAGAGTTTCAGACCTCAGAGAAAGCTGTGATTAATCAATTTCAAGCTTTACAAGAACCTGTTAAAACTGATAATAAGAGCATTAGCACACAGACATAAGAGGTTATAGGCGAAACAACATGGCCAGTGCCTTACAGAGTTAGAGATGACTTACCAAAGGTTGCAAGTTCCCTTTCCCCCCTACTGTGATCTATCCTTTTACTATTTGTGAAAAGCCAGTGAATGCTAAGTATCCTGAAGGATATGCAGAATGTAAATGAAAGCCTATACATATGAGAGATTTAAAGGACATCAAGGAAGCTATGGTATGTATTCAACATACATGAAACAGTTGTTAAATATCCTAGACATAGGATCACATGAAATGACTGAAATCAATTAGTATCAGCAGTTTATTAAACTATAGTCAACAATTACAATGGAAATGCTGGTTGCAAGAAGAAGCTAAGGCCCTTGAACAGCAAGGTAAGATTAAAGGTTTTTAAATTTCCCAAGACCATATTCTTGGTGAGGGCTGTTTTGCTGATGTAAATAAACAAGCCACCTTTGATGAGCATACCTTACCCATATGCCATACAGCAGCCTTTAATGCTTGGGAAAAGATTCTTGAACCAAGAAAAACAACTGAGATATATACTAAGGTCATACAAGGCTTAAAAGAACCTTTTACTGACTTTTTACAATGATTGACTGGAGTTGTAAATAAAGTGACATCAGATCAAGAAGTTAGACAAGTACTAATTCAATCTTTGGCTTTTGAAAATGCTAATTTAGAATGCAAAAAGATACTTGTGCCTTTAACAGTCTGATCAGCCCCCATAGAAGAATGGATCCAACTCACAATCAATTTTGAGTCTCTTAACTATAGTGATGAGGCTTGGATAGGAGAGGCATTTTCCAAAGACATAAAGAAACATCAAAGTGTCAAATGTTTTAATTGTAGTTAACCAGGCCATATAAGTAAAAATTGTACAAAGGGTTCTCTGAGAAACAATGTTTCTTCTGGAAATGACCCAAACAGAAGGCTTCTGTGTTGTGCAGAAGATGTGGCAAAGGCTGACTTTGTACCAACAAATGCAGATCAATAAGAGACATACAAGGCAACTCTTTCCTACTGGGAAAGGTCTGGGGGACCTCTTGCAGGCTCCCAAATTGAACATGGTTCAGTCATTTCCAGTCACTGTGGTGGAAACTCCTCCCTAGGGAAATTAGATGATCTAGTGCCTAACATAAAAGCCATACTGCACTGGATGATAAAACAGCTTTGATAGATGAATCAAAAACTCAAAGAAACATCATAAAACCTATATTTTGGCAGACTTCCATAAATTAACAAAGACTAAATCTAAGGATACAAATAAATAACATTATTCTTGAAGGCTTACTGGACACAGTTGCAGACATGACTATAATTACACCACAATCATGGCATCTGAACTGGCCTCGAGGTAGATGTTTAATTTCTAGGGATTAGAACTCTATCTCAGGTAAAAACAAAGCATGAGATGGGTTAAATGTATAGGGCCAGAAAAACAGAGAGGAAAATTGAAGCCATATGTGGCTAATGTAGCAGTAAATCTATGGGTTTGAGATCTATTACAGCAATAGAATACTCAGATTAATATTCCTCCAATTCCTGTTTCTGGGAATAATATTATAAGACACTATAAAAAAATAGACGCTGACCATTCAGGCTGTACATAAATAGGCACAACAGCTGTTGAACTTTCAGAAGTACCAACAACCCTACTCTTAAAATGGTTAACTGACAAACCAGTCTGGGTTGAGCAGTGGCCTATGACACAAGAGAAACTACAAGCTTTAGAACAGCTAGTTCAGGAGCAGTTAAATACTCCACATATTGAAGAATCTACCAGTCCTTGGCATTCTCCTGTATTTGTTACTAAAAGGAAATCTGGAAAGTAGAGAATGCTGACAGATCTGAGAATCGTAAATAAAGTAATTCAGCCTTCAGTCTTGCCTCTGTTACCTAAAGAATGGCCTATTATAGTTACTGACTTAACTGCTTCTTCGCTATACCCCTACAAGAAAGGGACAAGGAAAAATTTGTCTACACAGTACATACTTATAATAATTCTCACCTGGTTAAGAGATATCAATAAAAGGTACTCCCGCAGGGAATGTTAAACAGCCCCACCCTGTGCTAATATTTTGTGCCCATTGGAAATAATTTATGTACAATATCGACAATCTAGAATTTACAATTATATGGATGATATCTTATTAGCTGATCCAAAGTTAGATACTTTATAAAAACATTTTTGAAGAAGTGAAGAAAGTTTGCCTCACTGGGGATTACAAATTTCTCCTGAAAAAATACAAAGAGGAGATTCTAGTAATTACTTAGGATATAAGATAGGTTTACAAAAAAAAAAAATTAGACCACAAAAGATACGAATCAGGAGAGATTGGTTGTGGACTCTTAATGACTTTCAAAAATTGTTAGGAGACATTTCCAATTTACTGCCCACCACTGAGATAACTAAACATGAACTAGTAAATTTGTCCAGTACCCAAAATGGGGACAAGGACTTAAATAGTCTAAGAATTATCAGCTGAAGCTGAGAAGGAATTGCCTCTAGTGGTAAAGAGATTATGAGAGGCACATGTGGATCATGTGAATCCATCACTTAACTGCATTCTGTTTATAATACCCTCTAGAACATCCCCTATAGGGATTTTGGTGTAGAGGCAAGATATCATATTGGAATGGATATTTCTACCAAATAAACTGGGTAAGAATTAAAGACATATGTGAAAAAGATTTCTGATTTGATTTTAAAAGGAAAATTAAGACTTTGTCAATTAACAGGAATGGACCCAGCAGAAATTGTATGTAGTACCTTTAACTAATGAGAAAATTTCCTTTCTATGGAAAGATAATAAATATTGGCAAAGAGCTTGCAGTCATTTTTCAGGAGAGATTAACAACTGCTATCCCTAAAGTGAGAAAATAAAATTCACAAAAAGAACCAGTTGGGTTCTTCCTCACATTTTACAAACAACAACAACAATAAAGGCAAAAATCTCTAGAGTCCCCACATTCTATACTGATGCAAATAAGTCAGTAAAGGCAGGATATAAATTAGGAGATTTTAGTAAAGTGATTCAAAGCCCTTACAATTCTGTATAAAAGTCACAATTGTATGCCATTCTTTGTTTTTTTTTTTTTGTTTTGTTTTTTGTTTTTTGTTTTTTGAGACAGGGTTTCTCTGTGTAGCTTTGCGCCTTTCCTGGAACTCACTTGGTAGCCCAGGCTGGCCTCGAACTCACAGAGATCCGCCTGCCTCTGCCTCCCGAGTGCTGGGATTAAAGGCGTGCACCACCACTGCCCAGCAGTTGTATGCCATTCTTATGGTACTAACAGACTTTACAAAACCCCTCAATGCAGAAAGAATTGTTTTACATATGGAAACTGCTGAACTTATTCCTGATAAACAGAATTAGCTTTGCTATTTGTACAGTTACAGGAGCATCCCTACATAGAAAAAAGGATGGCTCATTGTCCACGGGTTCCTTCTGACAACTACAAATGTGTTTTGTGTATTTGTTACAGTGTAGAGGAAAGCAGGCTTAAAACAAGTATTGAAAGACCATAGCATATAACTCACTCTCAATTCTGAAAAGGCATCATATGGAAATGTGTAGAGAACTCAGAACTCCAACTACTTTATCAAGCTCCACACTCATTACCTATTGGGGCAATAAGCTATTTGGGAGCTAAATATTCTCCTTTTTCTAGCTGGACCATCCCACCACCTCTGCTATATATTAAGAGCAAGTGGGGGACATCTGAGGATTCTTGAATAGAACCATTGCCCACAGGGAACATGTCAGAGACTGTGGGGGGGGGGGCGCGTGCACGCACGCGCGTGTGTAGTATATGTATTGTCAGCGTGGGTGTATTTACACATGTGCTTTTCCATGTGAAGGGCGGAGATCAACACTGGGTGTCCTCTATTACTCTGTACATTAATTTTTGAGACAAGGTCTCTCATTGAACCTACAGTTCATGGATTGAACTAGGCTGGGTGGCCAAGGAGCTCCATAGGTCTGCCCATCTCTGTCCATTTGCCTCCAGCACTGTAGATACAGACACGTACTGCCAAGCTAGATTTTACATGAGTGCTGCAGATCTGAAGTTGGGCCCTAATGCTTACACAGCATGTACTTTACCAACTCAAGTTTGACTATAGCAAAGCTGAACACCTGGGGTTTTTGTTGTTGTTGCTGTTTTTTTTTTTTAAATGGGTTGAGTCATGTTTAGTGAGAATTTGTATGGCAGTTGTATTAGTTCCTTACTGCTATGAAAAAATACTCAACAAAAGAAACTTAAAGAATGATTTTGATTCACAGTTGGAAGATATGAGCCATCATGACAGATAGCAGAGTTATGAATCCTGAGGCAGCTGGCCACACAGCACCCACAGGCAGGAAGCAGAGAGAGATGGATGTTGGTGCTCAGTTCCCTTCTTCCTTTTTGTTCACTCCAGGATCCCAGCCCATGGGATGCTGTTGCCCACATTCGGGGTGGAGTCTCTTACCTCAATTAACCCATTCTAGAAACTCCATCACACAGAAATTCCCAGAGGTTTTTCTCCTAGATAACTCTATAGTCTGTCAAGTTGACAGTCAATGTTAAGGGTCACAGCAGGGCTAGGGGTCAGCCTTCCCGCTAGGCAATAGCCACAGCAGCATGACTCCAGTGAAAGTTCCAGAGCAAAGGTCTGGGTCTGGCCTTGCTTGTGTTTTGGAGTGAACCATTTTCAACATCCAGGGCCGGCAGCTTTCCAGTCCTGTGCAGTACAGCTAGAGCAGGCAAATGAAGAGCATCCTTTTCTTCAACTGGCTTAAAGCAGGGAGGATTTCTTTCAGCAGAAGTCGCCAATAGAAACTCAAGGGACACACTTGAAACTGATCTGGATATTCACATTGGACATTCCCTTAGATAAGGACTCATACATATTACAACCATCTTTCCCACAAATATGTCTTTTTATACCCCCATACTCTTTTTTCTTCGGCCTCTTTCTCTGATGTGCCACTTAAACTAATGATGGCTAAGGATTTGTGAGTGAAAAATGAGATATACAATGTCCTACCTCACCAGGGACTCACCCACTTTATTGCTGTATCAGTCAATGCTAATGAACAGGTCTGCATGGAGAAACATTACTCTGAGGCCTTTCCCAGTCAAATCCAGTGCTATATGTCTACATCCCATCCTATGTATGACAGCGAGTATGGTACTGTAAAAAAAAAAAATACTATGTGGCCTATGTGCCTGCTTACCAAGGATAGAAAATAAATAAGAATTTCAAATCTGATACATGGGAGCTCATGTTCCAGTGGAGAGAAACAGTAAAGAAATAAAGATGGTGTGCTGTGAGTGTACTAAAA
Source organism: Peromyscus maniculatus bairdii (assembly GCF_049852395.1). Classification (NCBI taxonomy): domain Eukaryota; kingdom Metazoa; phylum Chordata; class Mammalia; order Rodentia; family Cricetidae; genus Peromyscus; species Peromyscus maniculatus. The sequence continues at coordinate 29,497,571 of NC_134860.1, read as the reverse complement.
GTGAAGTGACCAGAGAGAGGATGATGTGCATAAGAGGCTCTGTCCCCACTGTGAGTAAAATGTTCCTAGAAGAGTTCATGTTTTGCTGACTTTCTCAACTTCATAGAAAACCATCAAAGATAAGGAGTACGGAAGGAGCATCCCAGACAGAAATACATGGCAATGTGAGGGCAAATGCAAGGCAGGGAAGAGCTTGTTCTATTTGACTTTAAAGACATAAAAGGGACAATGAGATGGGTGAGAGGAGCAGGGGCTGGGTCCTAGAAAACGTGGCTGTGCACTGCTATTTGGGTTTTAGCCTTCATTCAGAAGGAAAACATCCAAGTCTAAGGTAGAGAATTGAGAAGCCCTGGCTGACACATTTTAGTGAGAATATGGATCAGGCATCCTGTGGGTCAGACTTTTCATCCATGTGACAAAATACTTTACAGAACAACTTAAAAGGAGAAAGGACATTTTTGGTTCATGATTTCCAAGGTCTTAGTCCATTACTTCTTGCTCCATTGATTCTGAGCTCAGTGATGCAGAGAATCGCGACCGTGTATGGAGCTGCTCACCTAATCATGGACAAGAAGCAAAGACAGAGAGAATGGGTCCAAGAACTGGGCATGACTTGCAAGGGTTCCCTTGCTTCCTCCAACAAGGTTCAGCCTGCGTAAGTTTCTGTCACTTCCCCAAATAATGCCACAAAGTGTGGACCAACTGTTGCACACATGACCCTGGGGAGGACATTTCATTTCTAAAATGTAACATGTAGGAGAGTCATAAGAGAGCAAGCTTAGAGCCTGGAGATTGAGAGGCTGCTACTAACACCAGGCCAGAAACATCTGTGCTCTGGCCTATGGTGAGGTAAAGGAACAAAAAGAGAACCTACAGGGAGAAGGTGGGGGGAAGAGGGAGAGAGAGAGAGAGAGAGAGAGAGAGAGAGAGAGAGAGAGAGAGAGAGAGAGAGAGAGCTCCCCTTAAGCATGCAGTTATAATAAAAGTAGATAATGATGTGGTGTTAACCCTAAGGATGTTACCTCACAGACAGCATAGAACAGGTAATCAGAAGTTTGATCTGAGCCTAGCTTCTAATTCACCTTCCTCAGTGTGGGTTGGAGGGTATTGCTGTGGATATCACTCTATATAAATAAAACACTGATGGCCAGTGACCAGGCAGGAAGTATAGACGGGACAAAGAGAGAGGAGAATTGGGGAAACAGGAAGAAGGAGGAGAGACACTGTAGCCACCGCCAGGACAAGCAGCATATAAAGACGCCGGTAAGCCACCAGCCACATGGCAAGGTATAGATTTATAGAAATGGGTTAATTTAAGATATAAGACCAGTTAGCAAGAAGCCTGCCACGGCCATACAGTTTATAAGTGATATAAGCGTCTGAGTGATTATTTTATACGTGGATTGTGGGACTGCGGGGCTTGGAGGAAGCTGGAGAGAAGCCCTCCAGCAACAGGTTATAGCAGATTTATAAGTCCTTTGTAACCCAAGATAGAAGGGTTAGGGAAAGGTTATATATCCCAGGGAGTGTCACAGTTAAAGTTCACAGCAGTCAATGAATGGGGCTTCAGCAAATGGCCAAGGAGACTTTGCATTTCTTCTATTTATTTATTTACATTCTGACTTGGCAGTGAGTTAAGCAGGCCAGCAGATCTTGCAGGGGAGAAGGTGGGCACCTCTTCTTCACTTTGACTTTGGATGAACAAGTTCAGAAACTAGTCAGCTCAAATGCTTCCCAGGCTCATGGACACCAGGCAGAAGGTGGCTGCTATCCCAGACCCCTCTAGAGCTTTGAGGCTCTCATCATGGAGAGCCTTGGGGAATATAGCTAATTATTTGAATTATTTCAGAGACTAATATGTGCTAGAAGCTTCTGCAGTGTATAGGCAAGTTAGGTAAGTCATCCAACATGTCATTATTGAGCCCACAATTTCGCCTCTTGACTAGGAATTTCGTCTTTTGTGTAGGAACCTGTTGGTGTTAGGGTGCAAACACAGCAACAAGGTGAGTTTGCTTCCAGTCATTATGGGATGTCTCTGTGCTGCACTATGCCTGTGACATCTTAATGGGAAATGGTTTTCAGTAGGTGGAAACCCCTGGCTTGTTTAAAGAGAGAAATATGTTGTTGTGGTTATTTATTAGCATAATAACCAAGAGCCCCTGTGTGAGCTTTAAATGAAGCCAAATGGAGCCCCATGGTTTCTCTTAAAACAGCCTTCCTGTTTAAAGAAAATGAAGCTGGCATTCAAAATGCATTCAGCCAGTCCTACTCATTTAGTATTTGAGTTTAATCATCACTGGTAACATTAAAATATAGAATAAACAGACTTACCTTTCACCTTTGCATTAAAGATCCTGTTTTCTATGTTCTCAGTGGTGGTAAAAAGAGGTTTTACAACAAATCTCAGATATATGAATGGGATAATGACCTCTGTGTATTTTATTTCATTTTACCACCTTTGGGATGAAAGGAGGGATGAAAGAAAATGTCCTCCGTAAGGAAAGGTGGGGTGTGTTTTGTGTTTAACATGCTTTCTTTCTTGCCTCAGGTGGGTTTGGGTGCTGAATGACCATGAGCACACAAAATTTCCAGTCGGTGGCCTCTGGATTCTCATGTTGTAAATGTGAAGAATGAAACTCCAGGGTAATGGGAAGATGGATTCAGAAAAGGGCTTTATCAAAGCTTAACTTATGAGAAAAGAAGCAGAGTGCCTGTTCAACAGGAAGAAACCCTAGAAACAGGGTCATTGAACTGCTAGTCTAGGGAAAGTTTTATAGGACTCATGGCAGAAACTGGGACAAGGCATGGGAGGTAGTCAATCCAGTTGTCCTACTCATTTCCTGTGCTATTTTGGTGAAATCACTAATTTCTGGGAGCTAGGATGCCTCATCCACCAAATTAGCAAATGTTGTTGAAAAAAAAAAAAAAGAAACAAAAGTAAAGAAAAAAGATTTAAAAAAATAAATAAATAAAGAGAACAGGTATGAAGTCCTGACATCAGGGTTCCAGTACCCAGGGAGTTGTTGGACTGTGGGTTCAGGCCTTAGGAGATGGTCCCCAAAAGTGTAGTCTAGCCTCTAGGGAGCAATCATCAATTTCTGCATGAGTACAATGCCGAAGAGCTCCAAACCTGGCAGGGAATAGCTGAGTTCAAGAGCCAGTTTTTAAATCACATTTCTGTCTCCAAAGGAATGTCATGTACTAGGAAGTCAAAGCCTGGAGGTTTCAAGGTGAATTCAAGCAATTTGGGGTCCAATACTAGAGCACAAAGAATGAGAACCAAGACCTTTGCAAAAAGCTCTTTTGAGGTGGAAAGAGTCTCTTGCTGTTTCACACTTGTAAAGAGACCCCTGCTGGATTGCCGGTTCTCATCTGCAGTGGGCAGCTACAGGGCTACAAGGCATGGATGTGCCTCTACTCACATGCTTCTACTCTTCCTTCGCCTCTGGCATGAAAACAGGAGCCAGAGAGACACTTTCAAACTGGCTTCTGTGCTGCTTTTTCTGTCAATCAGCTGCTGATCCTGGAAACACAGAGATGGTGACATGACAATTTCCATTAATATCTTTACTTCCTTTGTGAGCAGCCACAGGAACGGCAATCATCAGCTATTTGTGTGTGGCTCTCCAGGGCATAGCACCCTGAGCAATTAAACCAGAGCATTTGGGTTGAAATTATGCTAATGGTGGCAATAAGAATGCAGGAGGGCAGACAGGCTGGGATCCTGACTCAGTTTCCCACCTGGAACAGGAAGATGGGAGTATGTGTGTACATTTACCAGGGCATGCCAACAAAGATTCATTACTTGCTTTCCTATCACTTCCTTGGTAGATTAAAGCATAGAGAGCATTGTGCTAAGTGTAGATGTCTATGGGCCTCAGGTACAGCTGGGTCCAGGAGGTCAAGTTATAGTATAAGGAAACTTTCTTTCTCCTTGTGTACATGTATCTGCCATCCTATCCCTATGTCTTACTCATAGAATAGATGGAAAATGAAGGCACAAACGTTATAACATAGGGGTTCAGTTGGATAAGGAGGGCCAAGGAAGGTTCTATGGAAGCAGATGTCTCCAAGGTTGAGATCATATCCTTTTGGAGAAATCTAAGGCAGTGCTTTGTGACCAGAGATTTCTAGAAGCCACAGAAGAGTTTCCAGTGGCTGGTTGTCACTACCTTTCAGGGCTTTGTCTCATGTCCATAGGGAGAGATTCTTAGAGAAGAGTTTGGACTATGTATTTCTTCAGCAATTTCCTCAGCTTCTCTTTCTGCACAATTGAACAATAGATTGTTCAGCAACAATCACAAAACTAGATTTGGGATATATGGATGCATGGGGTTGGTACATCAAGAATTTGAAGATCAGTTATTCCAGATCTAGGCTGCTAGATCCTCCCTGTCCTTTAAGCCTCTCAAGCTACATCCATAGACTAGCTGATGTGCATGGTGAATCCTTGGGATCCTATAAGAAGGTGTGTGTCTGTGAGGGGGCTTTTCTACGCATAAGAGCTCCTAGGGAGTCCAGCATACCCAGCCTTTGCTCTAGTGCTAGCTCTCAGTTCCTCCCTAAGTCATTGTCATTCAGGTCCATGGCCATCTCCATCTTCCTGCTTCATCAAATACCTATGTGAGCTCTGCAGTCTGCTGACAGATTTCTGGATTGTCAGTCATGCTCTTCTCCTTACAAACTGCATGACCTTGAATGATTTGACACCTCTGCGATGGTTTATCTTCATCCTCAACTTGATCTGGAATCACATAGGACACAAACTTTTCAATTGGCTTAACTGAGGTGGGAAGACCCTCCTGAATGTGGGAAGCACCATTCCATGGAGTGGGGCTCTGAACTGAGTGAAAAGAAGTGAGCTGAGCACCAGCATTCATTTCTTGGCTTCCTGGCTGTGGATGCACTGTGAGCAGCTGCCTCATGCTCCTGCTGCCAGGCCTTCCCACCATGACAGACTGGAAACTGTGAGCTCAATAGACTAATCCTTCTGTAATCTGCTTTTGTCGGGCATTTGCCACAGCAGCCAGAAGAGTAACCGAGAAAATCTCTACTTCGCAATTTTCTCATTGGCAATGAATATGTCATTGGTGGTGGGTATAAATTATTAACAGAGAAGATGATTGGGAGATATTTAATTTACCACCTAAATTAATGCACCATCAGCTACTAGAATTTATTTTCCTTTTAAATTTTTTTCCTTTATTTTTATATATAGTTTCATTGAACACACAATTTGTACTTACTAATGAGGCAACATAATATTTGATACACGTATATATTACATAATGCTGAAATCAGGCTGAACAGATTTATTTCTTCAGATAATCACCAGTGACCTGCTGTTGTGCCCAGATAGTAACCCCCAGAGAGACCACCAAGGACGAGCATACCAGAATGCAAAAGCAAGGTTTACTTCTGCTGCAAGTCATGACAGGGAACTCATCTCAAGCCATCTCAAGTGAGGCAGGGAAGTTACTCTTTCTTGGGGAAGTTAGTTTTTATAGGCAAAACCCATAAAATTTCTTAGAGGAGAGGGGGTTAGTACGGGTCTATCCTTGATTGGTCCAGTTTTTCCCGGGCCTGGACTTTATCTTATTCTAGCTAGCTTATCTGTTTGCCCTGTCAGGAGTTTTACAACTCATCTTCGGGGTCTGGTCATGTTATCTCCAGAGAGGGGCATCTCGTGGTTAATTGGTTACCATCAGATATCCTGGCTTTGTTCTTTTGAGTTCTGCTGTGGGATGGTCTGAATGTCAAATCTGTTGCTCTGATTGGTCAATAAATAAAACACTGATTGGCCATTGGCCAGGCAGGAGGAAGTATAGGCGGGACAAGGAGGAGAAGAATTCTGGGAAGTGGAAGGCTGAGTCAAAGAAACTGCCAGCTGCCACCATGACAAGCCACATATGAAGACACCGGTAAGCCACAAGCCACATGGCAAGGTATAGATTTATGGAAATGGATTAATTTAAGCTATAAGAACAGTTAGCAAGAAGCCTGCCACAGCCATACAGTTTGTAAGCAATATAAGTCTCTGTGTTTACTTGGTTGGGTCTGAGCAGCTGTGGGACTGGTGGGTGACAAAGATTTGTCCTGACTGTGGGCAAGGCAGGAAAACTCTGGCTACAAATGGCACCCAACGTGTTGGCAAGAGTTTCCACCTAAAACCTGACTAAAAAGATTCTAAAATGGAGCTAAAAGCAGTTCCTAGTTGTTTCTCTCAAGTTAGTGGCAGCCTGCATGTTTGAGCTACTATGGTGGGTTTCTGGCGTGTGCACTCGACTTGCAGTATGGCAGGAATGAGGCCTCTGCAAGTGGCACATTAAGCTGTGTGGTGGATTTAACCTTTGTTAGTACAAAACAAAAAGAGGTTTCTGAGCTACCTGATAGAAGCATAGACCCACTATTTCTGGAAATTGATGGCTCCCAGAGCTGGCAGAAAATGTACCACCGCCATGTTGGGAAGCTGAAGTGGGCAGAGCCAGCAGCCACAGCGCCATTTCAGGCTTAAAAGGCTGCAGTTTAAAGCAATAGGCTCAAGGTAATATAAAAAAATAAGCCACATAAAGATGCCTATCACACAGAGAATCTGGATTATGTTCTCTTTGATATTCATAACTGAAGAAAAACATTTGATTACAAAAGCTGTTGAGTTATGCCAAAATGTATATTTTAAAGGTACTTTGACTTCAAAATTTGGATCTAAAGATATGTTGCTTTGGAAAGGAGGCTTTGCTTTTGTCTCCACAGAAAGCCAGAGGCTATGGATTTGTTCCAGATTAAGATACATTAGGTTTGACCAGCCAAGACCCCCTGAAAGGTCTCCGATGACACCATGGCCCAGATGATTCAACATCCAGAATCATTTCAAGGCTACTGGCTCAGACGATACAGCCTCATGGACTACTCCATGATCCTTAAATCTTCTTTGTGTCCCCATAAGATACAGTGCCCCCCTCCAGCAGGAAGTAGTAAGAGAAGCTACACCCAAATTCCCAAATATACCAAGCTGGCTTTGGAGATGTGTAAAAGTTAAAACCTTCCTTTAAAAAAAAAAAAAATAGGGGAAGTGCTGTGGGATGGTCTGTATGTCAAATCTGTTGCTCTGATTTCTAAACTCTGATCAGAGTTCCTGGGGCTGGTGCCATCATTTCTGGGGACTTGAAACTGGCCTGGGTCTATCTGTATTGAGATATCTTTGTCTAAGTGTAGATGTAACCAACTGTCTTATTAAAATAAGAAACACAGAACCAACGTAAAAGAGAAAGCCGAGAGGTCAGAGCTTAGAGCTAAAATCTTACCTCCTGCAGTGCTCCTAGCTTCCCCGAAAGAGAGCTACTTCCTGTGTGTCTATCTTTAAATAGTCTTTCTGTTCTGCCTTCTCATTAGTTGTAAACCCAAACACATGACTACCTCGTCACTGTCTGTATGTACAGCCCTCCAGGTCTTAAAGGTGTATGTCTCCAATGCTGGCTGTATCCCTGAACACACAGAGAGCTACCTAGCTCTTCTACCAAGTGCTGGGATTAAAGGCGTGTGCCACCACCACCACCACCACCACCACCACCACCACCACCACCACCACCACGCTCTTGCTATGGCTCTAATAGCTCTGACCCCCAGGCAAGTTTATTTATTAACATACAATGGAAATCACATTTCAGTACAAATAAAATACCACCATATCTAAGGCCCCTTTTTTGAGACAATAGAGTGAGGGTCTTGTGCCTAGATTGCGTCCCCAAAGCCACCACTGGAGACTTTAGGTACAGAATGCAAAAGTAAGGTGTATTCTAAGTTTACAAGCCTCCAGGGAGGCTCTTCCAAATCTCTCACTCACAGCAGGGAGGTTGGAATGAGTGCTCCCCTTTCTTTGTGAGGCTAGTTCTTAAAGGCACAGACCATATAATTTATTTTAACCCGCCTCCCTTTTTTAGTCATTTGGTTGAATATCCTGACTCTGTTTTCCAAAGTCCCTGTAGTAGATACAGCTGGGGGGGGGGGGAGTGGGTCTAAGTTCTTATCTACACTTAGGAATCCTGGTTTAAGCTTCTCTTTGTAGGGGATAGAGTGGAGTAGAGTGGGGGGGTTTACTGAGGTATCACACTGTGATGAAGCCTTTTGAAAGGTTCAGCACGAGTGTAGGTGTGGTTACCATATGGTGCGATGGTTACAGAGCTTGCTGCACAAAACTATGTTGATGTGTTGATGAAGCCTCTTGTGCCCCCTCCAGTGTTCTCAATGCTAACACCATCTCCACAATTTGAGCCAAATTTGAAGCAAGCTTGATTTTTATTGGGGTGCACCCAAGAGCTGGCCAGTGACTGCCTCCTAAGTCTGGTTAAAGAGAGCAGCCCTGAATCCATCTCTTAAACTCCTTTTCTGGAGTGAAGTCACGAGCAGTTGCAAAGTAGGTTTACAAAAGAGACACAATGGGGCAAAAGGAAATGCAGACAAAAACATCATGTGGTCTCCATGATAGGAGGGAGGCTCAGGGAGGGCCAAGGGGGGTTACAAGGGTCAGGATGTTCTCAAGAACAAGTCAAGGTCACGGGTCAGGGAAGGTCAGACTCCAGGAAACATACTTAAAAACAGCATCTCAGCTCTTACAGAAAATGGAAACTTATTTTAAACAATACAGCGTAATGGCTCCTGCCTTCAAAATGGAGTCAGGCAGGTTCTTCATTGGCCTATAGCAACTGCCATTCTACTTCTGTTAGATCAACTTTGAAAAAATTTCCACATCTGAGTAAGGTCTGAGGGAGCTTGTCCTTCTGTGCCTGACTTATGCAACATCATTACATCTGTCCATGTTATTACAAACAACAAGATGCCATTTTTCACGATCAAATGATATTCCGTTGTGTGTATACCACATTCTCTTCATTCACTTGTGAGTTGACGGGCACTTTCTTCACTTCCATTTCCTAGTGTATATGAATAATACTGAAATAAACATGGGGATGAAGACATCTGTTGAGCAGACAGTAGCTGGATATTTAGATGTCATGATAGTTCTAAATCATCTGATGGACTGCCGCGCTGCTCTCCAGAATGATCCAGCTAATCTGTATCTCTGAGGCCCTCTTCCCCACACCCTGCCCAGCCTGTGCTAACTTTTGCCCTTTTGACATTAGTCATGCTCACTGGGGTGAGTTGTTAACTCTGTGATTCCGAGTCATAGTTGCCTGAGGGTATTGTGTATGGTTTTAGAGTGCCTGCTGTCCATTTCTCTGTCTTCCTTTGAAATCATATCTATTGCCTTTTTAATTGGATGATTTTTTGTATGTTTTTATACGATGCTTGGATTTGTGTATGTATTATGTAGTATGTATGTATGTATGTATGTATGTATGTATGTATGTATGTATGTATTATGTATTCTGGAACCCAACCAACCCCTTGACAGGTGAGTATATTGCAAGTATTTTTCCATCCTGCAGATTAGTGTGCCTTTTTTTAGTTATATAGCCTTATTTATGCGCGCGCGCGCGCGCACGTGTGTGTGTGTGTGTGTGTGTGTGTGTGTGTGTGTGTGTGTGTGTGTGTGTATGTGAAGAATCTCACTGTATAGACCAGGATGGCCTAGAATTCTCAACCCCCATGGCCAAGCATTCCAAGCGTTGTCATTTCCAGACCATTTGGGATTTAAGGGTCAATAACTATAACCACTTTGCTGAGTCCATTGTTCTGAAGCATTTAGTGAATTGGTCACTCCTGATGATGCTGATATGTATGATATATGTGTGCGCATGTGCTACAGCACACGTAGAGAGCAGACTACCTCTGCTATTTCTTTGTTCTCCATCTCTACACATTCCAGGTTAGTTGGCCTATGAGCTTACAGGGATTCTCCTGCCTCAGCTTCCCAGCTGTGTGTGTGTGCTACCATGCCTGGCTTCCTGTGGGTTCTCATGCTTGTATGTAAAGTGAGTCATCTCCCCAGCCCTGAGCTGGTTGATCTTATGAGCACTTGGTCAGTGGTGTGCACAAGAAGAAGAAATAAAATTTTAATATAAGGAGGCCATGAGACTCTTAGAGCCTAGGAGAAAGGTTTGGCTTTTATTAGTGTCTCTGTTGGCCTTAATTATACAGAATTAACTATGTGTAATTATTAAAAAAAAAAAAAAACGTGATGAATACTTGGTTCATTTCCATCAGCAGCTTAGCAGAGCTTGGTCGTTAGCACTGTGACCTTTGGTGCAAGACAGACGTGGGATCATGTCTGGCTCTGGCACATTCTAGATTTGTAAAACAGGGCTCAAGAAGCCTTGGCGGGTTTTGGGACAAGGTGCCCCACCACAGGTGAGGCACTTCATGCACATGTGGTGGGCAGTGTGGCGTGGTGGAAAGTTACTCACACAATGCAGACGTGACATTCACATGCTAAGTTTTATTGGGGGAAAGGAAAAGGGAAGAAAGGAAAAGAGGAAGTGTGTGCTACCTCCTAGCAAGACAGAGGAGGAAGAAGAGAGAGAAGGGGGAGGGATTTTCTCTTAAAGAGGACTTTACATGAGATGAGTCCGGACACTGAGTGGGTCCCCAAGAGGTGGGTCTGAAAGCTAACACTAGTTCTATAAGCTTGGTCAAGTCACTGAGCAGTGATGTGCCCCCACGTCAAGGTGCCCATCTTGAGCACCCCTGTAAGATGAGCACCCCTGTAAGTGGATGTGTGGTTGATGGAAGCAGGTTCTCGTGCCTGTCCAGCCTCCAGTGCTGCCTCATCGTTTGTGCGGATCCTTATCAGTGGTAGAGTCTGTGTGCTTCTTGTGCTTTTTGGAAAGATAGCTCTGATAGGTTTGACATTGTTCCCATTTGAAATGACTGTGTGACAAGTTTTTAAAACTTATTACTTACGGTGGACAGTTTATATTACCACAAAAGGGCCGTGCCCAAGTTAGGAAAGGGGAATGGAGGAGAAGTATGAGAAGAGGGGGTGCAGTGATTTTCTTGGAGTACTGGGGGTACTGTTTAAGCCTATGAGCATTTCAGCATTCCAGGATGTGGGGGTGGGATATATTTCCATGCCCTTTTGCTGAATTCCTCTTTCTTATTCCCCTTTCCTTCACTTCCTCCCCCTTTCTTTCTTACCTGGGTATAGGTAGGAGATGCAGATATAGACATTTCCCTCTTGAACTTAAGCCATCCCTCCCAGTGAAACACAAACATTCCAGTTGCTTCTCCCTACTTGTTTATTTTTGCAACAAAATGACAGGGTCTGGAGGAAGGTGCTTTCAGGGGCCTTTCTGTTCAGGCTGATCAGGTGGACTGGGAAGCTGCTCTGACACTGTAACCACTCTTGCCTCAATTCTAGTCTACTTCCCCGAGGAGGCACCTGAACGTCACACCATCTTCTTCTTCCCAGATACGGCTGTTTCATGGGGAGTACACGAGGCAGCTCACCATGGTTCCAGGACCTTGCGGGTCATGACAGCCCACAAGTCTGGTCTGTGTTAGTCCCAGTGGGAGGCACAGCTCTTCAGGGGTGGGGAGGACAGTGGATTTCACAAGGTCCTGGGAACAAAACATGTTAAAGCCTGTTGGATGACAAGCTGAGGAACTATTCCCTCCTTGGGCTCCTCAGCCCTTAAGGAGCAGGGCTGTGCAGGTAGGGGGCATTTTAACACCTCTCTAACACTTGCTAATGTCTTTTTATAATAAAGTGAGAAGACAGGCCGCTGAGCAGGCCTCTCAGTGGGCAACAGTCCCCCATTGAATTTATGAGTTCTATTTCAGTATTGCATGGGACTCACTCTCATTGTTAGCTTCCATTTATGGCAAGGCATTCTACCTTTCCACTTGCTGTGGTAACTGAAACTTCCCTTTCCACTGAGAAAATGGAGGTTAAGAAGGGGAAGTGTGTAAGAGAGAAACAGTAAGTAAACAGCAGAGGTGTGACATAGTTGGAACATAAATGTGAACTGTGGAGAATGTTGGAGGAACAGAAATGTGGGGAGGGACCCCACAGGGCACTCACAGATATTTCTTTGGGGCTCACTTCCAATGTGGCTCCACCTTCCCATGAAGCCAGATGGCTGGGCGTGTTGGCTAGTGAGTCAGTGCTGCTATACAAAGCCCAGCTCTGCAGAGTGCTAAGGAACTTTGGACTGCAGTGCTGTGTGAAAGGGGCCCACCTGTTCATTCCCCAGGAGAAGGAGGGTAGGAGGCAGCGAGATGGGCTTTAGATCTCAGTCAGTCTGGGATGGCTTGTGGATTCTGAATCTACAATATTTTGCCTCAAATCCAAGCTCCAACTTCTCTCAACTAGGTTTCACCATCACCCAGTACATCCTTAGTGTTGTAATTTTTCTATCTGTAAAATGGGCTAATATTAGAACCTTTAGGACTGTAATAATACAGAGGACATGGAGGAAAATGCTGCAAACATAATTCATAATAAATGCTCAATGAGCATTAAATGCTATTGTTATTTCCAGCATCACCACCATCACTCTGAGGAACCCCTGAATCTCATTTTCCTTGTAGGGTGTGGCTGGTCCTAGCTGATTTGAAAGGTTAAATAGACATGGCACATGAGCCATAAATTTGAACTCCTAGCCATTCTCTGATCTCTCTCCTGAGTTGTGGATCTGTGACCTGTGTGCTGTACTTCACTTTGGATGGAAGCCCCATCAGATGGGAGTTTATATACAGAAACTCATTCCTGCCTTTGTCCAGGCCTGGATTCACTATGGATGCTTGTTGGCTACAGCTGTTAGAACAAACTTGAATGACATTTGCTCAGAATTGCTCCCTGAACTTATGATGGGTTTCTGAGTCCAGTCAAGCCCATTGAAGCAGGCCATACATAAAAGTTATTTTGAATAACATACTCCATTAACAGCACAGGCAAACACCTTTTTACCTTACAATTGACATACAGAAGTCTTCAGCAGTTAGGTCTGGTTTTAACCAATGTTCCTTGTTGTGGCTGAAGTCACCACTATTTTTTTAAAAGCTGGTAGTGAACTATAGCTGTCTCACTTTCCTTTCTTGTTCATCTTCTATCAATCTAAGCTAATCACTTAATTAGTCAAGACAAGAAGACTTCTGTGGTGTTAAATAAATCTAAAACTCTGCTGGAGATAGTCCACTGGCCTGAGTGGATTTAACTTGCAGCTCATTTTCTCCAGAGTAAATGTTAAATGCTGGACCTGAATCCTCCACTGAGAAGGTTCTACTTGTTTTAGTGGTGGTAGGAATGCATTTATACTGGCTTTCAAAATATAGGTTCTAACCTACCAGAATCAACATCAAAAAGAGGCGTGGCTATCTCTGGCCTGGAACTGTGCACAGAAAGCTGAAGGGATTGGCTTGCTCCCAGGGTTGTATTTGTTTGATAGGGTCAATATCAGGTGGTGTGCTTTGTGGCATCTATGTTAGTTTGCTTTCTGTTGCTGTGATAAAAAGCACCCTGGGGATGAAAGAGTTTATTTTGTCTTACACTTCCAGGTCATGATTTATCATCGATAGAAGGCAAGGCAGGAACTCAAAGCAGGACCTTGAAGTAGAAACTGAAACATAGAAAATGGAGCACTGCTTACTGTCTTGCTCCCAAGCTCATGTTCAGCCACCTTTCTTGTGCAGCTCAGGCCCATCTACCTAGGGATGGTACTATCTACAGTGGGCTGGGCCCTCCTATATCAATTCCCAATCAAGAAAATGCCCACAAATATGCCCTGATGTATCTGATGGAGGCAAGTCTTAAATTGAAGTCCTCTCTTCCCAGTTATGTCAAGTCCACAACCAAGATTAGCCATCTTAAAATCCACCTTATTTTATAAGACAGGGTCTTTCAATGGAACCAGGGGCTTGCTAATGAGGCCTATCTGCCTGACTAGTGAGTCCCAGGGATCTGCTGGTCTCTGTTTCCGCAGAGTGGGCTTACAAGTGGGTGCTAACATATCTGGCTTTTTAATGTGGACTGGGATCAAACTCTAACACTTGACAGCTGAGCTGTCCCCACAACCCCAGCCTCAGTTCCGACATGTACCTTTGGAGATACAGACAGAGGCTGAAGTATGAGAATCACAGCTTTTACAATGACTCTCAAGCTCACAAACTCGTTTTTGTGGTCTAGCTTCTGGCAAAGAGAAGAACATGAGCAAAGAGGGGGAACAAGACAAAAAGGAGGCTGGAAGGAAAATCATAAAGACACTGAGTGCTCAGAGTTCTCTGAATGCCATTGTAAAGTGAAAAGCCTGTAGGAAAACAGGGGAGTAGTCCAGGACAGCCCCAATAATTCTCAGAAGATTCCCAGAAGAAAGGCATGCAGACGGTACTTTATTGGTGAAATTATTATGGCCATTCCACATAGTTAAAAGGATATTTATTTAATGGTGTAACTCTCAAATTAAGGAATAGGTAGGTCGCAGGGTCTGGGGAAGGTGTATCGCAGTCCAGAGGTGTTCTCTGGAGCTCTGCTCGGTCCACCTCCACCGTTCAGCGTCCCGGCACCGAGAGAGCCCTCGCCCATCCAGCTCTCGGGTCTCCAGGCACCTCCTCTGGCCCTGCCTCGTAGGCGTGACAGTTGCCAGAGTCTCAATGGGGGTTGGAACTTCCAGATCCAAGCTGGAATGGCTACTCACTACATCTCCCCCTTTTTGTCTAAATAAGAAGGTTCTAAACTAATACAAGACTACATACAAGGAAGGGTTATCAAATATTGTCCAGGAATAATGAGGGATAATGACCTAGATAAGATGTAACTACAACCAATGCAAACAATATCAAGCAAGAAACACATACTAAAATCCAGAGAAGTATAGAGCATAGGTAAATGGCATGTTATAAAGATCATTCAAAGGTGTCCTATCCTAAAGAACCTGAATCTAATACTTAATATGTTCTATCTAAGATATTATATATACTAAGTTGTAACTATAACTGCTAGTCTTCAGTGCTGTGGATATCGCTCTATATAAATAAAACACTAATGGCCAGTGACCAGGCAGGAAGTATAGGTGGGACAAGGAGAGAGGAGAATTGGGGAAACAGGAAGGAGGAGAGACACTGCAGCCACCGCCAGGACAAGCAGCATGTAAAGACGCCAGTAAGCCACCAGCCACGTGGCAAGGTATAGATTTATAAAAATGGGTTAATTTAAGATATAAAAACAGTTAGCAAGAAGCCTGCAACGGCCATACAGTTTATAAGTGATATAAGCGTCTGAGTGATTATTTTATACGTGGATTGTGGGACTGCGGGGCTTGGTGGAAGCTGGAGAGAAGCCCTCCAGCAACAGTACTTAGTAAATGCACATTGTACTGATGAAGACTAAACTTTAGCAGCCCAAATTGAATGTAGGGGTGCTATTGAGCCTGGTCAATGGGGAAACGTGAAACATTCTCCCATGGGACACATACAAGTGTGTCCTTTCCCCCCATTTTGAGAAACAGCTCAGCTTAGAGGAATACGGGCAGCTTCTCAAGAGGACCATGCATTCTTATCACATAACTTAAAGCAAGCCACAACCTCTCTACGCCTCAACCTCCTTGTCTATAAAAAGAGGATATTTGGTTCTTGTGGATAGGTTTGCCAACCTCTGAATGCCACACATCTCCTAGTTTGCGGCATATGGTAGATGCTGAATCCACTTTAAAGAAAAGAGAAAGGAAGAAGATTGGTTTTGTGAAGCTTGTTTGAACTGACGTTTTGACAGTTTCTAGCATAATGCCTGTCACGAGGATGTTCTGAAAGCAGCATGTATGATATGACATGGAGTAAGGTATGACGTAATGGACAAGAACAGGTTGCAACCTATTTCCCAAACACCTAGTGCAGTATCAACAGTCTTAATGAAACAAGGCCTGCTCTTCCCAACTGCCTTTTCTTTGCAGTTCAAAGTAAACCAGAGTCTCTTGACACCACCTGGAACAAAACACAGCTGACAATATAGCTTCTAAACAATAGGCATTCCTTTCTCAGAGTTCTGGAGGCATGAAGTCCAAGATACAGGTGCTCAAAGATTGCATGTTCAGTGAGGTCCCACTTTTGGTTCATAGATGGTACTGAGTGCTCACAGGGTGTGAAGAGGGCAGGCAGATGTATGGGTATTCTTTATCAGAGATTGTGTTCTCATGATCTAACACTTCCCAAGGGCCCTGACTCTGCCTCATCCTATCACACTGTGTCAATGAATGGATTTTGGGAGAATAGAAACACATTTCACAATGGGGCCAGAGTTCAGCAAAGACTGAGTTGAGGGGACCCATGAAGAAAGAGGCAGGAACAAAGTAGGAACTTTGCAGGGTTTTGATAGCACAGACAAGATGGAAAACCAAACTGTGATTTGCAGCATGATTCAGCTAATTGTTCCTTGTGACTACATGATTATTCACCGGTGCGTCAGAGCCAGTGGGTGCAGAACAGAGTTAACTGCAGAGGCAAGAACAGCCTTTTATGTCCTTTTGCTACAAAAACCAGAGAGTGACGCATTGCATTTGAGCTCCATGATAGAGGAATGACCGTTTTTAGGGTTTTTGTTTGACTGACCCATCAGCAAACCTCCAGCTGGGTGTTTCTGAGTATGTTCTCCATTTCCTCTTGTTCCTCAGCATTGTATCTACTCGGCACGCCCTGTTCAGATCACAGAGCTTCTAACTTCCATCGAAGAAAAGAGCTATAAAGTCCAGGCTTGAGGACTGAAGAGCTTCTCAGTCAAAAGGCGCTGTCAGTCCCGGCCAGTGACTGCTTTGGCAAAGATATAGAGCAAGATTTCAAACAAGAAGCATTGAGTCATATTCAAGATCAGAAACATTACACAAGATCAGACACAGTCCAGAACCAGATAACCTAAGTAGAAGATTGAATAGCGCGATTTAAATGAGAAACCCTTCAGATCCCTGGCATAAGTGAATGTAACCTTACGTGGGACAAGGGCTTTATAGATGGAAGTAAGCGAAAGTGTTCTTATGATGGCACTGGAATATCCAAGTGGCTGCAAGTCCAAAACAGGTATCCTAAGACATGCCCCTGCAGGGGGAGAAGAGAAGAAATGCGAGAGGGCTGGCGGTGTACAAACAGCAGCAGAAGGAGAGTTTACCTACAGCCAGATTCGGGACTAATGTGTCAGGGAATAATCTAAGCCACCTAGGTTCTGCAGTCACAGGATACCAAGTCACTGT
This sequence comes from Peromyscus maniculatus bairdii, assembly GCF_049852395.1. NCBI lineage: Eukaryota > Metazoa > Chordata > Mammalia > Rodentia > Cricetidae > Peromyscus > Peromyscus maniculatus. Next base: position 29,480,442 of record NC_134860.1, on the reverse strand, counting down.
ATGTTGATGATGGTGTCAGGCTGGGAGTGGCCAATAAGCCAAAGAAAATTCTCAAAGAGGACTTGTGTTGAAAAGAAAAATGCTCTTTTCAGACATTTGTTTCCATGCTACCATGTGCAAACTCTAACTCCCTTCTCTAAAATTTCAGAGCAAAGACCCAGTTTCATATTTCCCTCCTTAAAGAATTTAGCAAGATGGGAAGGGTACAATTCCTAAAAGTACTCAGGTACTGAGTACTTTCTCTGTTCCTTTCCCTTATATTCCCAGCACTCTGTGTGGGGCTGAGAGATAGCTCCATCAGTAAAGTACCTGCCACACAAGCATGAGGACCTGAGTTTGACCTCAGTATCCATGCAAAAAGCAGGGCATTATAATCCATGCCTATAACACAAGTATTTGGAGAGTTAGAGATGTCTGGATCCCTGGGTTTCTTTGACTGTCCTGCCTAACATAATCAGTGAGCCCCAGGTTCCAAGAGATGCCCTGTCTCAAAAACCATGATGGAGAGCTTGTAAGATGCCTCATCAGATAAAAGTGCTTGCTGCTAATCCTGACCACCAAAGTTTCATCCCCAAGACTCCCCCCCACACACATACACGATTGTTGTAGAATATTACTTTGAGATGTGTTACATTTGTTTGTGCTGTGGAACATTTGTTTTAATAATGCAAAGATGTATTACATTCATTTATGTTGCATTTGTTTAACTCTGTGAAGCTGTGTTACTTTGCCTGTCTAAAACAGGCAAAGATTGGTCTAATTAAGAGCTGAATGGCCAATAGCAAGGCAAGATAAAGGATCAGCAGGGATGGCAGGCAGAGAATATACAGAAGAAGAAAAAGAGGGATCAGAAAGCAAAAGATCTAGGAGTGAGAAAAGGGAGAGAAAAGGACTCCTTCAGGGGCCAGCCATTGAGCTACACAGTAAGCCATTGAATAATAAGTAAAGAAATGTATACAGGATAAAGATAAAAGCCCAGAGGCAAAAGGTAGATGAGATAATTTAAGAAAAGCTGGCTAGAAATAAGCCAAGCTAAGGCCGGGCATTTAGAATAAGATTCCATGTGATTTATTTGGGAGCTGGGTGGTGCCCCTGCCCTCAATGAGCCAAAAGAGTAAAAACAACCAACTACACATGATAGATAGATAGATGATGATGATAGATAGATGATAGATGATAGATAGATAGATAGATAGACAGATAGATGATGATGATAGATAGATGATAGATGATAGAAGATAGATAGAAGATAGATAGATAGATAGATAGATAGATAGATAGATAGATAGATAGATAGATAGATAGATAGATAGATAAAGAAAAATTTCAAAACCACAAAACAATGCAAGATAGATGAGCAGCACATTGTACTTGCTTGTTTTCCATAGTGACCTGGGCCATCTTGAACTCTTCCACTTTGCATTTGTGTCCTGACAGCAGGAGGAGAATTTGACCAAGGAATGGTTTCTGTGCTATTACCTTACCCAGCCAATGCAATTCTCTGAATCACATCTCTACTATAACCAACTTTTGGCTCACAAGAAACATACTCATTCCAAAAGAGCAACTTCTTCATTTAGGCCTTTTGGAGTTCTCAAAAATATCAATTTTTAAGTCAGCCAGCAACACCAGGTAAATATTTTAGCTATCACTTTATTTTCAGCCAGGCTAAGGGACAGTTTTGGAAAAGGTCCTATTCTAAGTACATAACTGAGAAACTGTGGCAGGCAGTCTATGCTACTGTTTGTGAAGTTAGCCTGTCAGTCATTGTGATTGAAACATAACCTTAGTGGCTTCCACTAGTGCAATAAAATGCTTTGCAAAAAGCTGCAGAATTGTGGGATGTAATAAAGTCTGCTCAGCTTCATTTCCAATGCTGCGGAGTCTAGAAGAGCGAGGACCATTTCCGTATGCCTTAGGATTTGTTTGAGTTACTTTCATGCCTGGAAATGACAGAACATAAAAACAGACATTTAGTTAGAACCGGTAGCATTTCTTTTGAGGCACAGTAATAAACAAAATATGTTTGTTTACTGTTAATATGTTAGATTGCCATTAACATTTTATAGGAGATGATATTGATGTATGGGTGAGCTGTGTGAAATAAATGATTTTAGACCTTTTGATGCCTACACTTATTCTCTGGGCCCATGTAGTTTGTTTGCCTTTTGCCTGTCACTAAAGGTCAGCTGAATGGACTCTTAGGTTTCCACATTACCAATTCAAAGCTTATATACAGAGAAAACCAATTCAGACTTGTATGTACTACATGAGAAGGGCATGCCAAACATTACTATTGTCTAAACTCTCTGCTAAGCTTTAAAACAGGGATTTCTGGACTCTGTCCCCTGTATTTGGAGTCATCAGATCTATAGAGAAGCCAGGAATCTGTTTCAAAACAAGCTTTCCAGGTGAAAGTGAAGAGTCTGGCATCCAAGTTTGGGAAATTGTTAAAGCACCGTGTAGCTGGCAGATCCAGCTTTACATAATGGCCAAGGTATCTTAAGGATATGTGTTGCTGGGTGGTGGAGGCACACACTTTTAATCCCAGCACTTGGAAGGCAGAGCCAGGTGAATCTCTGTGAGTTCAAGGCCAGCCTGGGCTACAGAGCGAGGTCTAGGATAGGTACCAAAAATACACAGCGAAACCCTGTCTCGAAATTCCCCCCGCCTCAAAAAAAAAAAAAAAAAAAAAAAAAAGGAAGGTTATGTGTCAGGCCTGAAATGAAATGATTCTACTAACAAGGTTGAATAACTTCGCACTGCTGTGCTGCTGCCCTGTTTTACCTAACAAGAAAATAAGAAATCTCTTGGTGGTATAGCGAGGTGGTTTAGATCCAAACCCAGGTGCTCGGCCCCTGCCTTCTTTGTCGCAGCCATAACCCCTCTCACTTCGATTCCTGGCCTTGGCAAATGGGTGTGACCAGCAACGGGGATGGCAGGGCTTGGTAGCTGGGAGCAGAGCAACAGCCGGAATGAAAGCAAGGCAGGAGGAGGAGAGAGGAAGACTTGATGAGTTTATTTCTTAAAATTTGAGGAAGACTAGGGGGAAAGGTGCTAGAATTGGGTAGCCACTGTGGATGTGATAAATGAAGAGATTTTTGAGAAATACTGTCATGAATCACAGACTTCTCAAGTGTTTTCTTTTTCAAAAATCTTGTTTTTATTTACATATATGTACGAGCTTGTGCAAATGTATGTTGCATGTGTATGCAGCTTCCTGAGGAGGCCAGAAGAGGAGGTTGGATCCTGTGGAACTGGAGTTAAAGACAGTTATGAGTAGCCTATGTGGGTCCTGGGAACTGAACTGAGGTTCTCTGGAAGACCTTCTGAGCCATAGCTGCGGGCTCTCCCTCAGTGTTTCCAAGAGATTCCCGACGAGAATTAAGCTGCCTTTCATGTCTGGTTTGCCATTTGTGGATTTTGGTGCAGCACAAGATACGTAGGACACTGGTTGTGAAGGGCTGGTTCCATGCTTGTTTCAAGGGCTCTGGTTAAGACTGTCTTGGCTTTAGAGCCATTCAAACCCACCTTGGTGAGGATGCAAATATTGGTCTTTGGCATATAGAGGAGAGGTTTCATAAGCCTAGAAACCCATTCCCTGTCCGTTGATAACGAAGTCAGAGAGCACAGGGGGCAGCAGCTCCGTGTAAGGATGTGTGTCCCTGTGGATCAGTATACAGAGGCCGTCACTCCTAACCTGGCCACTCCACACTGTGTCCCTGTGGGATCAGTATACAGCCCGTCACTCCTAACCTGGCCACTCCACACTGTGTCCCTGTGGGATCAGTATACAGAGGCCGTCACTCCTAACCTGGCCGCTCCACACTTCCTCCGAGCAGAGCAATACCATAGAGAAGGTAGGAAAGTTGGGGATTTGAACCCTCCAACTTGCCCTCCAGAGGAGGTCTTACTCTCACATGACCCTGGGGCCATTTGCTGGTATTCCTAGCACTGCTTGTCTTGTCTGGAGATGTGGGTCATCTTCTGAACATTCATCACAGACTTCGTCCTTGAACAATTATTGACTTTGAGTCAGAGGTACCTGTGAAGGCCTGAAAATGGATGTGCCTTCTCTTTTCCTCTGCCTTGCCTGTCTAGGGCAGATTTATGTCCTAGAAGTTTCTATCAGTTTTATTTTTTTAACATTGTGACCCATGTTACTGCCACCACTCCCCTTCTCAGTCCCGCTCTGTGTTCTCTGAGTCTCCTATACCCCTCTCTACACAGGAGGCTCTGTCAGATCACTATCACTGTATCTATAACTCATCTTTCACACAACCTTAGCATCCCATATCCTTCTGGCTTCTCAATGCTGCGTCTGTGGTAGCTTCATTTCCGTAGCTGGTCCAGAGCCTCGTGGGAATCAGCATCTACATTTCATACCCCAAACACTGGGGGTAGGCTTGCAGAGCTTGAGGATAGGTGTGTCCAAAGTTCTGCTGTATGTCTGGCAGGGCGTGAGGTGAGGCGAGCACACTTAGTAGGGCTGCAGGGTCTACATAAAGCACCCACAAATGTGCCTGAGTACTGCAATGCTCCCCCTCTGTGGGTCTCGCTCTCTTGCTTGCATTAGCACTGTTTCTGCCATCTTTGTAGCCAGGAGAGACTCAGCATCAGCTCAGCAGTGGAAGCTGTGCAGAGTGCAGGTGGTGACATGCCCATCTCCCCATTTCTAATGGACCCAAAACAGTGTGTGCATTCTCAGATCTTCCGGTTCCTTCTACGAACCCCACCGCTGATGGTAGAGTCTTTCATTTTACCCAGGATGTCAATCAAAGGATTTGCTGATAAGTAAACAAGACATGCTTCTAGCTCACTTGAAAAAATACTTTAGGCAGAGTGAGGCCAGGACTCTGATCACAAGGAGTCAGGTGAGCAGACTATATCCATGGGCTTCTGCAGGCAGAGAGCTCAGGGGACATGCATGCCCCAATTTTCAACTATGTCTAAGTTCTTAATAGAAACACTGGCAGGTTATCTGTCCCCCTTCCTCAAGAATAGCCTTGATAAATAACAGGGAGAGATAGCATTATATTGCCAGTGGCACATTCTTCAGTCATGAAAGGCAACAGGAGGAATCTCCCATTGTTCTCATAAATAAGAGATAGTTGGGGAAGAAAGCTTTGGATTTGGAAGGGAAATTAAAATGTGTTATGGAAAGCCATCATCAAAGTTTTAGAGAAAGACTATAGAAACCTTTACATCCATCTCTTCCTGAAACCCACAGGAAAGTCTTTGAAATTTCCCTGTGCTCTGCTGTGTGATTGAATGGGTACAGGTAAAATCATGGGTGCCAATGGGCTGTTCCTCTGCGAATCTGCACTGAACCCTGCTGACTTCCTGAATGTGCAACTGTCATCATGGTGGCCAGTTTTCCATTACTGTAATGGATTCATAAGACAAAAAAAATGTATGAAGTAGAAGGGTTTATTTGGACTGGAAGTTTTGGAAAGTTTGTCTGTTGCTTTGATCCATGACAGTGAGACCACATGGTGAGCCGGAAGCAAAAAGGAGAAAAAAGACCAGAGTCTCTTGTAAGCTCAAAGACTATTCAGAAGCCTCACCAGGTTCCATCACTTCCATATGATGCCAGTTTGGGCACCAAGCCTCCAGTCCCTGGGCTTTTAGGAGACATTGTAGATTGTAATGGTACATTCATCAAGCTCCAGAAAACCTTTCTCCATGCTCTCTGGGTGCATTGAAGGAAATGCCATTATGTCCGGTGCATCAAGGAAGAAGCTAGTCTCCCCCATTCCAACGCCTCCATGCTCTGCCCAGGAAAAGTCCTCTTCTACACTGAAGCCAAAATGACAAATTGCTGTCTCTCCTGTAGGTGAATCTTGGTGGGAGTTGCCCACAGGCAAAATACCCTGATAATGTATAAAGTTAAGGCTCAGACTACAGATTCCAACTGTCCCTCTTCCTCTTTATAGTAATGGTTCCACACTTGGTTGCATATTGGGAGATGGAAACATGCCTGTGCTGTGCCCTTTCTGACTGATTTAGAGTATGCAGAAACTGTGGAAGGGAATCAGTAGACTTGATTGTGACAAGGTCCTCACCTATCGCCATTCCTCACCCATGCTTCCATTCTAAAACATGTTCATTGTGCAGTGTGGTTTACTGCTGAAGACAGGGTTTAGCAAGAGTATTTGTCTTCCTCACTCACATAACTGGGGCCATTGCTGTCTTTGCATGTAGTGATTCTTGCCCAATGAGGATTAATGACATGGTCTGTTTGTCCTTCTTGCCAAGGCTGAGACAAAAATGGTTTGTTATCATCTCTCTGTGTTCGTGTGTGTGTGTGTGTGTATGTGTGTGTTCGTGTGTGTGTGTGTGTGTGTTTGTGTGTGTGTTTGTGTGTGTTTGTGTGTGTGTGTGTGTGTGTGTGTGTGTGTGTGTATGTGTGTGTGTACCAAGAACAGAAGTCAAAGCCAGGATTTCCCTCAATCACTTTCCTTCAGCTGTATTTTTGAGGCAGTATCACTCACTGAAACTGGATCTCAGCAATTATCTTAATTCTGACTGTCCAGTGAGCCATCTCTGCCCCTGTGCTGAGATTACGGCACATGTCACTGCACCCAGATTTCTATATGAGTAATAGAGATCCAGACTCAGGCCTTCATGCTTGCATGGCAAGCACTGACTGAGCCATCTCCTCAGGCCCAGAAATAATTTTAAAATTAGGGTACCACATTTACCAATAACACAGCCCTGAGAGGCTCACATAAAAACCTTCTCTTTAACAAGCCTCTTCTTCTAAAATCTTAGTTTCTAGCAGGCTAGTGAGGCAGGCAGAGCAGCCAGGAAGGCATTCTGCTCACACCAAAACAAGGTGAGCAATTTTCTAAGGGCAGGCCCCCTGACACCTCTTCTTCAGCTTTTTCTTAATAAACTGGCCTTTAAAAATGTAGCCCCAAAGCCGCTGGTGGCAATGCATTAGAGTAGGCGGGTAAAGGAAAAGCTGATGGAGAGATGCCGAGGATCAGAGATCTGCTATGGTTGGTATCACCAAGACAGTGCAATCATACTGCCATCAAGATACAGGAAGGGGTTACCCCGGTTCACTGCTAGAAACCCGGCCACATGAGGGTGAAATCCAGAGAGCAGGCCAGCTTCCACACATGCTGTCAGACTCTAAATTATTCCTCTGTAGCATGTTTCACATGCTGATTAATAACACCACTTCCTGAGATGATGACGGGCTAATTAACTTCCTATTCAACAGGGTCCATTTCCCAGGCTGCAGGGTCATAAAAAACAGAATGCTGCCCTGGACACTGCAGGGCCCAGCCTCTCAGGAGGCAGGGTGAAGACAATCGTTCTCTGGCAAGGCTGGGGTTCACCCACCCCTGCTTAGACACTGACCATGGACTTTAAGAATCAAACTCTAAGAATTGTAAATGCACAAGAAAAAAGGACCTGAAAGTCTGGAGTTCTGAGTTATATATGCTGGCATCCCTGGGGATCTCTCCTCTGCAAATGTAATGGCATCTGCTTTGAGTGTGGTGGTGGGCTTAGGAAGCAGAACAGGCTGGGAAACTCCCAGCACAGCTTGGGCACTTCCTGTTGCTACTATAGATAGGCACCCAGGCTCTGTCTGTTGCTGACTATTTCTACTCCTTTTTCTATCCCCATGTCTGCAGCATGCCCAGCAGGGACTCTCCCTAAAAGACCCCATCCTTTCCTTGGGACTTAAGAGTATATAATTTGTCTCCAAATCTTCTGCTGATATCACACTTCTCTGTAACCTGGTCAAAATGAAAGAAGGATTACTTTATACTCACTTGTATCTTGCAGGAGATAAACTAATTTTGAGAAATTCCTTACAATGGGAAACACTTTCAGGCTCTGCAAATGGGCAAAAAGGAGCTAAAAGGCACACATGCTTTATCACTTACTTCTTTTGATAGCTTCTTCTGGTATTGCTTTTGGGGGTGACCTTATTCCAGCACATTCTTTAGCTCTAACTCATGTTCTACTGTTACAATAGAGTTTAGAGCCAAGCATGGAGCAGGCTACCTTTGATAATTAATGGCTCTGAGAGTTTGTTGAGCATGTCATTTAATTAATGGTACTTGTGTCTGGAGTGTAACAACTCAACTTGGGAGCTGAATAGAAGGAACCCACTCAAGAATCATCACACAGTTTATAAGGTTTCAGCACTTTTAACCGATTAATGGGTGTGGTTCCCCACGCCCTTTTCTTCACTATTCAAAAGAGCTAGTGTTGGTGAAATTATGTTCTTTTTCCTTGTGCGTCCAGATTTTAACACAAATAAACCCTCTGACTAATGAATAAAAGCCTATTACGATAATCAAGACAGTCAACAAAAATCAAAAGATAACTTTAAATTCTTGATGTTGAATATGAGCAGGTGGTAGGGTAAGTTCTGGTCTATCTCAGTCACTCACAAGTGGGCCAGCCTATGTTACAATTAAATCCATCCTGAAACCAAAAGCCAAAGGTGTGAGGGGGCTAGAAAGATTACTCAGTAGTTAAGAGTGCTTGTGGCCCTTGCGAGGGACCCAGGTTCTGTTCTCACCACCCACACTGGGCAGCTCACAACCACCTATAACTCCAAATCCAGGGCATCCAACAACTTCTGGCCTCTGAGGTCACATCCCCATAGTTAATCATTCTTTTTTTAATGAAAATGTTAATTTTTACAAAAGATGAAGGGTTTAAAACTGGAATAAAACATGGGTGAACATGAGCAGAGACTTTTTCACACCACCTGCATTTCCTGAGACATTAGTCTCTGAACTCTAGACCAAATCTGTAACACTTACAAAGTTTCTTCCTTTGCAAGACAACAATCAAAATACACCCATCTTTAAACTTCTCAGTAGGGGCATTGAGGCTGGTGGTACCATTTCTAGAAGAGATAATTGCTTCCTTTGGGAGACCTAAGGGCTATTTTCCCCTAGGACCTCATCACTACCTCAGGAATACAAAAGTTCAAGTAAACATGCCCTGTACCAAATCGAGAATCCCATCTACAGGGAAAGAGACAAGCACCAGAACCAGCGCTACGTCCTCCATGGGGTCCCGCTCCACTATTCAAGGGAGGCTGTAGTTAAGGGATTCAGGGAATAGGGACATTACCTTAGACTGGGCATTTGGGTAACATGTTTCTAAGTAGTTGATATTTGAGTCCCATCTAGAATGGAGGAAAGAAGGAAGGGAGGCTATTCTAGGAAGAAGGGTGCCCATGCTTCATGGTCCCCTGGAGTAAGTCAGTGCTTGATGTAATCTATACCAGCAAGAAACAGGAAGATTAGGAAAGACATTGTGGGGACTGCTGTGAGGCATAAAATGGAACTTTAAGCTCCATCATCCAAGGCCTCATGTGATCTAGCCCTGGCTCTATCTCCAGTGTGGTGGAAGATTATGACCTTGCTTCCCATTTAAGGAGAGTGATTCTAACTTATTTTCTGTTTTAATGTATTCTTTCTCTGGTGTGACCTTGGGTGAGCTAGAAAATAGAGATATTTATTTTAACAGTCAGATTTAACAGCTTACACATGATAGTCTATATAAAGAAATGGTATTTTTAATTGAAGTATTCCAGAATTCAATCTTACCCAGAATGAGGGAGTTCTTAGGCTTTTTTTTTCTTTCAGAAAATGCTTTTCTTTTGAATTCTTGTACTATTTCAAACTTCTATTGAGTCTCACTCTTCTAAATCATTAGAGAAGTTGAAGCTAACCATACATGAGCTCTTGAGAAATTCCTAAATCAACAACAAATCTTTGAGGAGAGTTAAGCCAGCAAGACTTTTATGAGAGTGTCAGGAACAAAGGCAGCTTTACACTGTAGGCATGGTCCTCAGCAAAAAATGGTAACTCCAAATTTTGCAGAACTCATGGAGACACAAGCTAATATAGGGGGAAGAGTTTGGTCCATTCCTTAGAGCTATTCAGAGACAAGGCTGGTGCTTTCTAGAAAACCCTCCTTACTGGGAGCTGTGACTCAGGCTCATTGTTTCTAATTAAAAATAATTTGAGCCCCAGCATGAGCTTTGAGTTCTTCAAGGCAACACCACACCAGCAATTTGCAGTTTTGAATGCCAGAAGCTCTAAACTTTACTTCATTGGAGCAAGATGCAGAGCTTTAGTGGAAGGAAATTGGTGAGAGCATCTAACTGTATTAAAAATAATTTTTGCTTATCTTAATGGAATGAAAATGATCTACCAGCTCTTATAAACCTCCTTGAACTAAAGGTATCTGTGGCAAAAAAATAATCCTCAATTGAGCTCTTTTAATGCTCAATTATTACATGATCTATCACATAATGCACTGACACCCATTGTTTGAAAAAAGAAAACCTCTTAAATACCCACCAAAATTGATTGAATAATCCTAGATTATGAAGTGGCTCTGAGAGGGTATGTAATGCGAGTTGAGGGGGAGCAGAGAGAGGTAGAGAGACATGATTGATACAAAGTGAACTGGTTTATGGTGTAACAGAAGAAAGAAGTCAGTCGGATCTGAGTTGTGAACAGTGTACTGGTGACTTACCCAGGGCCCATGTACACACCTTCTTGTTCTTGTGTTCACCCTACTCCTTCTCCCTAACTCTGAGTTATTGCAGCTCTTATTGGACAAGGAATAACTTGACCTACTGTGCCTAAAACTGTATTTGGCTTGAAATGAGTTATCAAAAAATAGTTTGTGATTTAGTTATGGAGCCTTCTGTTTAAAATTATCCCTAGGGAAATAGCCATTTGTGCCCTTGATGTAGCAAGGAATCTTTTGATAACAAGCAACATATCCCAATGTCAGGTTCCCCCCCGGATGAAAAGTGACATACCGCCTTTTAAACAACACTAGATCTCCCCTCTTAGTTGCTTGGCTCCTTTCATTGTGGAGGGTTCTCCTGCCTTTGATTTCTCCCAGTGACGAGGGGGATGAGAGCTTGAAGTTGTCAACACCCTAATTGGGGGTTTCTGGTGCTGTGTTAATACATCCATAGAAGGGAAGGTCTCTAGTTGGGTTGGCTGGGGTCACATTCTAGAACTGTGTTTTTCATATGGAATTGGTAGTTCCAAAAATCAAACTTCCCTTATGTTCCATTCCATTCCTATTCTCTGATTAAATCTTTCAATGATCTTCTACATGTTTTCACATCCAAGAAAAATGAAAGATTCTCCAAGACCCTCTGTCTAACTGGAAGATCTTGAATGGAGCCCCTGGGAGTCCTCACTGACTTAAAAATGCAGTATCTAGTAGACTGTCATCAATGTTGACTAGCTATGGCATACTCCTGGTTATCTAATGAAGTGTTAGCTTTCGAGTTTGTTCCTGGGGACTTGAGGCAGCACCATCTTCCAAGCAAATGGCTGTGATGCTTGGCTAAAGTAACACACAGGAAGCCTCCAGCACGGGAATCATCAAATGCTGGCTCCCTGAAGTTAGTGAAGAAGCAAGAAAAAATTGTATCTTGCTCCTCTGCTCCATTGTATAATTCTAGCCTTCGGTTAGCCAGAATTCTTTTTTTTTTTTTTTTTTTTTTTTTTTTGGCTTTTCGAGACAGGGTTTCTCTGTGTAGCTTTGTGCCTTTCCTGGGACTCACTTGGTAGCCCAGGCTGGCCTCGAACTCACAGAGATCCGCCTGGCTCTGCCTCCCAAGTGCTGAGATTAAAGGCATGTGCCACCACCGCCCAGCCATTTTTTTTAAAGATTTATTTATTCATAATATGCTAGTGCTCTATCTGCATGTACACCTTTATACCAGAAGAGGGCATCAGTTCCCATTATAGATGGTTGTGAGCCACTATGTGGGTGCTGGGAATTGAACCCTGGTCCTCTGGAAGAGCAACACAGTACTCTTAACAACTGAGCCATTTCTCCAGCCCACCAGAATTATTTAGGGACAAATGTTTCTCCAAAGACACAGAAATTGTGTTGGGAAGGCTAAACATGGACTCTGAAGTGGAACAGCCTGGGTCTCAAGTTTCTGGAGTTCTTGGAGTCATATAGCTGCCTTCAGCCTCCATAGCTGCTTCTGAAAGCCTGGGAAGACTGGAGAGTCACCAAGGGATTTGAGATTAAGTCTACAAAGTGCTTAGAATAAGTTGTTCATAATAAGCTCTCCTTACGTGAAATCATTAAGAATTATTACTACTTGTAAAGTGTCCTCTCTGTAGTGGTCTCCATTCTTTACTTTTAAAAATAATGATGGGTTTGGCCAGTGTAGCTTCTAATAGTCAAGGAGGATGGTGGCCAGGTGGGCTGGTCAACTCTCTATGTATTAGCAGTGTATCTGCAAAGATGCCCTAAAAATTTTTTTCTCTTGTTTTAGCTTAAGCCGACATGCAACAATAGAATACCTAGCCAGCAATTACACCAAGTCTTCCTTTCCTTTCCTGTTTATTATTATTGTTGTTGTTATTCTCCCTCTTGTCCTATTATTTTGTTTCTTTTTCTTGAAATATAATACACACAGAGAGAAAAACTGCAGATGGCTTGTATCTGGCTAACAGAATTAATACAAAAAAACTAAAATGCCTATCTATCTACTACCCACAGCAAGAAACAGAATATTGTCCGCCCCCACCCACCCCAGTCCACGTTACCCTTTCCCCTTTTCACCTCATTCACAGGGACTGACCTTTCCATGCTTTCCTTTCTAATTTCATCATTTCAGTGAGTATCTGTAAGCACTAGAATATAAAGTTGCCTGGTTTCAGATCATAAAATGAAGGCAATCACAGGTTTTGTGTTTGCTTATGTAGTTCTGTTGTTCCATATTCTTACAAACACTTGATACAGTCTGTCAGTAGAAACTTTGATGACTGCAATAAGCATGTCTGGCATTGCATTCTGCTATAAGCTACATTTTGCTGCTGACTAACAATGGACCATTTCATCATTCCTTATCAGGGGTGTGGAGGGTTCAAGTTCCTCTTTTAGTTTGATTTCTTAGCCTTTTCTTGCTGAGATTAAAGAGATTTTGGTACCTTGTTACAATCTTTCCCCATAGCACAATCATGAAGATAATCTCTATATGGTCTTCAAAATCTTCATTGTTGTATACCACACATTCTGAATTAAAATTTACCTGAAACCAATATTTATATACAATGTGAGGTAGGGCTTCATTTCATTAATTTTCTACCTGGATATGCAATTTTCCTAGAACCATTTGCTGAAAAGACTTTCCTTTCCCCAGAGACATGTGGTTTCATTTCCTCATAAATCAAGGGTTCATCTCATCCAGCTTCCTATTTTGTTACATCAATCTACTTAGACTTGTGGCAACACCTTGCTTGCTTAAGTCTTGTGGCCTTGTAATAAATAAGTCCTGATATCTTGTAGAATAAGCCATGGAGTGTTTCTACCTTTTTTAGGCTTTCTGACTACATTTCTACAAAAAGTTTAGGATCAACGTGTCGCTTTTCACCCAAACCAAACCATGGAAATTTTAGTTTGGATCTCACTGAACTTAAAGGCCAATTGAAGGAAAGGACGTTTTCACAAAACCAGTCATTAATCTCTCTGTTTAGTTAATTCATCTTTAATGTTTCTTAATATTTTATAGTTTTCTGTCTAGAAGATTGCACAACTTTATTGCTAAATACCTGATAGTTGATGTTAATATAAGTGCTAAATTAATACATTTTCCATTCTAATTGTGAGTAGAGAAATTGAAACCATGTATATTGTTTTTATATTTACAGGTTCTTCTAAATCTATTGGTCAATTTTAATCAATTTTTCATATAGTCTTGGGATTTTGTGAGTATATCATCATATTGCCCACAAATAATGACAGGTTTATTCATCCCTAATTCCTTCTCATTTATTGTGTGCTGGGAATTTGAGTGCATTTCATAGTACAAATGTCAACGGGGATTATTCTGATATCATTGACAATTCCAGATTGACAACCTTTCACCATTACTTATAAATTCCCTTTGAGTTTTCCCAGAACTTTGGTATCTATGTAGATGGTATTTTCACCTGTAATTTAATTCACATCTCCTGAGCTGATCCTCTCATTTTTTTCTTTGACTAATCTGAGGGAAGATATTATTTGATAGTTTACCAGGATGCAGAAGTCATACTGATCAATATATATTATCCTTTCCTAACTGTATGAACACATAACCTATGTGGGTCTGTCCTCCATCTATCTGGCATCACTTAGGGCTTTATCTCCTCCCATTAGGCTGAACATTTTATTTTTGTACTGCTCCTGTTTGGTTCATTTACAGGGCAAGGCATACAGTAAATGGGCAGCAAAAGAATTTTTCTTTCATTTCCATTCCTGCTCTGGCAGAATATTTGTATCTACTAATTTTTATAGGGTTTTTTGTTGTGGTTGCCTTTGAAGATACACACTCATTGAATCTAAAAGCTTTTTTATACCTCTGCTGCAATTTTATTATGATAAGTCTTCATATGGATTCCCCTCATTCCCTACTATTGCTTGGATATGTTCTTGGATTTTTGGACTTCACACACACACACACAGAGAGAGAGAGAGAGAGAGAGAGAGAGAGAGAGAGAGAGAGAGAGAGAGAGAGAGAGAGAGAGAGACAGAGAGAGAGACAGAGAGAGACAGAGAGAGAGACAGAGAGAGAAAGAGAGAGGAAGAGAGAGAAAGAGAGAGAGAGAGAAACTCATTCATCTTAGGCTAGCTCGAAACTAACCATGTACCTAAAGATAACCACGGACTTCTGGTCCTCTTGCCACTACCTCCTGAGTATTAGATTTACAGGGGTGTACCACCATACCTGATTTTATATGGTGCTAGGATCAAAGCCAGCACTGTATGCATGCTAGACAGGCACTCTAACTGACTGAGCTACAACCCTAGTACCCACTCTCTTGAAACAGGATCTCCCTATGTTTCACAGATGATCTTGAACACCTACAGTCAAGTGGTTCTCCTATCCCAGTGTCTGGCTTGAACCAGAATATCCAGCCTTTGCCTTACAGTTTGAAAATTTTCTCAGGCATTATTTCTTAAAATATGCTTTCCACTAAAACTCTGGATTTGCATCCTATGGATTTGTAAATAAATATAGATTGGACTTGTTCATTCTATTTTCTCTTCTTTGTCTCTCTACCTCATTGTGGTTTGTACTATTCCCTTCACATGGCCAATGGTTGAGTTCACTAACAATCATACTTATGAAAATGTGCTACTAAATCTATTCATTATGCTTTTGTATTTTTTTCAATTTTATATTGATTCTGTTTGGTACTTTTTCATATCATATAAGAATTTTTATGGGTGTTTTATGAAATGTTATTTCATAAAAATACTCAATTGCTTAAGAAAAATGTAGCTTGAGAGTCACCATTTTGCCTTTCATAAAGAACTTTCATATTCATTATCTTTTTCTACTGAATTTGATTTTATTAAAACTGTTGAATACTTTAACTCACAGATGAAAGTATCACACAGTTGGTTTTAAAGAAGCCACTTGTGGCACTTTGGATGAGAAATGTCCTCCAGAGGCTATTGTACTTGAAGGCTTGCTCCCAGATGGCACTGTTTAGGAAGGTTATGGAGCCTACTGCAATAAGTCAATAGGGTGATAGCCTTGCTCCACTTCCTGGTCTCTTTTTCTGTTTTCTATGTATAAATAAAAACTCCATCAGTTCGCTTCCTGCCCCTGCCTCCTATTGCCATGCATTCCATGACATGATGGACTTTATACCTCTGGAATCATTAGTCAAAATAGACCTTTTCTTGCCTATATGGAGGGGTATTTTATCACAGCAACAGCACATCATTACTCCACTCAAAACATGCACCCTGTCCAGAATTCTATAAATCCCAATGAGCATCTATACAGTTAGAATGCCATTCTGAAACCATACGGCTTCAATATCAATCACATTTTTGTTTGTTTGTTTGTTTATTTATATTGTACTTTCTATTTCAACCATGGGGCTTCAATGTCAATCACATTTTATTTATTTATTTATTTATTTATTTATTTATTTATTTATTTATTTACTTATATTGTACTTTCTACTTGAATACCCAGAAAATTAAATTCACTTATCCCCCATGAAAAAAAATTTGAAACTAGAAAAAAAACTTTGTAACATCTGTGATTTTAAAAATAGATTCCAGCTTTCTGCTAAATTAAACAAAATTAAACTAAAGCATTCTACATTTTCTATCCATAAACAATGTAAATAGTTGCTTTAACATCTGTGTCTGATAATTCCAATTTTTATATAAACTATGATTGGTCACTTATTTGTAACAAAATACCATAATATCATAGAGCAGGAGGCTCAACAATGGAAGTCCACTTCCCACAGTTCTGGAGGACAGGCAGTGCAACAGCGAGGCCACCTGTTCTGGAGCTGCTTCTCCTGTCCTGAAGTCAGCCTCTTCATGCTATCTTCTCAAGTGAGCACAGAGAGACAAACCAAAAGTCACAATGTAAGGCCACTAAATCCATCGTGGAGGCCACATTCAGGATGCCATCTTCACTTAATTTCCCACCAAAGAACCTCCATCTTATACCATCACATGGTAATTAGGATCTTAGTATATGAATTCAGATGCAGAGGATGACAACTGCTTCCTGGCTTTTTTTTTTTTTTTTTTTTTTTTTTTTGGTGTGTTTATGCATGAGTACACAGACACACATGCTAGGTATTCTTTTGGAAACAAATTGTAAAAATAATTTAAGATAATGTGCTGGTGTTATAATTTTCCAGAAAGATTTTATTTTATTTTATTTGCCAATAAGTTAAAGCACTAGGAATTTGAGATCATTTGAATTTAATTTTTAGGACAGAGACTTTCTCAGATGTACTGATGATTGGGTCAAAGTTAGAATAAGTAATGGGTTAACATGTGGCTCACTCTGACTCTGGGCATTAATACTGCCAGATGGCTAGCATCCTACTCACCTGTAGAGGTTTAGTAAGCACTCGGTCATGCACAAGCTCTAAATCTATCCTTCTCTCCAAGAGCCACGTATACCTTCAGTGGGAAAGCAACCCAAGTGCTGGGCTCACCTCCGTGGATTCCCATCTCTTCTTGGTTATGCAAAAATTTGCTGTTGGCATCTCTAATATGTCTAGATATTCTGTATAGTTTTTTAGTTCAATATAGGAGGAAGTTTGAATTAGTAACAAAAGCACAAGTTGTTATTTTTCCTTTTCCTGTTTCGTAGTCTGAAAACTTCTCCCTTCTGTGTTTTTAGTATTTAATAACTATTTACACCAATTTCTCATGACCTAACCACACCAATAATTTGTCACCTTCAGAAGATTAAATAATATGAAAAACAATGATCTACAACAGTGGCATGATGGTTTCACGTCTCATTCTTTTGTTCTCTTCTAAGAGTCCTAGGGAGGTGTGCTGTGCTTCTCTATCAGTATAATTCACAGATGGGCAAATTGAAGAATGAAAGAATTATCTTTCCAAGTCCAGAGAATAAATTTAGTGTTACTATTTTACTGAAAGTAAAACCCCAAACTGCAGACAACTTGGGTATGATCCTGCAGACCACAGACTTTCATCTTAGAGTGCCCGGGATGTTTTGTTCACCTATGATGAAAACAAGAGCGTGGTCTCAGAAAGGGCCAGGGGCAGGCTAGGACATATTTTTATAACTATGATGTTCATTGTATCAGCCATTTTGTTTTAAAGTATCTTCTAGAATGTTCCCGGTAGAGGCCAAGACCAACACATTTGCCCTAGAAGAGGAATTAGGTGTCATTAGGCCTCTTCACTATTCTTTCTAAAATGCTTGCATGAGGTTTCTGTAGGAGCCCCAAGGTTTGCTCTATGATAACAGTAGTGTGGGACCAAAAGAGCCAGGCCAGGAGCAAAGAAGCAGGGGGAAGCAGAAATTCATCTCCTCGGGTTGGATTACATGAAAATGTGGGTCCATTCATCTCACTGTCATTGTATCACTACTGTTCTTTTTAGAAAATACATTCTGCCTCATTTTCCTAAGGGTAAAAGCCTTTGGAGGGAGAAGAGAGTGCAACATGTATATTTGGGCTGAGGTTTAAATTTCCTGGTTATACTGTTGAACCACTGAACCACTTCTTTTCTCCATAGTTATGGGGCAGAGGACAATTTCATAGATAAGATACAGTTTGCAATACCTACTATTCATGAACTGAATATACTGAGCTATTTTTGCCTCATTGGAGAAGAGTTAAAACCAGGAGGCACTGCTTTTCCTGGTGAATCCAGCTTGAATAATCCAGGTTGAGCAGCTATGTGATGACTTGAGTTATGTTCATGCATGCCAAAGTGATGCAGCAATTAATATGGAAGAGGTGGCTGAAGTACACTGTAGTCATTGGAACAGATGAAGTGAAAAAACATTAGCTATTATTATGTGATGAGGTCGAGGATTATTAATGTGAAATTTCATTTCTTCATATTAACCTCCCATGATCTCCAGAAGTCTCTTTCTTTTGCTAAAAAGGACAGAGGTAGGGAAAGACAAAACTCACACACTGTTAGGAGAGACCTGTCAAAGGAGAGAGAAATAAATAAAGGAAAACCTAGTGACTGAATGGTTTTCTTTGAGGAGGTTTGATAACATAGCAGAGTATGCTGATTAATGCACAGCCGTCCGTTCTGGAGACAGGGATGGGGTGCTAGGCTTTACTATATTTTCATTTTACTAGATGCAAGTAAAAAAGCCTGAAACTCTATTTTTAAAAAATTTGATGTGTGTGTATGTGCGTGCGTGCGTGCGTGCGTGCGTGCGTGCGTGTGTGTGTGTGTGTGTGTGTGTGTGTGTGTGTGTGTGTGCGCCTACCCATGGAGACCAGAAGGGGGTGTAGAGCTGAAGTTATAAGTGTTTGTGAGCTGCTGGGAGCCCAACTCAGATTCTCTGGAAAAGCAGCAAGCCATTTTTCCAACCTAAAACTTAACTGATTTTTTTTGATACTAGATCCTATTTTCCTGAAAATAATTTTCTGTTGATTGCTGATGCTGTTATAAAACTCATAAAGATAAAAAAGAACCTGTGACACTAGCCATTTCTATTATAAGTAGAGATACACCCTTTTGGAGAAGTCAGCCCCTTACCTCACCCCTTGCCCTACCCTTCACCCCACTCACCCCCTTTACACCCAGAATCTGTAGCCATCAGTAGCCTGTAGAAATATTTTTTACTAAACTATTTGGTCCAAGTAGTATCCAAGCAAAATAATAAACAAAATGAAAGCCTATTTTGAATATTGAGATAGATGGTCTTACAGATGAATGTAACAACTTAAAAAAGTGACTATCCTGGTATTCTGCCTAAGTCTTTTAGTGGGACATTATATTGGATTACTCTTGATGATTCTATGTTTTATCCTTCTCAAGCTCTAGGACTTGGTCTATCTTCATGACCTTGCAATTGAAAGCACATTCTAGAAATGTAACACAAAGAAAAGGGAGAAGAGGGCTGCATGATCCAATAGAAGCACGGACTAGGAAGAAAAAGTAAAAATTCTCTTTTTTTGCTTCTTTTAAATCACTGACTGTGTCTTTTTCTGGCAAGGTGAAGATGAATAGACTCAAATATGTTCATATTCAAATATTTAATCTTAAGAGAGGCATTGTCTGTTGGGAATATTATTTTGAGATATATTACTTTTTAAATATTGCATTTGTTTAACTCTGTGAAGCTGTGTTGCTGTGCCTGTCTACAATACTTGATGGTCTAATGAAGAGCTGAATGACCAATAGTGAGGCAGGAGAAAGGATGGGCAGAGCTGGTAGGCAGGAAGAATTAATAGAAGGAGAAATCTGGAAGAGGAGAGATCTAAGAGCAAGAGAAGAAGGAGGATATCATGGGCCATCCATCCATCTATACAACCAGCAATGGAGTAAGAAAAAAAGGTATACAAAAATAAAGAAAGGTAAAAGCTCAGAGGCAAACGACAGATGGGTTAATTTAGATTAAGAAAAGCTGGCAAGAAACAAGCCAAGCCAAGGTTGGGCATTCGTAATTAAAGATAAGACTGAAAAAAAAAAAAAAAAAAAAAAGCCTCTGTGTGTGATTTATTTAGGAGCTAGGGGGCAGATTCCCAAAGAGACAAAAAGTAAGAAAACAAAGAACAACATTTTGGTGCCCAACATGGGGCCATAGAAAACAGAAAAACAACATTTAGGCATACCAATGTATGCCATATTCCCATGTAGGCCCTGAGAAAGCTGAAGAAAGAAAGAAAGAAAGAAAGAAAGAAAGAAAGAAAGAAAGAAAGAAAGAAAGAAAGAAAGAAAGAAAGAAAGGAAGGAAGGAAGGAAGGAAGGAAGGAAGGAAGGAAGGAAGGAAGGAAGGAAGGAAGGAAGGAAGGAAGGAAGAAAGAAAGAAAGAAAGAAAGAGGGAAAAAAAAAGGAATATGGCTCCTTTAAGAATTTCTGCCTCCTGGAGAGCTCTTGAGCAGCCAGTAGTTAGGTAGGAACAAAAAACTAAGTAAAAATGCCTGCCACCATATAAGCATTGGCATTTGAGAGCTCTAAGGAGGTTGAATGCAGTTCTTGGTCATAGACCACTGACTGGGCACAAGCCTTAGTGTGGTGGTATTGTGTTTCCCCAAAATATTGTGCACGCTAATAAACTTATCTGGTGTCAGAGACAGAAGAGTCACAGTATTAAACATAGAGGAGAGGCAGTGGTAGCACACGCCTTTAATCCTAGCATTCCAAAGGCAGAAATCCATGTGTTCAAGGATACAGCCAAGCATGGTGACTCATGCCTTTAATCCCAGAAAGTGAGCCTTTAACTCCAGGGAGTGATGGTAGAAAGCAGAAAGGTATATAAGGCGTGAGGACCAGAAACTAGAAGCATTTGGCTGGTTAAGCTTTTTGGCTTTGAGCAGCACAGTTCAGCTGAGATTCATTCTGGATGAGGACTCAGAAGCTTCCATTCTGATGAAACAGGATCAGCTGAGGAATTGGTGAGGTGAGGTAGCTGTGGCTTGTTCTGCTTCTCTGATCTTCCAGCATTTACCCAATAATTGGCCTCAGATTTGTTTTTATTAATAAGAACTTTTAAGATTCATGCTATACCTTAGGCTCTCAGGATCCAAGAAGAAGGCAGAGCCAAGAAAGTCATGGAGGATTCAGGTGTAGGTTAGCAGTTTAAAGGTTTGCTCACATGGTTGAAAAGGCTAAAAAATATGCAGTAAAAGAGGTCCAGATGGAAAAATCTCTAAACAGGTTCCAGTGTGTTTTATAATGTGTGTAGGCTTAAAAGAAAGAAAAAGGGTATGGACAGTCATAGAAAGAAAGAAATAGTTTTAAAAATAATACAGTCTTTAATGATACAATAAAAGTAATATAGAAGAAAAAAGCCACGTAAGATGAGAAATGCATAGGGACTCTGGATCCTGTATGTCATTGTGTTGATTGTGAATTTTTTGAATGCTGACAAGCAAACAATAGCTGCTGAGAGATGTGGGGTTGTGAACTGGACTAATTGAACCCACCTAGATACTACAGGAATGGCTTAACTTTAAAAAAGAAATCAAAAAATGTATTTGTCAAATGGAAATCAAAGATGCCTTACAGTTCTGCTCCCACAGGAGATGAGAGTTTGTGGATTCATTCAGGAATAATATGGATCAGGTTTGATCAGAGGAGATCTACTAAATCTTGACAGGTGATATCTATCAACAAAGGTTACTGCTGGTCTTTCCAAGACTTGGTCATTAGTCTCAAATTATTCTCAAGGACCCCTAAAGATGCCTTTGCCCATAGCCAGCAGGAACCAGTTTAGAGAAAACTATGCCCACATTCCCAAGAGTTGGAGGGTGTCAGTGGTTTTTGGTTATTTGGTGAGTTATGGATGTTTGTTATCATTTAGGGGAATATAGAATATTGATACAAATTTAAAGTTAATTTTGTTACACCATATATATTTTTCTACCCTTGTTTAAAGGATTTTGTACATTGATAAAAATTTAAGGTTATTTTTGTTACACCATACTGTATGTATGTTTCTATTTTTTGTTTCAGGTATTGTACCTATGCAGTTCATTTGGAAATATAGGGTGAAGTTCTAGTTTTTGAAAGCTATTATTATAAACTATATAGGATAATCAGGAAACACAAGTTAAACATTTATAACCATCAAATTTGTATATATGTTAGGTATGCTTTTCAGATCATATAGAGATATATTTTAGATAGATAGATGGTCTTCAAACCTTTCAAAGACCTACAGAATATGGCACTGAAAAATGTTTTGTTAATTTAGGCCTTTTCACGATAATAAGACATATTTGCTCCTGGTAGTACCAATTCATTTTGAGATGATGGGCATAGAAGAAACTCTTGATGGAGTTTGCTTTTAATGGGGCAAGGCTAGCCATTTGGGCAAGAAGCTGCTCTTCCCTGGACTGCTTGGCAGTATGTTATATAAACTGAACATGCAGGACCCACAGGACAGTGACCACTGAACTTTTGCAAAACAAGGTAAGATGGTCCTTCAGGCTTCCTGCTTCACAGAAGAAACTGCCAGACATTCTGAAGGACACAGAAGAAAGTGACTGACAAACTTTGCCAATATAGGTGGGACAGTCTTTCAAATTTCCTGCTTCATTAAAAAGTCTGCCAGATACTGTGGGCCTATAGGCTGAAGATGGATGCCCTGATATTGCAGAGAAACTTTGAGTGTCTGTCCAGGCAGTCAGATGTCTCTGTTATTTCTAGAGATTTTGGAAGTTGTTTGCAATATACATTTTGTTAACTTAAATAATATTATATCCTTTGGGGGGCCTTTGATGGAGTTGAAGACTAGATAGTTATAGTTGCAGTATTCCTTAGATATGATAGAAAAAACAAAGTAGGTATAAAATTTTGGATTTACTAAGATAGGATAGATTATAGAATATTTTCTTTAAATTTACCAGATACAAATGAATTTGAATTCAGTACATTGGAAATGTAATCTTTAGTTGATAATTGTTCTTATTATATGAAGTCTTACTATGTTAAAGTTAAAACCTTTCATTTCTGTTTAAAAATAAAAGGGGGGAATGTTGGGGAATATTATTTTAAGGTGTGTTACTTTTGTTTATGTTGCATTTGTTTAACTCTGTGAAGCTGTGTTACTATGCCTGTCTAAAACACCTGATGGTTTAATAAAGAGCTGAATGGCTAATAGTGAGGCAGGAGAAAGGATAGGTGGGACTGGCAGGCAGAGAGAATCTATAGAGGAAGAAATCTGGGAGTGGGAGATCTAGGAGTGAGAGAAGGAGGGGCAGTGCATCAGGGGTCAGCCACCCAGCTACACGCCCCCAAAGAGACAAAAAGTAAGAAAACAATAACAATTGTCTCTTACTCATCATGCTAAAGGAAATCTGTTTTCATATCAATTGGGGGTGATTAAAGGAGGATGGGCAAACAATTTCATTGCTGTTAGTGAGATCCCCTCTCCACGGGGATCCAGACGAAGTCCCTCAAGCTGAAGTTCAAAGCTACCTTTTCCCCCAGAATTCTTTCATGAATCCCTTGAGTTTTTCTCACTGGAAGCTGTTTGTGCAAAGGGCAGACCCTCTCTATGGCTGGTGGGGTAGGTTTTAAGGAGCATCATTTGCAGACTAGAGCAAAGAACAAACAGGCAGACTTGTTCCATCTTGTCTGCCTTCACTGTCCATGACAATCAGCAATTGTCCAGCAGCTGAAATTACAGTGGCTTTTAAAAAGTGCTGGTGCCAAAATCTCCCTTGACAGTACATCTGTAACTACTAATAATGTTGTTTTGGGCAGACTCAGTTGCTTTGAAATTGCACTGTGCTGTTATAAGTAAATGAGAGGCAACCAATTATCTATAAATAAAGACATACACAGAGAATAATGTAATGAATTACAAATGATCTTGCTGACACAACACAGTGTGGAAACCTGTCCTGCTTTGCCTTCCCATTGAAGTTGGGAGGTGATGTTTCTCTCAGTTCCAGTGAGGAGGAGGAGAAGGCAGCACCATCCATACTGGTATACATGTTGTTGAATTAAAATTCGAGAGGCAGCAAAGCCAAGTGTTAAATATCTACAGAGAGAATCATCACACTCGAGAAAAGAGGCAAGCTTAGGATAAGAGATGCAGATTCACTGTCACACGACAAAGTCCATCCTGGAAATCAGCTCAGTATGCAGGGAGCCAATGCATACATTCATCCAGGTAGAGAGGAGTCCAGTCTCATCAGGGATTTGTCAGGCAGGCATTGAGACACCTATAGCATCACCCAGCAACCACTGAACTCCTGACTCACTGGCACAGCAAAAGCAGTGTCTGCTTTTCATGATTGCCCAAGAAATGGTGACCTAGTTGTGTTCTAGTTGGACAAAGAGATAAAGAAGGAGGGTAAATCACCATCTACCTGGCAGGGACATATGGGAGGACACTTGAAATTCTTCTATATGAGTAAGCTAATGTTGCCTTGATGACTGCCAGAGGCTGAGCATGCATGTATGGTTTGGGGGAATTTCTAACTGTATGGTCCTAAATAGCTCTTGCCATGCTAAGAGTTTAATCTGAGTTTTTGCATAAAGAAAACGTGGAGTGGGGTTTCTACTTTATAAGAAAACTTCATGCACAGGGAGGTTCATTGCCCATAATACTCCTTTGTCCTATAGATACCTGGTGTCTTGGCTGTAGGTGTTTACATTCTCTGAAATTCTGTGAAGGCTAACATAGACTCTTAGCAAGCAGAACGGTCAGGAAATTCCTAGAAGCCAGTCTTCTAGGTGAAGCAACAATTTTGCATAGACCTAATCAGCCTGTGACACAGTAAGGTGTCTTGTATCCAGAAGGCTAAGGAATGAGTGGTTTTCTCCCATGGATCTTATCTTCTCCCCATTCTGGGACTAGTAGGGGTAGGGTCAGCTTACTCTTGAATTCTGATTATCACTGTTCATTTTCCAAAGGTGGGAATCATATTAAATCTCTCAGAGATTATTTTATTTCAATATTTCCAAATATATCAAGTAGGGAATTTCAGGGTGTCAGTCTAGTGATGAAATTTAAGCCAAAGAGTAACTGGCTTCACTTTCTAGAATATGGAATGGAGCTCAGTCTTGGTAGTTGTAGGTGAGTAACTACAGAGAGCTGGCACTGCCTCTCTTTTCTATTTATGCTTACACTTCCAATTCAAAACAGTGTTCTCTTTTATACTGAGGCCAAGAAAAATGTACTGCAATGCAAAAAGTGAATCAAGGAAATAAAAAGTAAGCGTAAACAAAGATAAAGGAAATTGTGGGGAATTTATAGAGCAAGGGAGAGAGGAATGAGGTTAGATAAACACTGGACCCACCCAAGGTCATATTACTTGGTGCATGGTCAAACGGCAGAGAAACAGGAAAGGAGGGAAGCCTAGTAGGAATCAGCACTTGAACCAGCCTGCTAGGGGAGCAAAGTCAATTGTAAAACTGGGGCCCCCTTTGATAGAGATGGGTGCTGGAGAACCAAGGAGTTCAGCAGCAGAGAAGAAAGTCCTTTTTCCAAGGAAACCAGGGAGGACACTAAGGACGTAAAAAGACTCCCTGAGGGGTGATGTGGGAGCTGGGGGGGGAAATATGAAGTGGTTAGAATGGTGAGGGGTGGAACAACTAAGCCTGATGCCAGTGGGTTGAACTGTGTTGGCATTGTGAATACTGTCACTCCTACACCACGGAGCACAGGAAAGTCAACATGGCTGAGCTTGGGTTTTATAATAGGATTTTTTATGCTTTCTCAGGAATGATTGATGATTGTCATCCCTCCCAGGTCCCCATCCTATCTCTAGCTCTGCCTCTTGGGAATTTCAAAATTTTGCAGAGTAGCAACAGAACAAGTCTTTCAAGTCATCCTGCCCAAGATGGGTATGTTGCTGACAGTATTATCAGAAAAACCTGGGGAAAAATCAGAAAAATCTTCATTTCACATATGCAAAAGATAGTTTCTCAAGCCCAGGTAAAACTAAATGTTGCATTATTAGTCTAGATAACACTATATACAAATTCAATATAAAAAAAGAATTTGAAAATACAGAGGCTAGTGTCAAATAACTAAAGACACTAAGCTAAGGACCAGAAGTCTAGAGGGAAGTAAATTTAGTCCCTTTGTATTGCAGGTACTGGTGATGCTCTTGATAAAGTTTAAGGACCCTCTATTTAAGTCCCCCTTCATCACATCATTAGTAGTGGCTACTGTGTTTTTTTCTAGTCACAGTCTCCACATCAGGCTGCTGAATAGGTCATTTATTTAGTCTGTAACCAGAGTCCATTAAAAAGGGATGTGTTTTAGTTTATTAAAACAGTGAATAAGCATTGTGCCCAATGGTTTGACTGCCTAGGACAGAGTCTTTCTGGCAATACTTGCTAGTTAAATGAATTTGTTTGGAAGACAGGTAATGTCAGGACTCAGGGCAGAAGCAGGTAAGAATTGAGTTAGAAGTTAACATCTTAACGTATGCAGATGACCCATTTTGAGGTTGATCCTTACATTTCCACAAAGGCCTCCACAAAAGCATAGAGCTTTCTTGCCTCTATACCTGAAAACACCCATTGTATAGGAAGCTCAGAAAAACAAAAATTTCAATCTAAGAAATTATGCCTGAAGATGTGGTATCGTTATTTCAACAGGGCATTCCAAAGTGATACACTAGACTTCTGAAGAGGAATTGAACAGAAAACAGTGTTTGGTCATGTCCACAGGCTGGTGTTCATTATCAACCCTTTCTCTTCAGAAAGAAGAGAAGGTGAACAGTGGGAAAGGTTAAAAATAAAATCTGACCGATAGCTTCTGCTACACTTTCCTGTACTCCTTCAGGCAAAGGAATACAGACTTGATACATGCATGGAGGAGCTAACTGAGCTTTGTGGTGCTTGGCTGCAGTGGCCTGCTTGAACTGAGGAGCCAGGGAGGCCCAGGGAAGGCAGAGACCACTTGTGGACTGGTACATGGCTACCATAATGGCCGAGACCAACATGGCCTACTGAGGACATCAAATATCCTTTGCTTCCCGACCATCCTGTCACTAGTCTTGTAGAATTGCTTGCTCGCATCTGCCTCTGTGACACATCCAAAAATTACATAGAAAGGGAGAAGAAAGGGTGAAAACTGTTCTAGGTGATCTTGATTGCTTCCTGAATTTCCTCTTTTAATTCTTGAATAATCTTCCCTTGCTCATCAAACAAGCTTTCTCAATTTCCCCTGTCCACAGCCGCACTTCCCTTTAAGTGTGTTGTTTCAGCTAATACCTTTCGTTGTCCTATCTCTAAATTCTTTCTGTGATGGTGACAGACACTTGGAAACACTTGGAAGGAGGCCTCAGTGTGCTCTTTCTAGCCTGAGACTTCAAGGACTGGCAACAGGACACTAGAGGGGACAGCACTCTGGGTCATTAAGTAAATAAAGTATTTTAAAAGAAAGGCAGGGGAGAGAAGGACCAGTTAATGCATGTGTCTTTGAGCTTCCTTTCATTTAATATCAAAGCAATATACAGCAGTTTTCTTTTAACCTGCATGGGATTCTGTCCAAGATCTCCAATGTGTGCCCCATACTAGGGACAGTAGCCAGTATTCTATATACTTTATTCTATACATATGATAAAGGTTAATTTATAAAGTATAGTGAGAGATCAACAATAAAATAAAACAATTATAATAATGTACATTAGTGAGAGTTATGTGAGCAACTCCAAATGCCAGAGAGGTTGGTGGTACCCAGATGGCCCATAAAGGCTAACCATTCTGCTGCTGAGCTCATCAGAGCCAGGAGCCTCCCCAGCTGTCTGTCCTGCTTGCACACTCAGGAGTGTTCTCTGTATTAATAAATTACCCCTGTCTCTACCAGTCACCATGGTCCAATTCTTTGATTCAGGACACAAGAGCCTGGAAATCTCAGCACTTTCTCTCCAGACTCTTTTCCATGCCTACAGGAAGTGGCAAGAGGCAGGTAGTTTATTACACATGGGTCAGGACTCTCTTCATACAGCTTCCACGTCTTTGGTCTCCCCTGGGGGAGACATTGGTGCTGTTATTTTTCTGCATCCTTCCCAGCATTTCTTTCTTTTCCTGAAGCTCATTGGGAAATGTGGGTGAAGATGAGGTAATTGATGTTTACCTGGAAGTAGACGCGCAGCGCCTCCGCTTCCGCGGCCATCTCCTCCTCAGATCTCCAAAAGGCTGGGGAGTCCTCTTCCTCTTTGTCATGTTTCTGGAGCTTTGGAGGAAGAAAACAGAATAGGCTCATTAAAGAATCCTTGAGATCTTCTTTAATAATGCTGGGGAAAGGGAGAGACAGAGAATGAAAATAATTTGCAAATTAGAGGCCTGTGGGTGTATCTTAATTACATTAATTGCCCAATTTTGAAAATAAAGAGTTTCACATAAGAACTGACATTTCTTGCTTCTCTAATAAAATAACAAGATTGGGCTGCACTGGGGTTGTTGCTGCCTCGTACTTGTCTGATGAGCCTGTGACAGACTGGAAGGCGGGAGGCTGCTGAGGGCGCATCCACCACTCCACACAGCCTCCATCACCCCTTCATTTCCTTTGCCCGCCAGCACCACTATATTATTGCTCTCTTGACTGCAGTCATCCATTGTCTCCAGCCATTCTCAGGCCTCCTTCTGGCCCGCAGTTTATCTATCACTCTCTCTAGCTTTACCTGTCTTATATGAGCTCCAAGTAGTTGTAAACACCCTGCGAAGAAGACATTCTGGGGCGAGACACTGAAGACCCTTTGGCTATCAGACTTTTGAAAAAAAAAGTGGATTCTAAAGAAAGTGAAATTTCCAAGCAGTCCTGTGCTTGGGAAGGGAAAGACTGAGGCTTTGTCAACCAGGAGAGGGACTAGCCAGATTTTACAAATTCTGACCATTTAATAGTTGTACATTTCCTGGCTTTTCTTTCATGTTTTCTATAAAGCTGCCACTCGGTCACAAAGGAAATAGAAAGAAACTGAATATTTCTTTCTAGGTCTGCCTAAACTGTAAATGAGTTCATTTTCCATTCTCAGTTTGTTTTCTAATTTTTTTAAAAGAAGTAACAGATTTCTGAATCTAAGTGTACCTGCAACAATAGAAACTATGAGAAAACAGCATAGAAAACTAACAACTTACTCAATTCAGTTTCTCCATAGACCATTCTCTCTCCATGTAAAATATGTATATAACACATATTCACATACATTTACATATGTAAATATTTAAGAGCAAGTATATGTTTAAGATTAGAGTGGACAACATGTCTATTCTATCAGAGAGCAAGTTTTCAGTCAAGTTTAATCTCTCTCTTTTTTTTCCCTTTTTTTTTTTTTTTGTTTTGGTTTTTCGAGACAGGGTTTCTCTGTGTAGCTTTGTGCCTTTCCTGGAACTCACTTGGTAGACCAGGCTGGCCTCGAACTCACAGAGATCGGCCTGGCTCTGCCTCCCCAGTGCTGGGATTAAAAGCGTGTGCCACCAACGCCCGGCTTAATCTCTCTCTTAATCTCCTTTTGTAATTCAGTTTGTTACCAATCTGCTTTATATGTGCCATAATAAGCTGAAGGTGCAACTTGCTCGCAGGATGCAGTGTAGTGGTTCATGTAAAGGTGACTAGGCAGATGGTCGGATAGCACTGTCGATGATGGCCAGCATGATTTGGAGGGCAGCTTCTCTGCTGCTCATATTTCACACAATCCTTATAGCTTCCTTTAAGGGGAACACTACTTAAATCCATTTACCTTGAAGGGATTGGGGGTGTGTGGATCTCAGGAAATTCATTTACTCATCCAGGTAGATAATGCCAAGTGCCAGCATTGTTTCCTTTATCTTGGAGAATCCATAATTACTATCCCCATTTCACTGCATAAATACTCACTTTGAACTTGGATACTTTGAAAACAACTTTGGGAGTTCAGCAAAACATGCTGATCAGGTATCAATGGGTAAGGTATAAACAGGACAAGCTGACCACTGGAAACCATGGTAAAATGAAAGAAGAGAATCACTCTACACAGTTGTCCTGTGACCTCCACACACATGCTGTGGCATGCATCTCTAACCCCCACTACACACACACACACACACACACACACACACACACACACACACACACACACACACACACACCACAATATTAATAAATACAAAATTTCAACTAAAGTGGTAATATTCATTCTCTTGGGCCCCAAACCCTCAGCATAGTCCAGAGACTCCACTCTGGCAGCCTGCAGCAGGTAGAGACTTCCCTCTATTTATCTCAGCAGCTTTGATGTGGAAGGCAAAATAGTACAGGAAAGATTTCCTTGCTTTCCAGCAGGGCTGAATTTCCACACAGAGGAAGTCTGAGCCTAAATGAGGTTCATTAGCATAGAACTAGGCCACAAATATCTTCATGAGGGTCATGGATCTTCCTTTCACAATTTGGCTGCCAGCACACTGGTTTTCCATTTTGCCATATAGATTTAATTCTTCTTAGTGGAAGAAAGCACATTAAGAAGTCATTTCCTTGCTGTAGAGGCAGATAGGACGCAGTTGCTACAGGCAAGTCAAATGGGATTGCTGTTCTACCCGAGAACTAATTTTCATTTTGCTACTACCTTTGGGTCTGTTGTAAATCTATCTTGTAACAGTTTGATGGGAAAGACAAGGAGCAATGCAAAAGCCAGAGAACGGGGCCTTCCCACTGTGGCACTGCCGTAGGAAGACACAGAAATCAAGCTTTAAGCAGCCATGTCAACACAGACCGTACCAGATGATTCCAAATAATTTAGAGGCTAAGAACATTAATGCTTCCTGGTTATTAGGCACCCTTCTGTTGATGTCATATGCCTTACAGATGGCAGCACTTAGACATTGTTTACGGGAGCTAGGAAACCAATAGAACAAACTAGACATGTTTGCAAAGTTCTGTTGGACATGACTGTTAATAAAACTTTTGAGGTTTCCTCTTAAAGGATCCAGTTGGAAATTTGTACTTTTGTTCAAGTCAACTGAACCTTGGATTCCTGTTGTACACACTAGAGAAACTTTAAAAGATACAACTTACACCAAGGATTCTGATTAAATATTCTGAGATTTTGAAAAAGAAAAAAATCCCATAACTATTGAAGGAAAGATCTCTATGTATGTAGATAAGAGCTCTTACATGAACAGAAGTATAGCTATCAACTTGTATCTGTGCCATCAACTTTTCATAGGGTACCAAATTTGTTCAAGTCTCAGATATGAAATGATATATATATATATATATACATATATATATATAGTATTTGCATATAACCTTTGTATATCATCTGACATGCTTTCCCATCTGTAAACTGTCTATAAATCCCAATACAACACAAATGCTATGAAAATAGTCATTCTACTTGTGTTCAGTAGAGATGCCATTTCTTTTCTGCTATTTTTGATCAGTGGTTGCTTGAACCCTTAGATGACAACCCACAGACCTAGGGCTCACTGTAGCTCATCCATCTTTAAGCCCATTCCTCAGGTCCTTTCAACTGTATCATCTCTGTCTTTTGCAAACCCCACTGTAGCATGGTTTTCTTTTGTTTAGTGTAAGTCAAAGGGGCTTCTGGGTGGCAACATTTGTCTGAGCAGCACGATAATGCTAATTAGTTCAGGAGTTTGCAGTCTCTTCAGGAACTGAAAGACTTCGAATCACACAGGAGGGCAAGATTTCTGCTTTAGTAGAGCCATGGTGGAGACTAGGAAATTAAATCTGCAGAAGTTTGTGGAAAAATTCTGAGGTAACCAAAGAATATGGTTGCAGTACTCCATTGCTAGGCTAACAAAGTAGATTTCCACAATCTTAAGCAATAGCTTGCCCAAAAATGCCAGTTTGACTTGAGTGAACCTTAGTTGGGAGTTTCATTTGTAAATGAACTTCCAGAAGACTTTGGGCTGCAAGAAGGGAAAGGCAATGCCTACTTACTATTACAGACAACAGTCAATCTGTCCCTGCAGTGCCAGGAACCAGTATGCTCTCCTGCAGTCAAAGACACCCACACAGGGAAGATAGACATTAAATGGTTGATTTTCGGTGCTGTGGGATTACCAAATGGAAAGAAGCATGGTCGAGGTCACCTTGTTGCAAAGCTTCTGGAGTCACCTAGATTTCACAAAGAAATGGTGTTATAATAATAGTAATGGTAGCCAGGCAGGATGGCACATGCCTTTAATCCCAGCCCTTGAATGGATCTCTGTGAGTTCCATGCCAGCCAAGGCTACATTGAGAGACCCTCTCTCAAAAAACAAACAACAGAAGAGTGATGGGAGAGAGGGTGTTATCTAAGGAGTATCCAACAAGGGCTCTCCAGGCTGCTAAAGTAGAGTTTATGATTTAACACTAACAAGAACAATTTCCTTCACCTCACTTTCCATCTCTGTAGAATGGAAGCAGGAGAAACTTGTCTGCAGTAGCTGACACAGAAAGGGTGCCCACATTTGCTGTGGCTTCTGGCAGTTTCTACCATTACGGTTATTAGTGTTAGGTTGTACACTGTCCTTAAAAGTGACCATTGACCACCCCAGCAAGTTGTTTTCAAGAATCTAAGAACCTTGCCCCCTTCCATGACTCTCTAGTGGTATTAACATTCTGGCCTTATCTGTTCCCTCAAGGACAGAAAGTTACAGTCAGAACTGAAATCCCTACCAATTAATTCTAATGACACATCATGTCTAAAACAGAACTTAGACCCTTCATTTCTATAACCACACATAGTAATCCCTAGCTTCCAGGTTGCTGCAAGGAGAAGTGAGTCATGACACAGAGACGTACTACAGGAAGCAAATCAGCATCCTAGAATGAAAGCACATGGTGAAGGTCAAAGACAATCCAAATTACCCTTGGAGCATGGTAGCCATGTTTGGCATATTAAGAGTAAAACATTCAGTTAATTGTTTGACATAGCAATATTTCATGAATTATCTGGGGCCAGACTTATAAAAAAAATTGTGTGTGTGTGTGTGTGTGTGTGTGTGTGTGTGTGTGTGTGCTTTTTTGTGTACACACAGAAGCCGGGTGATGAATGCCAGGTCTCTTCTATAATTACTATATTTCCCCAAACTCTCTCACTGAACCTGAAGCTTGCTGATTCACCTAGACTGGTTTACCAGACAAGACCCTGGAATCAAGAGTACAGGTGTATGGTGCCATGCCTAGCTTTTCCCTTGGGTGCTGGGGACCAAACTCAGATCCTCATGTTTATGCAGCAAACACTTTATTCATAGCCATTTTTCTAGCCCTACATGTTTTTACTTAGTGAAATCCAAATTTAAATGGGCTTCCATATTTGATCTGGTAAGTCACCTTAGGAGACTCTTAGGAAATTGCCACAGAAAGACCTACAGTGGATAACCGGGTTGTCCCAAACCTATTTAGCTGTGGACTGTTGTGGATGGCAGATTGCACAAGCATCAAATTCAAGAATAGCATTATATGTGCTCTATTATATGTGCTCTATATTGCCACTATTATTATTGTGTAGAGTCTTGCACAAATCATGAGCACTGTTTTAACTCTATAGTGCATTGATTACAAGACTTCTTCATGTTTTAACATCTCTGAAATCAAAATGTGACCTGTCATGAACAGTGAGTCACAGTTTGATTGTTGGGGTTTTTATTTAGTGCATAGCAGCACTGTGACTGTGTTGGGATTTGATGTACTGGAATTCTCCACCTCTTCTCTCTGCCTTAAGTCCCAGAAGCTAAACATGACTCAGCTTGCTGTGACAGTGCTCAACATCAAGGCTCTCTTTCTTCTGATGCCACAAGAGTTGAAATTCCTCAGATACTTTGTTATTTGAAGGAAGGCCTGTAGCAAAGTTTGCAAAAACTTGAACTGAAGTCTTTATTCCCATTCAACATATTGAAGTCTGTGATGGCTCCTCCAAGGGAATTCTGTTTCTATAAAACTTTTGAAAAGAGATTTTTAAAAAATGTATCTGCAGTCATCTCACTTGATCTGTTTGAAATGACTTTCGGAGAAGGAAGTGTTAAGAGGATTTCTGCTAGAAGTGCTGATATGTATGGATTCTGACACTGCTCCCCTGCACATTGAGTGCGTTATCACACGGTATATGGGGAAATGATGAATTCCCCATGTAATGCTGAAGTTGTCTTGGCTATTGATGCTTTTCTAGTTCTCTAATGGAATACAGTAGGAGGAATGATTCACAGTAATTTGAATGTTTTGCAGAATGTGGAACTAACCTGTAGTAAATGTCAAGCTGCCTTCAAAGGGGAGAAAACTAATTTAATGTGTTCCTTAAGAGGCAAGCATCAGAGTAGAAACCTAGTTGCTCTTATAAAAGACTATATTTTGTTGTTATCAGTTTTATAGGACAACATTCAGAAGAAAGAGCTTGAATAAACTATTACCATGGGTGAGTATTTCTGTTTGTGTAGGAGTTATGTAAATAAATTATTGAAAGGAAAACTATTATGTTGAATAGGACAGTAAATCTTTCATTTTTAAATCTCTGATTCTCTTGTTATTGCTCTCAACTAAACTAACTTTACCAAACACACGTTCTTTTCCAGGCTCTGTGCTAGGTTTTATGAGTGATGTCTTGATAAGTGAGCCAAAAATCCTTGTCTTCTGGAGTCTAATTCAAGCAGGCTGATTCATGTTTATATCATGTAATGGGAGTAGGAATGGTGGAACTGAAGTGGAAGTTCTATCAAAATGTTCTTAGAAAAGGAGACTAACTCTTGCTAGAGTGAGAGTCTGAGGTTGTCTTTAAACATAACAGAGATTGGGAATGGGTTTAATACCTGGTGTGAGGAAAGGGTTTCATTATTCTGAGCAATGAAAACATTGTCTATGAGCACATACTGTCTGAGCCAGTTCTATATCATGTGCACTTGGCTGGCATCACCTGCTAACCACAGCAGGTTTCCTGATGAATCTTAACATGTTCTGAGCAGCTTCCAACCTGAACCTGGCTGTCCCAATAGTTTAAAGATGGGACACACATGCCAGTGACCCAGAAGATGGTCCCCCCTCCAGTGCTACAAATGCAATACTATGAATTACTTTGAATCTGTGGACTAGGGAGTGTGCTCAGTGCTCAAAAGTACACTTTGCTCTTGCAGAGGACCTGGGTTTGATTCCCAGCACCCACATGGTGACTTGCAACCATCTGTAACTACATTCCCAGGGAATTTGACACCCTCTTCTGTCCTCTGTGGGTGCCAGGCAAACACATGGTTCACAGACATACAAGCAGGCAAAACATTCATACAAATAAAACAGTAAAATAAATAAATCTAAAACATTGCACATTATCTAGCTTTGAATCCTATTCTTTCAGTTATGTTTTAGGCTTTCTAATCGACCAGGAAAAGGTCTTAATGAGTTTTATATGTTCTGAATGCAGCACCAACATGACTTCTGACACAATGGAAGAAGCCATCCAGAATGTATCTGCTACAAAATTGTTTTATTTAGATCATTTTCATCTTACAGCAAATTATCTGTGGTCTCTTTGAAGGAAAGTTATTGAAGTTGAAAATAAGTTTTGAAAAATGTATTATCAAAAAATAGGTATGGTTAGTTAATGTGGGCTTTAGTTTGGGTAAAGTAAGTAGACAGTCACAAGAGGAGAATAACTTTCCATAAAGAATATCTGGAGAAAGAATTCTAGAAGGATAAGCCATGGGAGCTGGGATGGTATGGACAGGGAGTGTAGGGGCCTGAGTTCCCTATAACCTAGCACGATAGTTAACCAGGGGCCTGGCTCTGCCTGTAGATATGCCCTCTGTTCTGGCACGTGTCTATATAGTGCTGGCTTCCCTACAGAGACTGCTCTGAAACAGTGTGAAAATCCTTCTCTTCCTGCCCCAAAGGTGTTCTATTTCTATTCAGTCGCACAGTAGCCAAAGTCTTTCTGGATGCTGAGCAGATTTGCCCATATGAACACTCAATCTGCACTATCTTAGGAGCCTGATAAATCAGCTCTTGTGTCTTGTTTCATTTTGCTTTCTGACATGATCTACTATGTAGTCCTGGTTCATCCCCCTGCCTTGGACTCCTGAGTGATAGGATTACAGGTGAGTGCCTCCAATCTCGGCTCAGCCCTTGCTTTAACCTGAGGCTTTTCTCTATTGTTTTCCTTTCCTTAAAACCACTGGGCTCTTCAAATATCTCTTCATTAAAAAATGCATTCACTGTCTCCTTTCTTATACTTGCATGAGGAATCTCATAAACCCTCTGGGTGTCTCCATTGATCAGGAAGATTCCAAAGCCAGTTATTTGTCAGATTATAAAGAAATCCAGGTAGTCACCAGAACATTTACCATTTTATTAGTTGACAAAGATTGGACTGAACCATAACTTGCTTGAAATAGTTTTTGTATGTATGCACTGTCTATGGGGTCAAAATGCTGAAATCAGCTCCTCTATTATTAGTGTCATTCCAATTTGAAGTATAGAGAGTTGTTTAAGAATTTGTAACTGCCCCCCTCCATTATTTATCAATGAGAAAAATCATAGCACTTGAAAATAATTATGCCAAACCACTACTATAACAGAGTCCAATTGCTTAACCAATTATACACTAAAGTATCACATTGTCAAACCAATTGCCAAAGCAGCAGATGAGACTTTGTGAGCTTTAGAATAGATTTTATTCAACTAACTGTGAACACTATGGCAATCAAATGTAAACATAAAACCTGTACAATAAACGTGGGCGTTCCAGGTTGGTCACATGCCATAAACAAACAAACAAACAACTGCCTTCAATGACTTACACTAGACTGTGCAGTTTCCCACAAATCATGTTAAAAGTAGTTGAACAAACAGCAAATGTGACTCCTGGTCCTGAGCGGAGCTGATTTAAATTGAAACATGCAGAAAGTCACCTGTTAGGAGAGCAATCACTGTAGCTCTGCTGAAATGCATATATGACAAAAATCCAATGGACCTGCCAGGATGCTTCATGTCTGGCCATCATCATTTCTTATAGCATATTGGGCAGAAAGAAAGCCCAGAGCTTAGTGGTGAGGGTTGGTGTACAACTTGTTATGCCTGAGAATCATCATCGCAGACAGGATGAAGTATGCCTGCCTTATCTTTAGGACACCCCACTGTTACGTCCTTCTGCTGTGCTGAGTCTCCTTTATTAGGGTCATGACTGACCTCACTTAACAGCTGGCCTCCGGTATTCAGATGCATACCGCATTACAGTGAAAGCCGTCTCCTGGAGTTGGGTCAAGAAATCAATTGCATCCACTAGCAGTTCTTTGCTCTTTAAATAATTATAGGCTCCTGACAATTTTGACTTTAGTCAAAAGATTCCTGTCTCAGGCTTGTGTTTATGAAGAAATGAACAAACCACTGTAATGTCCCTCTTTGTATCCTCACCACTCACCATTTCGGACACCTGGGGCCCATCTGAAAGCCATCTGCCCAGTGTGTCCCGAACCGCTGCTTCATTCCCAACATACTTACTTCAACTTCACTGTCCCATTTTCCTCATGAAACCCTCAAGTCAGCTAGGAACATAAATTCCTCAGCTCATGGTGTAGCTACTTTGGAGCAGTAATTGTTTCTATTAATGTTTGCTGGCTCCCACTATACCCCTAGACCCCTTGCTAATCTCTTTGGAGTTTTGATTAGGTCAACATTTTTGTGCACACAGGCTGTACAACAGCATAGAAAACATAAGCACAGTTGCACATAGAGAGCAACTCAAGCTGGGATCAAGAGCCAGCTGGAGCTCCTCCTCATCTGAGGCAAATTGCATCTCAGGGCAGTTCTCAGAAAGTAATCATGGATCATCGACATCTCACCCCAGGCTCCATCTTAGCTGAGCTCTACTGGTTTTCCAGTGGGTGGGAAATTGGTGAAGTGACAGGGACTAGAGATTTCTACCAGTTTGATTTCCTCAGGCCTCCTGCTTCTAAAAACATGCTCACTGAGAAATGAAATGAAACTCTGTCTAAAAGCCGAATCTGCCATGGCACAACTCCGGAGAAGGAAGCATTTATTTAAAAAGCAATTTCTTTGGCCAGTTATGTTCTATAAGCCTTTCCCCCTGTGTTTCAGATATTGGTGTTTGAACAAGAGTGTTCTCCTTTAATCCTGGAGTGATGTCAACCTTCAGTACTTAGAACAGGGGATGGAAGAGGCAGAGGGCCAATTTCTGCCTCCTTTTGAATCTCCTGAACACTTTGTTTCTTATTTGCTATGCCACATATGGCTTATTTTTTCAAAGGCACCTCACAGGGTTTTTAGAAACATACTCTCTAGGCAAGATAACTCTCCCCTAAGAGGACAGAATGTCTTCCCTATAGGAAGCTAAGCCAACACACAGCCAAAAAAGCCAGGCAAGCTCACAACAAATAATGCATGTAGACACAGCCTCAGATGCCTTCTTAACCCAATATTCTAAGCAGCATCAACTATGCTTTCAAGATAAAACACATTTGGAAAAGCTGGCCCAGATGGGGCTTTGTACACTCCTAGTTCCTATGCATTGATGCTCTTTCTTTGCTGAATCCATTCCATTATTCAACAGATAGTACTATGCTGGTGCACTGTACTTCACACTACAATAATAAACAGTTTAGACGGCACTTAGCACCCTTGAGACACTGTAGGCAAGCAACTAACAAGTATGATCATCCCTCATTCTCCTATGAAGAGTTCAGAACTCACCTCATCCCTGTAGATGTGAAAATCCATCCTTTAGATAAGGTGACATGGGACTTTTATATATTCTTCTGTATACTTTAAACCATTCCTTTGTTACTTATAATACTTAATGCACATGAGTACTAGAGAAATATTTGGTATGTAGCACTGTTTAGGCAATAACAAGAAAAAGAAGGGGGAAAAAGTCTATACCTGGGTCCCTTATACCCAAACGTGTCACTTCCATGAGAACAGGGGAGACTGACATTTTGTACTGTGGTCTACAAAAAGTGCTTTGAGGAGAGGGACCACTAGGCTGAGAGAGCTCACCAATCACCAAGTGCAAACACTGGGAGGAAGGAAAGAGATGTAGTATGGGCTGTTTACTGGCCAAATGGCAAATGACCGGAGCAG
The DNA here is from genome assembly GCF_049852395.1 of Peromyscus maniculatus bairdii. Taxonomy (NCBI): domain Eukaryota; kingdom Metazoa; phylum Chordata; class Mammalia; order Rodentia; family Cricetidae; genus Peromyscus; species Peromyscus maniculatus. The sequence goes on along the minus strand of NC_134860.1, from coordinate 29,441,456 downwards.
AGTTAAATAGAGAGTGAAAGACAAGCAGGGAGCCACAAGTGTCAGAGAGAAGAAGACTGAACAGTTTATTATCAACACACTCTTATTCAGCCTCCTCCTGTGATGCATTCAGAAGACAGTGTCAGGCAGGAGTGATAATCCCAGATGGAGGGAGCTGAAGGTGGAGAGGGCAGACAAAAGCAGCTGGAGTCAACATCCTCTCCAGCCAGCATCATCATCTCCAGCCAGCAGCAGTACCACTGCTTGAATAGATGTTTACTTGCTGGGCCTCTCATCTCATCCACCTTAACATCAGGCGCTGCTAATGAGATACTTTGCACAGAGAAGTAGGTGAGCAGTGAGCCATTTATGCAAGTGGTGGCCTCCGCTAAGCCAGGAGGACGCAGCTGGCCTGGCAAACGTCTTCCTGCATGCCCATTGCATGTTGGGCAAAGCTTCAAGAGCCACACCAGCAACAGCTGCCCTGGGGCTGGCACCAGGACTCATGTCTGGGCACACGAAAAATGACTAACATAAAATCTCTCTTTTCAGAACTCAGTCCTTCCTTCTATGGGAATAGGCCCCAGGTGACCAAACCACATCCCCTGAAGCTGTCCCTCACCTATTAGAAGTCACTGCCTCTGATGCCTACAAATCTATTACTTTCTCACTGGAGCTGTCCCCGCACCCTTCAAAGAGCCTGGCCCATATGAGTGCATTGTACAAACAAGGTAGGAGGCAACCTTTCCCAAATGCCTCTCTCTGTTTCCTTTAAAACCTTCTTTAATGAAGACATAAAGCCTCAACTGCAACTGGAACACTGAGTTTCCCACACATGACAGCAGATCTTTCTCACCCAGGATTTAAGTGCTTTTCTCTTCTTTTAGCCAGAAAATTTGAAAGCAATCAAGCTTTCCTTGCTATTAGTTCAACTGCTCATTTTATATACCCTACAATTTTTCACAACCCAAAAACCAATATATGCCACAAATTAGGCAAATGCCCCTTGTTTCCTCCCCACCCCCCACTCACACACATACAAACAATTTTACCACTGTGAAAAATTAAAATGCAGTAACAGAGTTGTGACAATTTCAAAACATTTTTCTAGAAAAGGACCCTCACCTATCTCAACTTTCTACTATGAATCCCATGCCCCCAATTTTATTGCTGAGAATTCTCAATAGGCCATGGAGAGGGTCATGCCTAGGAGAAATAAGTAGAGATAAAGATGAGCACATATGTCCTCATTGAAAACATTTGTCTTTTTGTTGTTCCCAAGCCCAGCTGAAAGTATTATTGTTGGGAGTTAGTGAGTGAAGGACCCATCAAAAGCTTGCAGAAGAGTTAATCTTTTAATTAATCTCACCTTCATCCTGCTCAAAAGTTTAAAGCTTTAAAGGACAAAATGTAAAAATGCTTTGAAATAAATTCTTACAATTTCTGACTTCTATTTAAAGGTCCAGACACAAATATATGAAAAATGCGTGTTCCTAGAATCAGAGTGTGACATGGCAGATGATTTATGGCACTCTGAACCAAACAGGCCTGTAACATTTGAATCCTGTCTACCATATTGCTTCTCAGGGTGTTGATGTCATAGCTTGCATGATCCAGGAGTGAGGATGATCCTGAACCCATAAGGCAATGTGATCCTTTATTGTTCAGTTGTGTGAGGATTGTACTCTATAACTTGTAGGTCAGTCATGTCCTATTGGAGTAGAGGAATAAAGTCTGGATCAGGAGAGTAGAATATTATAAAGAAAAGAAAACAAATGTTCTCAACTCTTAGTCCCAAGTCTTATAGCCATTTCTGTCACTTACACACATGATACAAAGTTAATGGAAAAATACCATCTTCAGCTATAAGTGAATTTGAGATTTAACTACACCTGCTAAGACTGTGGGCTGGAAAAGATAGGGACCCTCAGGGTCATTCTGACATTTATACTAAGAGTATACATGGGATCAACCTCTTCACAAACCAGTTTGACTTTATTGCCTAATATTGTCTGTGAGATATTCACCACCATATTCTCAGCTCACCATATTTGCTCTATTTCCCATTTATGTAGCAGAGTACCCCTTGTCTAGATGCTAATAACATGCCTACAATCACAATATAAATTTGTGCTCTTTCTATAATTTATAACCTCTTTGAGTCTGTTTGTTTATGTTGATTCCTAAAGCAAGACTGCATTTTGAGGGTTCTGCAACTCCATTATTGCTGCTTTCCACTGAGGAAAGGAACAGTGCACTGATTTCTATTTGCATAGAAAACATGCTCAGGATATTAAAAAAAAGATTCATTTCCAAACTATTTTGACATTGGCAATAACTGTTCATTGACATTAGACAGAAGCCTGGTAGCTAAATTATTAGTTCAAATCTGTAAGTGTTCCTAATTGGTTATCAGATTGTGGCTAGCTGGATGCCAAAAATCAAACATTTTCAAGTCACACAAACTGATTTTTTTGGCATTCCAAAGCAAAATAGTCCAATGATTAACTGTCCTTTCACTTGGAAAATGGTTAGCTTGGGCTTTGAGTGCACAGGCCCATCTACTTACAAACGAAGTTAGATTCAGGGTTGGGTCTTTCAGCAAAAAGACAGCAAAACCACCACGAATAAATGATGCTCTATGGAAAATGGCCTGCTGTCCTGGCTGAGGGAGAAATGTTCTTGGTCCAGTTCTGGGGCCTTTCTGCTCTAGGAGAGTGGACATCAAATGGTGGGAACCCAAGAATATGATGGCATCATTATGTTGTTCTATTTTGATTGCAATGAATGGAGCATCTGCTTCCTGCTTGGCACTGTGCTGGGTGTATACAGTGCTGCTACAAAGAGGATGTCTTAGGTTTCTATTGCTGTCATTAAAGCACCATGATACAAACAACTTGGGGAGAAAAGGGGTTTTTTTTTTGGCTTTGGGGCAAAATGCCCATCATCGGGAGAAGCCAAGGCAGGAACTGAGTCAGGGAAGGAACCCGGTAGCAGAAATCAAAGCAGAGGCCATGGAAGAGTGCTTCTTACTGGCTTTTCACCATGGTTCACTTAGTTTTCTTTTTGATAGAATCCAGGATCACCTGGCAAAAGTGGTACCATTCACGTCAGTAAAGGTTGAGAGATATGATCTTATATTATGTGTGTTAGAACTATAGTACCCTACTCCTATATTCTGTTTTTCCGTATTTAACAATGCCTAAGGTTTTCTAAGCATTCTGAAAAGAGTAAAGTCTACAGTGAAGCACTTTTAAATTAACTAATTGGGTAAATAAAGTATGTATGCATCTGTGTGAGTGTATTCACACATATGCCTGTAGCTTCATGTACAGAGGCCATATGTGTCATGTGTTCATGTATTACCTTTTCCTGGGGAGTGCAAGTGAGTGTCCATTTACCCCACATGGTTACCAACAACAGAAGTTTGATTTCACCAGAGTCCAACTTGGTAACATCAATGAGTTTATTGAGTTTGCCAACAGAACACAGGTGAATGGTTATTTATAGGACTATAGATAGCACTGGAAGAGCTGTAGCACTAGTATTATCCCATCCTGGATGGAAGACTCCTTGGACCTGGCATGGTAGGCATAGTTGTTGTTGAGTGCTGAAGTTTGAACTCTAGCCCTCATAACTATAAAGCAAAAACTCTTAACCATGAAACCATCTGACCATCTCCCTTGGAGCATTTTCATAATAGCAATGGTTTTTAACCTTACTAATGCTGTGACCTTTTAATATAGTTCTTTGTGTTGTGGTAATCCCCAACCATAAAATTATTTCATTGCTACTTCATAACTGTAATTTTAATACTGTTATAAATCATAATGTAAATATCTAATATATGTGGGATATATGATATGCCCAAAGTTCGTGATGCAAAGATAACCACTGATATATAGCATCTCACTCAGTTAATTTTCTCACTATACAGAGAAGCAAAACAAAGTCTGGGAAGATTATGCAAATTACTTCAAATTGAAGCACCAAAGCACCCCTATTTCAAGCAAGCCTCTCACCACAGCTTAAAACAGGCCTGAGTTTCAAAATTCTCAAAGCTGCTGACATAGGTGCCAGGAACTCAAAAGCACAAAGTCAGGATGTTTGAAGGACTATCTGGTAGCAACAGATTAATCACAGAACGCCCAATGCATAGTCTTTAAAGACAGTCTTTAAAGTTTGACAAACAACTGGTCAAAACTACAAAGTAAGATAACACAGAAATTTTGAAAACTTGAGCCAATCAGAATTGAGCCTGTACTAGCACCCCTAACTGATGTAACCTTGTGATTTTTGCCTTTAAAAACTGAGCTTGCAGAGGGGGCGGGCACTTCCTCCAGCCTTCACTGTGTCAGGGTGCTTGACCAAGGTCCCTGCTGTGCACCTTGAACTGCTCCAATAAACCTTGCTCTTGCATTTCGGTGAGTTCATGTCTCTAGTGGTCTCTTCGGGGATCTCACACCTAGGGCACAACACAAATGTCTGCACTTCTGAATTGTTTTTCTGTTTAAATAGGATCCTCAGTTAAATATAATAGAAGTGGCCTGCTTCTAACTTTTAACTTGGAGACCAAAACTAAAGAAAAAATGTGTGTATGCAGGATGGGGAATGATGCATCTAGGAACCCTGAAGGCAGAAGCAAGAGGATCACTATGTTAGTAAAAATTTGTGGGGAATCCTGGCAGAGTTACCACATGTTACCAGAGAACTGGGGTCCTTTCTTGGGGTTCTTCATCTTGTAAATAAAAGAATTTAAGAACCTACTCAAAAGGATGTTCCAGGGCAATTTTATCTGAGTTTAAAGGAGAACACCCAGGGCAGGTAAACAGTTGATCTTGATAGTTTTCTGGAAGAGGAAGAAGGGACACAGTCAAGCCATGCCATTTGAGTTCAGCTGGCCTGGAGGTCAGCCCCATGGCAGACATGGAGCTACATGGCAAGGAGTGGAGCCTTAGAGAAAGTGCAAAAAAATGCAAAGTACCAAAAAATAGCATCCAAAAGACAGACTGGAGAAGGAACAAAAGGGAAAGTTACACCTTTCTGTGTCAGGACTCGAGAAGGCTGGGAGACTCAACAGAATCTCATGAAGCCATGGAAGGTCTGAATAGTAGACAGGGATTCTGAAGGAAAAGTACATATCTAATTAAAAGGGATATTCTTCCTATCTCTTTAGCATGGCTTAAAGTCAACCTAACTTCCTGAAGGGTGGTCCTTAGCTCAGGTGTCTGAACAAATTAGATTAACTTTTTTGTTTTATGTAGCTTGGATGTTAGGTCTCCATTCAGACCCAAAAAACAGCTTTCTTAATGGGCCTCCACAGAACTCTGTTCAAGGCCATTGTAACAGCTGTAAGTTCAGTGTCAGCCTAGTCTATATAGTAAGTTCTAAGCCAACCAGGGATACATAGCGAGACCTTGTCAAAACAAACAAACCCTAAAGAAACATACATTAGGGACTTGCTAATTTTAAAGGTAATAACTGGATGATGAGTGACAGCCAGGGCAGCTTTACTTGGTTTCCTGATACTTGATGTCTCACACTTTGGTCCTCGACCTACCACTTCATCCTCATGTCTCAACCCATATCAACAGACAATGTTCTCTAAGCAGCCTGCTTTGCCCATCCCCAGCCCATTGCATATACTGTTTTCTATTTCATGGACTAAATAGAATAACATTTATTCCCCAGATCCACCAAAGGATGTCCATTTCAGAGATTTCAGGAGATTTATTACAAATATTATCATATGCATCTGTCTTCTTCACCAAATTATAGCTTGCATATGTGCAAAATCATGCTTATCCATGACAGTCTATCTTACATTGACCTTCAAAACATCAATGATTATGGTTAAATCAAATGCTTTAACAATGACTTCAAATTTAATACCTTAATGACAATGACCTTACAAAATCACAACTAGACATGTAGAAGGTGCTTGTGAAGTACTTTTTATCCAAATGAACCAACCATAAGAAAATACTCAGGAGGATGATACAGGTCTGCCCATCCTCTGACCTCTAATCATGGATTGATTATGCTTTGTAAATTACAAATGTTAAGGCAAGAACAGAGACATGCTGGAAAAGACATACTGAACAAATAAGATTTCTTTGCAACCCTCATCAATCTGAAATAATGAGTTATTCATCAAATTTTGATGTTACAATAAAGTTTTGAAGGATGTGGATAGAGAGCCAACTCTTGAATATCCCCTCCTAACCCATCTTTCTCCCAAGAACCCTAGTAGCTACATCCTTCTTCCCTTCAAGGACAGCTGGAGAGAAAAACATACAGCAGAAGGGTAAATGAAAGATCTGCCTGTGCCTCTTTGTGGGCTGGCAGTCTACCCTGCCAGTGACAGTTGCACTGTTTTAGAGTCTGGAAAATCACAAGGAAGCTGACCTCTGGCTGTCCCATAGGAATCATTGTTTGAAGGAGAGGCTGGGGAAAGGACAGTGAGTTGGAACTCTAGGATTCTGGGGTGCTTCAGATGGTCCATTAGCCAGTGAGAACTCATGGCTAGTCACCATCTTGAGATAGCCCTACAGTAATGCCCACATATCCTCCAACTTGACAGGTGCTAGAATCATGTGGGACACAAAATGTAAGTAACACCTAAATGTAAGTAACCACTTCATGACATGAGCTGGGCTCCCAGACTGAATCAGAAGGAGAAAGTGAGCTGAGGAGCAGCATCCATCTCTGTTTGCCTCCTCATAGATGATATGATGTGGCAAGCTGCTTCATACTCTTGAGGATATGGCTGCCCCACATGATGGACTGTATCTTTGAACTGTGCACCAAAATAAACTCTTCCTTCCTTAAGTTGCTTTTAACACATAATTTATCACAGCAACAGGACAAATAACTAGTGAACTCACTTTGTAGAAGACTAGGCATGATACCTGCTGGTTCCTACAGCCTCTTCTCATAGTGTGTGCTCTTCCACATGGCATCTTAGTTGTCCATGTCCACAGGCTATGTTCAATAGGATTTCCTTTGCCTCTAATCACTGTGAATTACACCATTTAACAGAGAGAGAGAGAGAGAGAGAGAGAGAGAGAGAGAGAGAGAGAGAGAGAGAGAGGTGTATCTATGTATGCATAACCATGTACATAGGAGCACACACACACACACACACACACACACACACACACACACACACACACACATATGTGTTTGTAGAAGCCAAAGGCTGCTGTCAGGATGTCTTCCTTGATCATTCTCATCTCATCTTTTTTTCAGTTGTTGTTTTTTTTTTCTAAATGTGGAGCTTAAAGTTTGGACTAGACTAGATGACTAGTCAACATGGAGCTTAATGTTTGGACTAGTCTAGATGACTAGTAAACATGGAGCTTGGTGTTTAGACTAGACTAGATGACTAGTCAACATGGAGCTTGGTGTTTAGGCTAGACTAGATGACTAGTCAGCTCCTCTTGTTTTCACACTCTTCCTTGCCCTGGTGTTATAGCCTCTATGGCTGTAGCTAGATCTTTTCGTAGGTTGTAGGGATTCTAACTCAGGTCCTTTTGTTTGCATGGCAAACACTCTACTTACTGAGCCACTTCCATAGGCCATTTTTAATCAGTTTATATAATTACTTGGTGCAAACCACCAGGCCAGATTTTTCTGAGCATTAGTCTAATTAACTTAAGCCTGATAATTATGTATGATCCATAGCAATATACATGGAATCTGCAGATTTTGAGCTGACTTATCTGATTCCAATAACATGGTTTCTCAAACAGTGATTTGGAAAGTTAGAAAGAAAAAAGATCCATCAGATAAATATTTGGATTTAAAATTGTTCAAGTAAAATCATTTGTCCACTTGAAATAGCTTCTCAAACGAATTGGACTGAAATAGGCCTGTGTATTCTCATGATCTGATGTGGAGCTTTCCTCACTGAGATATAATCATTTTCTCTGTCCTTTCCATCCCCTTTTGTTTCATGAAAAATGAGGACAAAGGAGAAACCAAAGAACATAGGGAAATTCCAGGACTTGTGAAAAAGGTACTGACCTTTCCCTAGCTACTCCAGGGGGCCATGATAAATTCCCACAGTCATATATGACTTAGATTATCCCATCTAATGATCCTAACAATCCTCAATGGTACATATGTACTATGGTTCAGTTGTGTCTGCCCAAGGCATGCTAAAAGCATACCCCCTGCCCAGTACCACAGATTATAATTTCCTTTGAAAACAGGGATGTCACATGATAACCAAGTTCAAATAGGAGCAGCAGAGCAGCCTTAATCCAATGTGAGTGGAGTCCTTCTCCAAAGGAAAACTTTGGACAGAGCCAGCCATGCACACCAGAAGATATTGTATGAAGGAAAGCCAGAGATGAGGGCAATGGATTTACCAGTGGAGGAATACCAAAGTTGCCGAATGACCACTAGTAGATGAGGGGCATGGGTCATATTTCTCCCTCCAAGCCCAGAGGGAGCTGACACTGCTGACATCTTGATCTCAGGCTTCTAGTTTCCAGAGCTGGGAGGCACTAAGTTTATTTTGTGATGGCCACTGTTGGTGTGTGCTTAGTCATGGCACTCACTCTTAGTCATGGCACTCACTGTACTCTACAGTACCTTCCTCTACTCCACATTCCATGGCTGCTAAGGCACAGAAAAGCTACAGAATGTGTTCAGAGTCCCAAGGCTGTCATGAGGCAGTACTAGAGTCCAGTCAGACCTGAATCCATAACTCATGCCCACGATTACTACCACAGTTCTTCTTGACCCATAAGTCTGACAAAATCCCATCTCACATCCCAGAAATGGTTAAAATACTGTACTCCTTCTAATGTTTTACAATTAAAGTGAAAGTTAAGTGGCTCCTGTTTTCATGTGTACATCCAGAGCCATTTGGCTCTGGAAACACCTGCTTCCCGAGTCTTGGGGGAATTTACCTTTTTCGGGGTGAGGGTAGCAGTTATTGTGTTTTCATCCCATCTCTAAAACACACACTAAAAGGCCAAATATCACCTGCCAATTATGAAAGCCATCAGGGAAATGACAAATAACAACATAACTTAATGAACAGAACCACAGAAGCGTGAACAGGTGGGCATAAGAGGAATGCCTCGGGAAATGGGAAGAAAGGCCCAGACAGATGTGCCCCACGAAGGCCATAGATGCTGAAGGAAAGTGATTATTCAGAAGAGATGAACCCCAGGTCTAGGAGGAAAAACAGAAGAACAAAAAGAAAGAAATTAAGACAATTCTATGAGAACGTGGTACTGGCATGGACCCAACAGGAAAATGTGACCCCACCAAGGGAGGAGAGCTCCCATCCATGGGAAACTACACCTGGGCATATTTAAGGGTGAAATCATTCTGACAAGAGTCTAGTAGAACAGAATAGCCTTGCCTTGTCTTCTATGTGTGTTTATGTGTGGTGATATTGTGTTCCCCAAAATATTGTGTACTCTAATAAATTTATCTGGGGTCAGAGAACAGACAGCCACTAGATACAAAGGCCAGAAAATGGTGGCACTCACACCTTTAATCCTAGCATTCCAGAGATAGAAATCCCTCTGGATCTCTGTGAGTTCAAGGCCACATTGGAAATAGCCAAGCATAGTGACACATGCCTTTAATCCCAGAAAGCCAGCCTTTAATCCCAGGGAATGGTGGTAGAAAACAGAAAGATATATAAGGCGTGAGGACCAGAAACTAGAAGAATTTGGCTGGTTAAGATTTTGGCTGGTTAAGCATTCAGGCTTTTGAGCAGTAATTCAGCTGAGACCCATTCTGGATGAGGACTCAGAGGCCTCCAGTCTGAGGAGACAAGACCAGACGAGGATCCGGCGAGGTGAGATAGCTGTGGCTTGTTCTGTCTCTCTGATCTACCAGCATGGACCCCAATAACTTGCCTCGGGTTTGATTTTATTAGTAAGAACTTTTAAGATTCCTGCTACATTTATGTTTACGCACAAGTGTGTGACTACGTGTGGAGGGAGGCCAGAGGAGGCTGTCGTGTGTCCTTCTCCATCATTCCCCATCTTACTCATTTTGAGTCAATCTCTTGCTGTACCTGGAGCTCACATTTTTGTTTTCAGCTAAGGGGGCATCCAGCAAGTCTCAGTAATGCTCCTGTCTTCATCTTCCTCAGTGTCAGTGTTAGAAGCCTGTGTTGGAGCATGCCTGGTTTGTTATATGGGTGCTGGCATCCAAACACCAGCCCTCATGTTTGCACAAGAGTGTCTGTGACTGCAGAGCCAGCTCTTCATCTTCAGTCCCTGTGCCTTGACTCTTCAGAGTGCCAGGCAGTGAAGTGACTAAAGGTGAGATGCCAGCAAGTTACTGGTAGATGTCATTGAAACTGAAAGCAGACACTGGCTGCTGACCTGAGGACAATGAAAAGGACTCTTAAGAAGTGCTTTCTTGCTTCACATCAGCAATGCCTATATGTCTGTGTATGTGTTCACATTCACACATAAAGCATAGATCTCTTGATGTTGTTGACAATGATTACAAGTTATCCTGGTATTCTTCTCTAACAGGCATTAGTATCAGGCACTGCATCACTTGAGGTACGGCTCCTTTTCCTCCAGCACTGTTGGGAAGCTATACCTTGTTTCTTTCACCTATACTGACCTGGCATCTCTATGAGTCTCCTCTACAGTCAGTATAAATGCTAGAGTTGAAGAGTTGATCTGGAGTTCTCCATGGGATGACTCTGTAGCTAGAGTTTTCCTGCCTGGCCCATGGTCAGGACAAATCTCTCCCACCCACCAGTCCCACAGCTGCTCAGACCCAACCAAGTAAACACAGAGACTTATATTGTTTACAAACTGTATGGCTGTGTCAGGCTTCTAGCTAGCTGTTCTTATATCTTAAATTAACCCATTTCCATTAATCTATAAGTTGCCATATGGCTTGTGGCTTACCGGTATCTTTACATGTTCCTTGTCATGGCAGCAGCTGGCAGCGTCTCCTCTGTCCCAGCCTTCCTGTTCCCAGAATTCTCCTCTCTGTTAGTCCTGCCTATACTTCCTGCCTGGCTACTGGCCAATCAGTGTTTTATTTGTCAATCAATCATCTACAGCATGACTCAGAAAATATACCTGGAGAATAGGTAGACTATGAGGGGAGAGGCATATGGGTAACTGTGGGAGTCACCCACGGTCGCCTAATCCAGCAGGACAAGGAGCAGTGTGTCAGGTGGCACAAACATGCTGTGTGAATATCTGCAGTCACAGATAGCATGTGGGTTCCATGTAAGTGCTTCCTCCCTAGAAGCAAGTTATGTCCCTGTTACTCCAAGTTCATACTACATACCAATAGCTCTTTAGCTTCATCCTAAGTGGCTCCTAAACACTTTAAAGTTTCCTGGCCCAGCCTATTCACCAGTGGTTCCATGAGGTCACTGGGTACTTAGAACATGACTTGTATGAACTGCAAGGGAGTTAAGTAAAACACACACCAGAAGTAGAAGGTGACACAAAGAAGGATGTAAAGTAGCTCACTCACAATTATGCTGCTTACCTACTGAAATATTGGGGATATTTTGATTTAAACATAATGTACTATTAAAATCAATGTAATCTTTCTGTGTTTTAAACATATCTACACTAAAAAATTAAAAAATATGTGTGTGGATCACATTTTATATTTATAGGGTAGGGATGTTTTAAAGTAAGGGCTTGTCTAAGACAATGGTTAAGAACAGGCACTGGTAATGGACAGGTTATATGTGGCCTACTGAATTCACTAGAACATGTTAAGATCCATTTCCAAAGTGTCTGTGGGTGCCACAGCAGCAGAGTGAATGCAACAGAAACTGGACAACTTATAGACCCTCAGGTAGTTAGCACCTGGCCTCTTGCAATCAAGAGCAGTAGTTGTAGATGAGACTTTTTATCTTATAATCACATTTTACTACTTTTCCTACCTGTATTGAAGGCTGCAAAGTAACTCACCTGTCTGTGTCTTAGTGCCTGTATCTAAAAATGGTATAAAAGGACCTGTCTTAGGAGTGTGATAAAGGTTACATGAGGTGCAGTACGTGTGAAATTCTTTAAGTATTGCCTAATACATGGGAGCTTCTCCCTACTCATTGACCACCCCAACTCTCATTGTAAGCATATTGTTATAAGTTGTAACTATACACATTTACTTTGCTTGCTTCCTATCTGAGTCCACCAGATCAGAAGCCATAGGAGAACACTGACACTCTGCTTGTTGCAGGGATTGAACTGGGCATAGTTTCTGGCACATTGTTGAGATTCAGTAAATCCCTGTTGAATGACTGAAGAGGAAGAAAGTCATTTTCCAGAGGCTAGAGAGAGGACTTTAGTCTGGTCTCCAAATTTGTAACCTTTCCTGTTACATCAAGTGAGTCTATAGACCCACAGTATTAAGCTCACCTGGGAGTTCCTTAGAAATGCTGACTTGGGAACAGAGAGGGAAAACAAGGAAAAAGAGACCATGATAAATGAAGACCCCATGGGAATAGGAAGAAGCAAAGTGCTAGAGAGGTCCCCAGAAATCCACAAAGATACCTCCACTATAGATAGACTACTTAGCAATGGTCAAGAGAAAGCCCAACTGACCTACCCTGGGGATTGGATGGCCGAACACCCTAACTGTTGTGATAGAACTCTCATCCATTGACTGATGGAAGCAGATGCGAAATTCCATGGCCAAGCCCCAGGTGGAGCTTCACGAGTCCATTTGGTGAGAGAGAGGAGGGATTATATGAGCAAGGGATATTGAGACCGTGATTGGAAAAAGCACAGGGACAAATAGCCAAACTAGTGGAAACACATGAACTGTGAACACTGGGGACTGAGGAGCCCTCATGGATCTGGATCAGGCCCTCTGGATAAGTGAGACAGTTGATCAGCTTGAACAATTTAGGAGGCCCCCAGGCAGTGGGACCAGGACCTGTCCTTAGTGCATGAGCTGGCTGTTTGGAACCTAGGGCCTATGCTGGGACACTATGCTCAGCCTAGGTGAAGGGAGGAGGGGACTGACCTGCCTCAACTGAATCTACCAGGCTGAGCTGAATCCCCAGGGGAGTCCTTGCCTTGAAGGAGGTGGGAAGTGGGGTGGATTGGAGGGAGGGCAGGGATGGGGTGGAAGGAGGGAGGACAGGGGAATCCGTGGCTGATATGTAAAATTAAATTAATTATATATTTTTAAAAAAACTGAATAAAACAGAAAAAAAAAAAGAAATGCTGACTTGGGATCTAGACCAGCTCCCCTGAAGTGAAAGCACTATTTAACATCTCCCAGAGGTTCTTAGGCATGTTTAAGGTTAAGCAGTGCTAACCCAGGCTACCATTCTAGCAACTACCTGTGTGTTCATTCACCATATAAGCAGCAGAGCATCAGGCCTTCCACTGAGCATTGTGTGTTCTGCGTCTAATTCCATAGCTGGTTATTTCTAACCAGCAGAAGAAGGGTCTACAAAAAACCACATGTGCTGAGTTCTTACTGCCTTCAAACCAGTGACCTCCCTGTTCTGAACTCTGCTTCACATTTCACCAGCCTCTAGTGATTATGCCACGGGCCCCAGTCAACAGAGGGGCAGAATTTCTGCTCATCTTAACTTCGCTTTAGGTGTGTCCCTCCATGAGCTGGTTTTACTGTGTTTTACATACCAATGGGATTGACAACTCCATGCCATAACATAACTTAATCACTCTGGCAACTTCTAATTTGATCATACAAATGAAAGCAAATCATGCCCTAATAATTACAAAGCAATTTCCACATTCACAGTGATTTCCTTTTTTTTTCTTCTTCTGCTTTTTCTTTTTTTTAATGTTACCTGGCTCAAAGGTCCTTCACTTTTTGAATATTTTCTTAGAAATTATCCCTTATGTGTCACTTCAAGAGGATGAGGGTGCTTAAAATTAGAACAAAATCTCACAATGGCTTCTCATTTGTCACAGCCAGAAGCTTCAAATTGTGGTCATCAGATGAACACTTTAAATTAGAGAAAGACTGATTAGCATAATTCTTAAAGGTCTGAACTCTAAACTCACAGATGGCCTCTGAAGAGGATTGATGGTCCATAAAGGAGATTAGGGTAAATCTAATTAGTTAGGGGGCGTCTCATTTTTCAAGTCAAGTGGTGAGCAATGGGGAAGAAGTGATGGATGGACAGATGGATATAATGAAGCCCCATTACAGTCCCTTTGATTCTTTCTCCGTGATGGAATACATTATCCCATTAATGTTTTTGTGGGCTAACACAGCCCCAGTTTGGTGCTGTGACCTAAGGAATGAATTTGAATTGCTCTTTGTACATGTCCTCAGGACTTAAATGAGCATGAAAATACTGCTTGCCTGCTGGAGAGCCACCCTGAAGTAAGGACTGGCATTCTCTCTTGGGGAACGTACTTGGACTGGAGTCCCACAGCTTTTCTGTTACCATGTATGACAATGTGAATCTCCTATGGAAAGTGCTAGGCTTTGCCACATGTTGAAAAGGGCTGCTGCTATTCTTTTCTCTCTGGGTAAGTGCTACATATCTGTACCTGCCCAGGGGCCTGTGGGCACAGTCTAAGGAAGAAAGCAGTCAGAGAGGCAGGCTCATGAGGCAGCTCACTTCTCTGTATCTGATGGCATCTGCTGGCCCAGAGAGCATGGTGCAAGAGTGATGTGCACCAGGGAAAAATCAAAGAAGGTAGTGGATCCCCAGGAGAGTTGATCAGAGGCCCCTCTCTCCCTTGGATAATCTGAGATATCTTTTAAATGGTTTTCTCACTTCTGTTCTTGGATACTTACAGTCTGGCATCATCATCTGAAAAGTCTAAGTCAGGACTGAGGAGACAGATCAATGGGTAAAGCACTCATTATGCAAGCATATGGGCTAAGTTCAGATCCCTGAAAGCTACATAAGCTAAAAGCAGTGGTGCATCTGTAATCCCAGAGTTCCTACCAGAAAATGGGAGGCAAAGGCAGATAATCTGGATATTCATGGACCAGCCAGCCTGGCACATGCAGTGGCAAAAGAAGAGACCCTGTCTCAAACAAGGTGGGAAGTGAGGACTGAGAACAGTTGTTTTCCTGACCTCCAAACATACTGTGACCCATGAACCCCCCCCCCAAAGAGAGAGAGAGAGACAGAGAGCAGAGAGACAGAGAGAAGACTAAGTCAGTTCCCGTGACTTTTCCCTCCAATAGTAGTAATCAAAGCCACCATTCACTGAGCACATACTGTGTATTTGTATGCTCAGCACTGATCTAAGCAGACTGCACACATCATTTCTTTTAATCTTCATTTAACCTGCAAAAGTTACCAATCCCAGCAGTCGGCAGAGCTTTTAGATCAACTCAGGTGTCCAACTTCAGAGTGCAGTTTCTGATACTGTGTCGTTCCCATTTTAGGTTCATTCCACGCCTATCTACATGGACTAAAACTGAAACTCCTCTCTGACCACAACTTACTTCAAGCCTTCCTAATTCACTGTGCTCTAACCACACTCTCCAAATTCTTTACACTTGATCCACTCCAGGCCTCTGCATTGTAGCATCCTCTTAGGATGCTTTCTCTTCCTCCTACACCAAGCAGGAAATGTCAGGGTAGCCCACACTTGAGTCTCAGCTCCCTTACTTTCCCCTTCACTCCTCTGCCTACTTAGAAGACCTCTTCCAAGGCCATACTTTAAACACTGTTTCTACAACCCTCAAATTCATGTTTCTAGTCTTATCTTGCCTAATGAGCTCCTGTCATGTTTATTCAGTGGCCCATTGCATCATGCCTCCTCCATGTATAGTAGACAACTCATTTATTATGCCCACAGGGAACACTTGAGTCTGGCCTGCCCTATTTCAGTAAACACGCACTGCATGTTATTTAAGCTTTTCTTCCCACCTTAGTAAAGGACAATGATAAACACTATTTTTCTCCTATAAAAGGCTAGATAGATATTCTTTTAATCCCTGCAGCCTACTGGTCTGTACCACAAATATTTTTCCATTGTATTAAGAAAATAGTTCATAAGCCTAGCTGTATTTCAATAAAAACTCATTTCTCCAAACAAGCAGCAGGTCCAACTTGGCATCTAGGCTGTTACTAGGTGGCCCTCTGTTTGGGTTTTCTTGCGTAGACAGTCCTTAGGCTTACTACATGAAGATGTAGGCTTTTAATGTGAATTATAAGAAAATATAGGTTTATCAAGTGTCAGAAACTGTTTCTAGAAATTTGGAACATATCCTTAATTCCTATTGACCTTTTGTTTTAATGTTTCCTACTAATCAACTAGCTTTTGTAAGACACCTCATAGTTACTTAGAGCTGATTATGATAAACCAGATGAAGATAATTCGAAATGTTGAATGTACACACTAGATCACAGATCTTCACTGCAACTGTAGCACAGTACTGTTGAAAGAGAGCAGTGGGGCCACTGAGCAGTGAACATGATAGAAGCTTAGCTGGATTGCTTGCTAGCATCATGATTTCAGCCACAGCCAAGTTTGCAGAGCCCTATGAAACTTGTGTTGTAAGCTCTTCTCTTAGCCTGCACATACAGGAATGTAGAACAGAAGACAGCATCACGGTGTGCCAGGCCTGCTGCAGTCAGAAAAGTAAATGGTTTGGGGGCACGTGGAAGATTGCTCTGGAAAGTTCCAGGAAGCTGGAGCCACCAGACCCAAGCCTTCAAACACATGAACCCTTCCGGAAATTTATCTCTGAGCTGCCTTCGTGCTGTTTGCCTGATTTCCAAGGCACCTTCGGTCAGACCTGTGAGCTAAGTTAACTCCACAACACTAACCTAAATACACCTTAGTTATGTGAAGTAGGCATCGAGGGGCTGCATGGCTTCCTTTCATGAATATACCATTTATTCCAAACATCAGATTCTTCAGAATACAAGCTAAGTTAGACCACCTAAATAGGTGGTAGTCATTACTCCAGAGCAACAGAAGGTCAGAACACAGAGATCCACATGCAATGGATTAACCTTTTTTTCATATTAAGAAGTCCTCATGCCAGCATTTCTCCCAGAGTTCCCTTCTGTCTCCCCCATTTCAGCTCGATCTTAAGTGGAGGATAGGACTTGTGACTGTTAGCTCAGCAAACAGAAAGCTGAGTATCACTAAGGTCCCGGCACTCACCACTATGTGGTAAACATGAAGCATCCATGGTGGTGAGAGAACTCCCATCTCACATGAAAAGGATTCTGAAGTATGTGGCTACAAGGGCTCATAGGCAGTCATCATCTCTGCGTAGGAGAAGCAGAAGAGATCTTGGGGAAATTCCTTTGAAAGGCACCAGTATCACTTGCCGACTGCTGGCTTAGCAGCAGCCCCATAAAAGTCAGTTTATGCTTCCCGTGAAGGAAGCCACTTTTCTATGTGTTCTTGTCCTCAACGCTGCCCCTTGTTGTGCCATTAGATCTTTCCACCATGCCTGAAAAGAACTAGCATTTTAAACTCATGTTCTATGGACACTTATCTCCTCAAATGGGGAGGAGTACCATGACTGAAATATGGTGAAAATTTAGTAGGACACACTCTAGGAAGCAGGCTTGCTGAGCACGGTGACTGAGATAAGGGTCTAGTGAACAGTATGACTGGCATTTATATTGCTTTAATTTTTCTGAGAGGTAAGGAAAGAAAATATAAGTAGGTCACAGTGAGCAGTCTAAGCTACCAAACATGTCATGGTTGAGATGTGCACCTGACAGGCCTGGGCCCTTCTCTGCTTTCAGAAAGATAGCAAGGAGAACACAGCTGCCATCCTAGTCTGTGATGTCTGCTTATTTTGGTCCCAACAATTCCAGAGTGCTACTGTCTATGTGTTCCCCAAACTCCATGTCATAAAACCCCAACCGCAGTACAAGATTTGCTGGTGGGATCTTTGATTAACTCTGTATTCCTATGACAACATTAGTGTTCTTCCAAGTAGTTGAAAACACCTGAGCTTCTCTCTCTGGCATGTGCAGATTCGGTAAGGCTGGAGCATAGAAAACCCTCAGCAAGACCTTAGTCACTTGACACCCTACTCTTGGGAATTTGTGGCTACCAGAGCTATGAGAAAGAAGTTAGTCTATGATGTTCTGTTGTAGTAGTCTAGTATAAGACAAGAGAATTAACTCAAGATAGCTTAAAGCCTCCTTTGTGTGCGCCAGAGAGGGTTAGAAAACAGAGGATACACATAACTTACTTTTCATGCTAGGCTTTATGAGATGTAATATAAGAGTAAATCTGAATTATAGACCAAAATAAACATCTCTCCCTTAAAAAGATTGTATTATTTTCATTTGTGTGCATGTGTGTATCTGTATGAGTGAATGCCACATGTGTACAGGTGCCTTTGGAGGTCACAAGAAGGCATTGGGTCCCCTGAAACTGGAGTCACAGGAGGCAGTGAGCCACCAAACATGCATCTTTGGAACTTCCCTAGAGTCCTCTGGAAGAGCAGTACTAATCACTGAGCTATCTCTTCAGCCCCAAGTTCCCCCCATACAAGGAAATACTTTTGTAGAGAACAGATGGTAGAATTGGTGACTGTAGCCTCTTAAAGGCATTGGTAAACTGTGTTCTTTGAAACATGAGTAAGGCCTGACCTGGAATGTCACTGTAACTCCATCCCTGGCAGTGGTCCTGGGCACATGGGCAAAGGGACTGGGTATCCTTGGCAAACAAGAACCTCAATAGTGTCACCTAGGTCCAAAAAGCCTATGCACCTGACAGGAGGGATGAGGCCTCTCAGATGGATAAGTCAGGCTTTCCGGAGCTGACTGCGTTCCTCAGCCTGCTTAGCAAGTGCTACTTGGTTCATAAACCAGGGATTAAGGCAATTTTCCTCTAAGCTTTTTATTTCACCTTTAAGCAACCCCTAAGGTTTCTAGAAGAATTTTGTTTGACCTTTAGCTAAAGTTCAACCTCTACCAAGTTACGGATTTCAGTGGTCCCTGGGTGATCACTTAAGACACATTTCACTATAATTCAGGGTAAGGCTAATCCTTGGTCCAAGGGTTCACTGAGGAAGTATTCCCAGTGGTCTCAGAGATGGCAAAAGTTACAGATTTTATCCTGCTAATGAATTTTAGTGATATTTTCATTGTGCAACACTCATCACTGAAGCTAGCCTGGGTGTATCTGCTGGATACTGAACCCAATGAGGATCATCTCGGTGCTCCCTCATATCTCGGTCCCAGATGAAAGGTGCAGCCCACAGGATGTGGCTTTCATAGCTGTTGTTTACCTCCAAAATTAAGATAGCAACGTGTAAGCTCATCACTGTGACTTTGACACGTGAATAAGGAGGACCTCTGTGATGTCAGCACCTGTGCTTTAGCCGTACACCGATCTCACACCTAGTGTTTCAGTCAAAGAGGACAGGTGTGGACACAATGGCAAGGGAGGTGCAGACCCTGGGGGTGCCTGCTCCTGTCTCCTGTCTTGTCTCCTAGGTCTGTCAGGTTCTTAAAGAAGTATGTGAAAAAAATCTCCCAACGTGTATTTAATCAGACAGGTTGATCTCCCTGGATTCTGACTATGCCGTCAGCTGGTGGGCAGTATCCATACCACAAAGATAGTTGCCCATGTCCACAGAAGTGAACGCAGTGGTCCCAGTTTACAAGTCAATTCATTTTTGTCCACAAATGCTGTGTCCATTAGAGACCCAATGCCCCTTCTTTACAACTTGGAAGAGTGCCCACTGAACCCTTCACTCTAGCTATCTACATGCTACAGGACATGTGGGTCCTCTCTGGATCTCACGGATGGAAGCATGTCCATTTTAGAGAAACGGCTCTCAGCTTTCTACAGATGGGTCAATGCCATGATACTTCAGGTTCTGCTCCATCCATTCTCTTTCTATTGATCAGCATACCTCATGCTGTTAGGTTTATTAATTAAATGATAATTGGGGAGTGAGTAAGTAAGGAGATAAATGTCTCACAAATAGACTCCAAGCTTTCAGGAGGCATGCAACAATTTAAAAGATGTTTATCTTTGTGGCATCTTCCCCCCTAGGAAAAAGTAGTAATTGCTACCATCTTTTGAAGTCAGAGATACTTGCTTTCCAGGCAGGCCTAGAAGCTAGCCAAGAAAATATGGAGAGAATTTGATTTCCACATATTCCTGCTAGGGTACCATGGACTAAGAGGCCTTTCTCTATAGGTAGATCTGCCTATGAAAAACACCCCGAAGCCACTCAAATCTATAAATATAGGCTACAGCCAGTCTTAGGTGCTAGGGATCAGGGGCCAGTCTTTAGTTGCCTCTTAGGTATAGCTGATTTGTTTGTTTGTTTGTTTCTAAGACAGGATCTTACTTTTAGCCCAAGCTGCCCTCAAACTAGTGATCCTCCTGTCTCAGCTTCTGAAGAGCTAAAATAATAGGCTTATGCCACCATGCATGACTTCTGACCTGCTGACCTCAGAATATCCAGAGAAACTTGAGCTTCTTTTTTCTGATCTGTTTGGTTGTTGCATCCTTCATACACACATGTGAAGACATGCAGGCTATCCAGAGCAGCGACTAGTGGTGTGTGCCAGATGCCCTCGACCATTAACAAGGCTGCCGCTCTCACCTGACAGGCCTTGGCATCAGGCTCTCCTGTTCTGGCTCAGATCTTTCCTACTTGTGGAAGGTTATTTGAGCACTATATGATGATTCATAGGATCTCTACTCACTTGATGTGACTAGCACACAGTTCCCCCTTCCACCATGACAGCTCCAAGCAAATGCAAAATCTGCCAATATTTCCTGAGACAAAATTGTCCTGAGTTAAAAATAAAGCCCTAAAGGCAAGTAGAAGTGATGGGAGCACTTCCCTGGCCCTGCAAACAGTGCACACAGACCATGCTGTTCTCAGGTCTCAGGTCTTATTTGCACATATGACTTTCAAAAGAATCTGAATGAACCAGGGGCCTCCACACGGAATATGGGCAATAGTGGTGACTGAGTGGACAGACTAACACTGGGTAAACTATTGTCTTTTTTAGCTAAAGCATATGCAAGGCTTTGGGATTCTTGGACAAAAGAGTATAGAAGAGTAATCAGACCGACCTGGCTGCTGTTAGGGGAAGTGCAGTGGACCACAGCATCCAGGGAGCAGGACTGCACCCCTGCTGTTGGTGTTGATTCAGTCAGCACATCTCCCAGGCCTCCCTTCCTCACAGCTGCTGCCCGGCTCTGCCACCACCACCATCTTTCCTCCAGGCTCTCAGGAGCCTCCCTGGAGATCACTCCACCTTCCCCTGCATTTGCTCTTTATTCCTTCCTCTGTAGGTGACTCTTCTTCCTGAAACAAAAGTCAGCCTATGCCAACCCAGGATTTCCTGCTCATTTATTATTCTAGAACAAACCCCCTCAACAAAGCCTGTGGAGCTGCTCGCTGCTTGTATAACCTCCTTCTTCAATCTTCATGTTCCAGCTCCACCAGTCCTTCTGGGTACCTTCTGTGTGGGGGACACGTCCCATGGAAGGTGTGTTTATGCGGCGCACAGTCATGCTGTCTCAGAAGGGTGTTTACTTCCATTTCTCCATTTCATTTCACTGCACTCTGAGCTGGTAATCACCACTTCCACTTTTTCTTCTCTCTCCACCTCTAGAGACTGAACTTGGAGTCATTCACAGGCCAGGGAAGCACTGCTCCATTAAGCAATATCCCCATCCCTTCTCTTCCCCCTATTCTGAGGCAGAAAACACCAGCCTACCTCAGGCCACAGTAAGAGAATCCAAGAACCCAGCTGAAAGTTGGTGGTACTTTTTTTGAAATGACATCTATCACTTAGTAGTTTTGGTTTGCTTTGCTGTACTTTGGCTTCAGGTTTTTTGTTTGTTTGTTGACATAAGGTCTCATGTAGCCCTGGCTGATATCAAACTCTATCTATGTAGCAAAGTTAACGCTGAATGCCTAATCCTTCTGCCTCCATCCCCCAAGAGCTTGGATTACAGGTATGTGCTTCCATGTCCAGTGTTATGTTGTACTGGAAATTGAACCATGCTAGGTAAGCATTCTCCCAACTGAGTGATAACCTCAGCCCCTCATTGGTTTTCAAGTTGATTTGACAAATTACAAGTAGTAATAGAAGTGATTTCCACACATGGCAATACGAAAAACATGATTAGTCATAGATAGCTGAGAATCAACTATTTGTATTGTACCATATCCCAGGTTTACCTACTCCTTAGACAGGCTAAGGAGGTAGAATCAACTGAAATTGTAGACATCAAGTTGCTCATGTAGTCTCATACAGTACTGTTGGATTTTGATGTGGATGACACCTTACTAAAATCAGTCAGTACCCTAGTGAGCCCCTACCCCACCACACACACACACCTTAAATGTTCCTGACAGCTTCATTCACAGTACCTAAGCTCTGTAGTCATGTCTATCATGTCATTTCCAGAGTCTATTACACAGTATGGCAGAGACAAGGCACAAGATTGGTTGCATGGATGAGAAAGACGAGACTATTATACTTTCAGCCGAGTCTGGGCCACACCAAAGGGCAAAGACAATGATATACCCAGATTGTCTCCCTGGATAACAGAGCCTGAAGCTGGTAATATGAACTGCTTGGGAAGCAGCCTCCCTTTCTACTCCTCTTGGCATACCAGGGATTGACTGCCACCGGCTCATGAGAAGCTGTGTGTCTTGGCTCATCTTGGCCGTGAGCCCAGCCAAAGAATGAACTGCAAAGAATGCACAGAAACTGGCAAGACGTGAACTCACTTGTCTCTCCTTTCTTCCCACCTGGCACTTTACCTCGACAAATTGGTAGCACTTGGAGGAATGTTTCCCCAGCCACTCCTGGGTGGCAGCAAGTTCCTTTGTTCCTACTGACAAAATCTGAAACTTAGCCCGAAGCACTCTAGTGCCAGGGAGAACTGTGTCAGACATGCAATGTGTGATAAAATACTAGGGTGATGTGAAATACTGCTTTGAAATGCTGCCATGGTGGGCATACATACAGAATGATTGAGATATCCTGCAAATACAAATGGTAGCTCTGTGGCTCATCTGTAACCTCAATGTATGAAAACTGGGATATTCTTTCTCTTCTTTGCAATTTGTGCTGCCTCTGGATGAAACTATGAAAATTATATCACTAAAAGCACCTGCCGTGTTTACTTGGTACACAGTTTTCACTAATGTGCTGCCCCCGCCATACACATTTGTCTTAGAGGCGCCCCCTGACATTCTAGCTGTCACTGTGAATGTGTATTTGAAGAAATCCAGGTGAGAGGTGCCAAATCCAAACACTCCCTGACTGGCCTGAGGTGGGGATAGGGGCCTCATTTTAGCATTGTTGAAAATAATAGGATACACACGTGAAGTTACTTCAGTCCATCCCAGTGCCTTCTCAGTGATGTAGTCAACTGGAATTACCAGGATGTTTACATATGACTAGAAGAGTCAAAAGTGGTGGGTGCTTACTTTGGATCAGACATTATACCCTCTTTCAGACCAATGTCACTCTTCCTTTAAAGATTGTGTGTCTGTATGAGTGAATATCGTGTGTATGGGTTGCTGTGGAGGCCAGAAAAGTTTGCCAGATTGCTTGAAGCTGTGATTGGAGGCAGTTGTAAGTTGCCAGACATGGGTACTAGGAACTGAACTCTGGTCCTCTGCAAGAACATTATGGTCTCTTGTATGCTGAACCATCTGTCTAGAACCCTATGTGTGTATTGTTGTTCTTTTTTGCTTGTTTTTGAGATATGATATCACTAGCCATGGGTAACCTGGAACTTCTTTTATATACACCAGGCTGGCCTTGAACTCGCAGGGAGCTACCTCCCTAGTTCTGGTATTAAAGGCATGCATCAGCCCACATCAAATACTTCACTGATTGACCTATGACCCCAGCACCTAATGCATGAGTTCTTGGAAAGTCAAATATAAACCAGCACTCTTCATTCTTTGAGTATGGGGGGGGGTGTACTCACGCGTGCGCGCGCGCGCACACACACACACACACACACACACACACACACACACATACACACACCATTGGTTAGAAAAAGAGTGAACTCAGGTCCCACCTCTGTCCCTAGAACAAAAGTGAGGATTCTTCAGAAGTGACAGCATCTTAGGAGGGGACTGATTTTAGGATGTCTATATTTGCTGCCATTCAGCCTGTGTCATTGTCCTTTTGGATCTCAGTTCCCCAATCTGAAAATTGTTAGCACAAGGGACACGGTTTGTCGGCCCTCCTGCCAACGGTAAAATATAAACAGCCTAATGTGCTATAATTCTATTGAACAACCTTTCTCTTTTCCTACCATCTCCTAGGTTTTTGCTTTCTAGGTTTTCACTTTCTCATAGCAAACACAAGTCATAGGAGGTAGGCTGTTCTCCTGAGGGCCCTATGATCACCAGCATCCTGTCTAGGTGGACCCATTCCAACAGCTGTCTGAACTTCTGACCAGTCGGCTCCCAGGCTTTCCTTCTGGTCTTCAAATTGCCTCCCTAGCCCAAAATCTGTTGCAGTCATGCTCCTGCGTGGCACATGTTTTCCCAACTTCATATCCAGCTCCAGTGCCACTTATTAAGGAAGACTTGTCCAACCCCTGGATTTCAGAGTCTCTTTAATTCTAAATTGTTCTCCTCTGCAGACTATTTCTCCAAATTATCCCCTCTTTGATACAGTGTTGCCCCTTCGCTATATTCTTTCCTGTATAAGGAGCACCCCGATCACGGCCTGGCTCAGCAGAATCTCTCCAAGCTTATCAAAACTGACATCATGACCTGCTACCCATCTCTTCTTTTCCTTGTTCAGGTACAGGGAGGATGGTAAGCCAATCTCTTGTGAGCTCTGTGAGGAAAGTCCTCTCAGCCCACCAAGCAATGTGTCTCAGAGCCACGTGCTTTCCTGAGTGCAATTTTATGTTTTCTCCATTTCCAAACAGCAAGTAATCTCACAGATCAATGCCTGAGACCAAAGAGACTTATGAATGTTAAGAAGATTATGCACATAAATGTACCAACTATGACAGCCACGCAAAGAAGAATGGTAATACAGCACCAAGCACTAGTTTATCAACCTTTGCCACTTAGAAAATTCACAGCCAATTTAATTAAAAATATAACAGCCCTGAAAGCTGCTAAAATGACTACAACAATAATCAATCATTTTGTAATAGTGTTGAAGATCCATTAGGGACGGTGCTCTGGATGCCAGCTTCTTTAAGCCCAGAGAGCAGGGGCATTGCCTTCTACACAGTCAATGCCACTGCATTTAAAATACTGTCTATAAAGAAGAAAACACCAAACATCTTTATAACCCACATTTTTATGGTCAAAAATTGCTTAGAGAGGTGCTTTGAATTTATTCACTATAAGCTGCACATTTCATATTCAGAAAATTAAAATGGTTTCCACTGACTAACTCATTTAATCATTTAGTTGATTTAATGAAAAACACTAGGCATTTTTCTCTTCTTAGATGCTAAGATTAATACTTTCTATTCATTAGCAATCAAATATCACAGGAAGGTTTACATCTTCTCATTTAACTCACTGCCTTTTATCTCAAGAAATTCTAATAGAATTCAAATGGTATCTTCTAAATCACATAAAAAAATTTTCTCCTAGTAACTCATTTTGTCTTGTGGAAGATGCATTGCTAGCCTGTGACACTGAAACATTTCTCTGTGACTTCCCTTTCCAATCTATTTTATTTGGGGGGCAGGGAGTGTGCATGTACATGGAGAAGAAGGAGTGTAGACCTTGGAGAAAATTATGAATGTGGCTTTTAATATTTCTGCAACATCACACATCCTTTAAAAGTCTATGAAGGGTCCTTTGATTTAGTAGTGGTATTTTATGAGATACCTGGGAATGTGAAAACATTAAAAATGTTAAGTATAAGCATCTGGCTTCCATTTAATAAGTAATTGAAGGCACCATGTAAAAGAGAATCTTCCCAGACATGATCCTGCTCTCCCACGGCTGAGCATCTTTCTGTCACACACACCACTTTGTCACAGTGGTGCCTTTTGCAGATGGACTGTCATGATAGCTATCTATTGCTACTCTCCGGATGTTCAAATGAGCAAAGAGTCTCTCTATTCAAACTGCTAGTGAGGGTGGATCCTACTGTGGAAATATCCAATGACCAGATTAGGTACAAAATAGAATACAAAATATCATTACAACTTAATGATAGAGTAGTATAGTCACTAATTTCAAAATAGCATCTCCAGATTTTCCTTGCTTCCATACCAAAAAGCATTTTCCATCTCAAATGCTTACTAGCAGACTACAATAAAAAGTAATAACAGAAATCTGGACTGAGATAGACACAGAGGGTTCAGATACTGAATGTCAAAAAGAAAGCACCCAGTCTGATGAGATACTGAGCTTCAAAAAAGAAAGCACCCAGTCTGGAGCACTGAAGAGGAGGACAAATTTGCCAGCTGGGAAGTATGCAAGCAAAGCAAATGAGTAACTAGCTATGGTATAAAAAGTCCTACCAGCTTAATTTTTATTTTTTGCTAAAGGTGTCCATTGTGTGTGTGTGTGTGTGTGTGTGTGTGTGTGTGTGTGTGTGTGTGTGTGTGTGTGTGACTGTGTGTGCATGCTCTCGTACCTGTGTATAAATGACTGTATGTATGTATGTATATAAATGCGTATGTATAAATGAATCTGTCTACCTTCTTCACTGTGTTATTGTATTGTTGATTGGCTGTAGCACTAGGAAACAACTTTAAAGTTGATAAAGTCAAAGCTCAGGCATTAGTTGGCTATAACCCTAGCATAGTGAACATCTTCTCTTAAACACTCATTAAAATGAGAATTACTTCATCATTTGGACAATTTAATTTTTAATTCAATTTTATTTATTATTATAAGGGCATATGCATGTCAGGCATACATGTGGAGGCCAGGGGACAACTTTCAGGAGCTGATTCACCCCTTCTACTATGGCTTGGGAACATACCATGCTTGAGTGGCAAATGCCTTTAGCCACTGAATCATCTTTCCAGCCTTATTGGTTTAGTGTTTGTCTCTTTTCTATATTTTAAGATAAATGCAAAGCAACCCAGTGCTTGCCTTATCCAGCATCCCTACCCAGCACTGCTATGCAGTTGAGAGCTAAGTGAATCTTTTTAAATGAATAACCATTTTCCAGGGCCTTTCCTATTGAGGTATTGGAAGAGAGGGACTAGACGCCAGGTCACCTTAGAGTATGACTGGTGAGCTTCTATTTATTTTTCATAACTAAGTGCAAAAGTCTGTACTTTGGGAGATTTCTGCATTCTTGCCTTCATTTCCTGGCTCTACTAATGTTTTGGGTTTTTTGTTTGTTTGTGTTGGTTTTTTGTTTTGTCTTGTTTTCTATTATTGTTGGGTCCCCCTCCCCTCATGGAGAGTTATTTTTATATGAAGCAAATTTTTCTTTCTCACTTACTCATATAAGAGGTGTCCCCCCCCCCTCTGGCCGGGCGGTGGTAGCGCACGCCTTTAATCCCAGCCCTCGGGAGGCAGAGGCAGGCGGATCTCTGTGAGTTCGAGGCCAGCCTGGGCTACCAAGTGAGTCCCAGGAAAGGCGCAAAGCTACACAGAGAAACCCTGTCTCGAAAAACCAAAAAAAAAAAAAAAAAAAAAAAGAGGTGTCCCCTCTGAGGCTAATATTCCAAATAATATTCCAAATTCTAAGCATAATATCTTACAAAAATAAATATATAATAATAAACATAAATGTAAATGGGAGAAAATTCAAAGGTAAACTATATTATGAATTATTTTTAATATTCACTATTTTCTTCAATAGAAGTCAAATTATATTATATTAATTCTATTTTTTTTTAATTTATTGACTCAGTGGGCCATGTTCTCCTGGTGTCCTCCATCCTCTCTGACTCCTACAGTCTTTATTCCCCCCCTTCCATCTCTTAGGGACGGGAACTGATGGAGACCTCTGATTTAGGCTCTCTCTCCATAATGTCCAGCTGTGTGTCTCAGTACCCACTGCCACCTGCTGCCAGAGGAAGCCTTTCTGATGACGGCCAGACAAGGCACCTAAATATTAGCAATCATTTCACTGATTTTTTTCAGGCATGGGCTCCCTCTCCTGGCATGGGCCTCAAGTTAAACCAAACTTTAGTTGACCACTTCTACAAGTTCTGCAATTCTATTGCTCAGCACATCTTGCAGGCAGGACAGATGGTAGGTGGAGGATTTGTGACTGGGTTGGTGTCCCAGTTTCTTTTTCTGTAGCCTGAAAAGTAGCTTCTTGCAAAAGAGACTAGAACATTAGGGTGAAAACTGCAAGCCTTCACCGGCTCCACCTCTACTTTCAATGAGCTGTATGGATGTTGTTCTCAGCAATGGCGCCTGCTGTCGGTTTGCAGAGAGCAATACTCTATCTTAGCATTAGCCTGAGTTGTTTAGGGATCTCCACTGGATGTCCTTGGCCAATAACTCAACTGAGTGTAACCCAGTCATACCACTGGAAGCCTGTGCCTGGTTATAGAAGATGGCTAATTCAGACTCTGTATCCCTAGTACGAGGAGTCCCCACTAAGGTCACTCACATCAATTCCAGAAAGTTTCCACTGTACTAGGTTTCCACACAACCCTCCAAATGCCTCCAATTCCAGCTGTCTCTTCCCTGCACTTTCTCCATCCATTCCCGCCCCCACCCCTTCCATTCTGGTCTTCCCCCCCGCCCAGTCCACCCCCACAATCTATTCTATTTCTCCTTCCCAGAGAGATCCATGCATCTCCCCCCAGACCGCGCCCCCCTCTCCCGCACACGCTTTACCTAACTTCTCTGAGTCTGTGAATTATAGCTTGGTTATCATTTACTTAACAGCTAATGTCCACTTATAAGTGAATGCGCCATATTTGTCTTTCCCAGTCTGGGCTACCTCAGTCAGAATGATTTTTTTCTAGTTGTATCCATTTGCCTGCAAATTTCATGATGCCATTTTTTTTAATAGCTAACTAATACTCCATTGTGTAAATGTACCATCTTTTCTTTATTCATTCTTCAGTTGAGGGACATCTAGGTTGTTTCTAGGTTCTGGCCATTATGAATAGCTAGAATGAACACAGTTAAACAAGTGTCCTTGTGGTAGGATGGAGTATCCTTTGGGTATTGGTCCAAGAGTGGTAAAGCTGGGTCTTGAGGTAGATCAATTCCCAATTTTCCGAGAAACTGCCATATTGCTGTCTAAAGTGCTTGTACAAATTTGCACTCCCACAAGCAACAGAGGAATGTTCTCCTTATTCCACAGCACCAGCAAGAATTGTCACTTGTGTTACTGATCTTAGCCATTCTGACAGATGTTAAGATGGAATCTCAAAGAAGTATTGATTTGTATTTCCCTGATGGCTAAGGATGTTAAACATTTCTTTAAGTATTTCTCTGCCATTTAGGATTCCTCTGTTGAGAATTCTCTGTTTAGATCTGTACCCCATTTTTAACTGGACTCTTTGGTTTTTTAATATCTAATTTCTTTAGTTCTTTGTATATCTTGGATATTAGACCTCTATTGAATGTGGAGTTGGTAAAAACAAAAAACAAAAAACAAAAACAAAAACAAAAACAAAAAAACCTTTTCCCATTCCATAGGCTGCCTTTTATTATCTGATTGATGGGGACTTTGTCTTGCAGAAGGTCTTCAGTTCCATAAGATCCCATTTTTTTTTTTTTTTTTTTTTTTTTTTTTTGTAATAAGAACCTCTGTGTTCTGCAGCCTTGGCTTCTTTGTTGTCTTGGAACCTTTCCTTCTTGTAGAGAACTTAGCTGCTCCTCAGGCTTTGGATGTTGTTGGTTTCATTTCTATCTGGCTTTAGTGAGGACTTAATACTTCAGTTCTGGCCTCATGGAGTATCCATTCCTTGGCAATGTTATTGGTTCTATAGTAGGCATGGGACTCACATTGTATAGGAGGAATCTCAGCAAGTACTTAACTAGCATCACTTATGTACCATTGAAGAAGGTGTTCTCACTATAACTATAGGGTGTGAGCTTCAAGCTGCTCACATTTCCTTCCTTGAAGGGAGACAGTTTGAAAAGAAAGACAGAAGTTCCTTATTGCAATGCCTTTGTCAGTGGATTCAGGAAAGCCCGAATCAGCTCCATGAATACTTTAGATTACATAAGCTAATAAAAATAAAGTCATATCTGTTTGCTAGGACAGTGTGAGTTGGGTTTCTGTTACTTGGGAAAGAACATTTGAGTTCTCTGTGTCACAGTCTACTGAGCATGGGCTCCTTAAGAACTTGGGCCTTGACTTTAGTAAAAGCTAGTTGATGGAAAACAAGCATACTTTCACTGCAAGGGCATTCATGAGGCCAAGTGTGTGTGTGTGTGTGTGTGTGTGTGTGTGTGTGTGTGTGTGTGTGTGTGTGTGTGTAGGTGTTATAACTCTACCAGCAGGGGACTAAGACCTTTCCTATCAAATACATGGGAGGAAGGAGTCACGCACTTTCAAGGCCTGCTGCTAGAAGAGAGACAACAGCATTCAGCCACCTGAAGAGGCTCTCACAGCAGCTTAAAAGCTGTGGGAGTTGTGCGGCCACAAAATGGATTTCACTTTCCAGCGTTCCTGTAGTGACTAAGTCTTAATCATCATGACAGGATTTCGGTGGAAAACAGAATTAACAATCCCACATGCTTTGGAAATGTTAAATTGTTAATAAGCTCCTTAGAGCTTTTCTTTTTGAGCTCAATGAATGGTTTTTGGCTACAGAACAGGTACATTAAACCAATGTGAGCTGGTAACTGAGGGGCTCTCACAGCCTGCCTAGAGGAGAGTGTTCTCCAGTGTGGAGAGGACAAGATGGAGCCAACTTTGAAATTTGGTAATTCAAAGAAATATGACTTTCCAAGCTATTTGGTAGGTGAGGGTACTGGGTACACCCCAGCTGCGATGCAAGCACCCTGAAAATGTACCTTAGTGCTCAGCTTCTGAATGGCCCAGTATTGAGACTAAATCCCACAATTGCTACTTTTGTGGTAGGAGGTGGCAGTCAAGAAATTCTTGAACAGTCATGTCTGTGAGCTACCGTGTTCCCATATATAAGGTAGGATCATAACAACTCATTGAAAAATAAAACTATTGCTCTTCAATTCTTATAAAAATGTGGTAATTATTAGGAGCTTAAAATACTTTAGTTTTCATGATAGTGACAGCAAATCTGATTGTTTCCAAGTTCTACATTGCTAAGTGCCCCACCTGGTGTGAATCAAATCTCTGGTCACTGGTTCTCCATGTTTACCACTTGTTATGGTATATTCTGGTTTTTTGTTTTGTTTTGTTTTGTTTTGTTTTGTTTTTTTTTGGTTGAGGCTCTTACCCTTTTCTGGAATATTAACCCTTAGGAAATCCAGTACAGTCCGGGTGGGGAGTCTGTCTCAAGCTCTACAGTGCCTTACATATGCCCTGTACTCTTGGCATGCATATACTCAGCCCTCGCCTCTTCCCTTGAGAATAGAGCCTTTGCCTGAAGAGATCACCATTTCATCTTCCCTTACTTAGCTCAGCATATGGCAGAAAATAGACACTCAGTATCCATTTAATGGATGAACAAAACCCTGTAAATATCTCCTCTGAACTCTTAAAAACCACCTATAATCAAGCGTTTACATGTAATTTCAGGTCTTCTTGGGGACTCGAGTAAGAACCCCTATCAAAGGTGGTCACTGAAAAGACAAGTAGGGATATTTTAGGAGAAACTAATAGAGCTAGGCAAGAAAGATGGTGCAGAGCAGGTAGCAATCTCAAGAGAAGAGGGACAGAGTTCATGAGAACCTGGTGTCAGTGCTGGAGGGTATCTTTTTTTTACCTAAAATGATAAGTCTTACGTGAAGTCACATGGCTGTTGCGAAGAACTGCCACCTTCTGAATGACAGGCCAGTGTCCTTCAAACTCCACTATCTTGTTTCCAATCACCATGCTGCTTTTCTCAGTAGCTCAGTCCTTGCAAAAATTCAACAATTTCAGACTTAAGGGCACAGCTTGGTAATACAGCAAGTACCTAGCATGCACAGGTTCTTGGTTCCACCAAAAATATCACAAAATCAAAAGGAAATATACATTCTTTCTATCACCAGAGAGAAATGTAAAGAAATAAAGATTGGAGACAGGCTGTGTATGAGAAACTATATTTAGGTCTGCTGAATATGGAAAATGAAGGACTTACTTCATTGCCCTGAGTAGAAAATGAAATCACCCTCTACTTTCTTTGCTCAATAACAAAGGTTTATCATGGAGGGAGAAGGGCGTGATGCTGAGATCCTGGTCAGGGAAGGACTGGCATCTTCTCTCCCTTCACGTTCAGTCTGCATCATGGTAGACGGGCCCGTGTGGCAGCCCGTCCTCCAAAGTGGCACAGGCTGTGTGAGTAGGGATGCTGTGGGAGCCTTTTCTACAGGCACAGCTTGACACATGATTAGCTTCCCTGGCACACAGACAACATGTCTCCGTGACTAGAGATTGGGGTTCTTTAACTATCAAAAAGAACCATGCCTTTGCCGCCATGGCAGATGCTCTATTCAATAAACATCACACATGGATTTTACAGAAATAGGATGCGATTTGAGAACATCTGCAATTCTCTAGAACATATTGTTGTCAAAATTTGATGGAAACTAAATAATAGACATCAGACTTCCCACCAAATGTTTTGCATGGAATTTTCCCCTAATAGTACAAATTGCTCCTTCTGAAACAGCATCTGACTGAATTAAAAATGTGTCAGTCTGTGAATATTAGCACAACTGCCTTTCAGAGCCACCCAGGCCACCAATATTGGTGCCCACTCCTGTTGCAGAGGTGACAATCAGGAGAAACGAATAAGTTTTCCTCATTGCTGCTCTGATTTGCTACGGATACCACAAACTTAAGATGACATTTATTCTTCTGTCAACCAGAATAGCTACTATATAGGAAGTCACCAAGCTGGCCTTATGTGGGCACTTTAAGCACATGCCCTCCTCCAGTCCCCACTACAGTCCTCAGAGACGGCTTCTGTTGTCTTCTATATCTCCACCAGAGCATTGCAGCCTTGGCACTAAGTGGGATAGGCACTCTCTTAACACATTCTATTTACAATATTCACTGAATCTAACCAAATCCTTTGAGGTCATGCCACCTAAATCCCAAATTAACTGCTGAAAATAGTACAGAGATGTCCAATCCAGGCCTGGTTTGCTACAAATCTTGTTCCACTTGATGGCATAGGAGGAACCTCTTTAAATACAAGATATAGACTCTGAAGTTAAACTTCTTCAACCTTACCTTTGCTGGCTATATTATCTTGGGTAAATACTTGGGCTCCATGGTTCAGCTTCCTCATTAGAAGATAATAGAGCCTGTGATGAGGGTAGGTGTTATAGGAATGTTCATGGTTCTCCAGCCAGGAATACCAGGTACTAATTTCATTTTGATAAAGCTGCTTTGAAACCAGGTCTCTGGAATCTCATATTAGGAATGAATTATACCTCTTATCCAATTTCAGCTCATCTTCTAAGTGCTACTAGAGTTACATCTTCAAAACTGAGATTGTTACAGTAGCCTTGATAGGGGCTTTGTTGAGGTCCTCTTGACAGAAAGCTATTTTCTCTAAGTCAAAAGAATGGAATTAAACTCTGTCCTTGGACTTAACATTCCAAGATAGCTGGAACACAAGAGTTAATACATCTGGGCCTGTCAGTCATCTGGTAGACACCACCAGAAAAGGTGATCCACTTTAAGCCATGCTAAATAGATGGGAGGAATAATTACCCCTTTAATGATATATTCTTCCTTCTCAGAAAGCAACCCTCAGAAAAGCATAACTTTTCAATTTTCTTCATTCTATCTCTTTCTTTTGAATACATTACTAATGGTTCATGCTTTCTACATACTCTGAGCTATTTACTCTTATTCTCTGAAGCTACTCTTCTGTCATGAGTCACATAAATATAAACAATATGGTTTTCTCTGTCTTCTTCATCATCATCCTCTGCTCAGGCAGCTGAGGAAATAGTTTGCTTGTATTGAGCACTGTCTTTTAAATTTTGAAAAGCCTTCTTTTGAGTCAATTTTTAAATTCTTTTATTAACAATACTAATAACACCCAAAGAAATGGCAATTTCTCCAGTAACATAGAATGTTTAAGGTGGGGGAAGGGTGTCCAAAATCTAGTCTTCTGAGATTCAAGGGACTGACGAGCTCCTGTAATTTTTCTTTAGAAGTTACGTACTTCCACTACAAAAGACATAGAGTAAGCATTCTTATTCCAAGAGGAGGGAATAGAGGCATAGCAAAACAACATCAGCCCAAACAAGACAAAAACCCAGCCAAGACAGAGCAAATCTTGAAGTTCTGTACCTGGCATTTGGGACTCAGGATGGAATTATCTGGGGACAAGCAGCCTTGGGTAGGCATATTCATTGGGTTGTCCATAGCACACATGACCTCCTTCAGAACTGCTCCACTTCCAGCCTTTCAGCTGTCCTCAGCAAATGTTCCAGGGTCTCCACTGGTACTTAGGCTTCACCTTTATTGCTCCTTGCAATGGCTTCTCCAGGTCTCCTTCCTTAGCAGATTTCTGCCACTTTGGTGCTAGCCTCCATGATCCTATAACTCTTGGATTTTTCATGTTAACAAAACCAGCACCATGTGTACAATTTTGCCAAGGTTTCCTCCAGCTCCCTTCTATTACAGCCTTGGGCCTTGTATGCAACCTTGGTACCTTTGTAGGTGGGGTGCTCAGTTAAGGAGTCCCTTCAGGTGCAGTCTCTGTTGTAGTTCTGTCCTTCCCAGTGAACTTGCACTTCAGTTTACCTTCAGGGGCTGGGGTCTGGCCCTCACAGCACATTTCCTCTTTCCTACTCTAAAGTGTGAGGTTACTCCTTAATTGCTAAACTCACAGCAATCCCAGCTGCTCTCTCTGCCCTCCTTTCATCTCAGTCACATTCCTCTCCTCTCCAAACTTCTCATTTTTTCAAGTATTTTTGTTCTGAATGCTGCTCTCTCACAGACTAAATTTTTATTCTATATAAGTTGATTTAACCTAGGCATTTGTGACAGTAATGGAAAGCGGATTAGCACATCCTCCCAGAGAACTTCTTGCTGAGGAAATGAGATTTAGATATGTATAAAAGACAAATCACATTAGTGGATGATCACCAGGCATCAAAATAGGTTTTAATACCTGTTAATTAGAAGAGTGTGTCTGAAGCAGGGCCCTGACATCAGCCCAAAACTGTATGTTCTATTGAATAAGGGTGAAACAATCGTTTAGTAATATCTGACTCAGAAATGGTTAGAGTTCAGAGGCACTGGATCCTATATTTAATATCTGTGTCAAAAATGTTCACTATGACCAGGAGGCAAAAGGTGTGTCCTGACCACCTTCCTTTACATTTAGATTAGTGGTTCTTAAACTGTGGGATATGAACTTTCTGGCAAACCTCTATCTCCAAAAATATTTATGATTCATAACAGTAGCAAAATCAACAGTTACAAAGTAGCCAGGGGAATAATTTTTTGGTTGGGGGTCACTACAACATGAGGAACTGTCTTAAAGGGTCACTGTATTGAGGAGGTTGAGAACCATTGCTTTAGATCGTGATACTTTAGGCAAGTGGAATTTAATCCTTTTCTTCTTCCTTCTCTGCACTTTAAACTTGTTTCACTGGCCATCATGCTTTTATACCAAAAAGTATAAAATCTACATAGATTCAGTCATATATCTAACCTTACCACTAATGATTCTAATATTGCTTTCTTAAATCATCAAAAGTTTAGAAACTCAGAAGAGACAAATTTCCCATGTACAACATAGCTCACTAGTGATAAAACATTATTGGCTATCAGAATTTTAAAATTTTTCAAAGGCAAATGCCTCAAGTGATATTAAAATACAATTTATTTTTGTTTTTGGATAAAGCAATATATGTTAGGGGCATATAGTTTAGGGAATCTCTCCTTTCTTAACCCATTGTAACTAGCCATGGCTTTTGAATTGATGCTGTTGTTACATAATTTTCAAGGCCTGAGACAGATTTTAATTCATTTAATAATTAGGTCAATAAAAACCATTACAGCTGAGAGTGCTATTAAAAGTCCATAATGTTACCTTAATGGGGGAAACTAATATAGTTCTGTTGGAATTTTTCCATGAAATTAATATTATAGAACTTTAGTGGGTGTCTTAAATAGTTTAAATAGACATTTTCATTAACAGAACTAATCATAGAATTATAACAAATGAAAATCATTACATTTGCTCTGATGAAGTATCCATCCATGTTCACTGGGTTTTATCAGTCTTGTTCCTGTGAAGATCCTGAATATATATTACCCTAGGAGCAGTCTATTAATCTCACTGGATCACTGCTCATGGTCCCCTCAGAGCTGAAAATTTCTGTGTTTGGGATTTTTCTTTGAACAGTATGGCTCTACTTCTCTGAGACACTCCCCTCTCTTCCCACAGATAGCCATTAAAACCCTCCTAAGTGCCTTTCATCTAATGGAGCTCAGGAAGACATGCAACATGGGATGTGCCATATCTATACTCCTAGGAATGTTCACTACCACTCTTTCATTAACTTTATCATTCAAAGCAGAGACTAGAGTGGGTGTAGTATAGCAGCTCACTGTGATTTCTGTCAGTTCTGTTCAGAAGGGCTGGATAGCACCAGGGAAAGTACTTACTCAAGAGTCCCATTTCAGACTATGTAAACCCCTTGATTATGTGTTATGCAAAACACAAGCCACTATGTACAGAAGCATCACTATCCTCATAAGGATCAAGATGGGGGACCACAGGTAATGAAAGCCAAAGTCACAGGTACAAATAATACCTGCTCTGCTGACAGAATGTTTGGGAACATACATGAACAAGCTGTAGCTGGAGAATGGGTGCAGAGAACATGCACTTCTAGCTTGGCAAGGCTGCACCTGATTCTGATGTCAACAGGATAACCACTGGCAGCTTAGCTCTCTGCTCTATGGATTCAGCATCAGGAAAATGGAAGTCTGTGCTTACTTGGAGAGAAGAGGTGCTTGGGAGAAAATGGTCTTGAGCAGTGTGGCTGGTAGAGAGCATGAGGATGTCCTTCAGAGGAACAAAGAGTCCTCAATGAGCTCAGGGCCTCAATGATGCTCAGGGTAGTCTTGGGCCTTCCCAAGACACTGTGAGCACAGAGCACAGGGACTTAAATGGTCAGAATGATCTCCTCCCTCCCCTGTGTACTCTCAGAAGTTCTTGAGAGTGGAACAGTGCTCACCAAGGCCTGAGACATATGAAGAAGGATGCAAAGGATACAAAGTCTGGTAGATGGAGTACGTTTTAGAGATCTATTGTAAAATATGGGCCCTGTCATCACCAATAACTTATAACACACTATGTATTCAGATATCGCTGAGTAAATTTTATATATTCTGACCATGAAAGCATGTGAGATGATAAGTAAGTTAATTGAGTTATCTTCATCATTCCACAATGAATGCACACGGCCAAACAATACATTATACCTCAGATAGATAAATAAATAGCAGGGAAATGTTAAACATCTATAACACACCCTATGTTTAAATAATGATCCTACTATACATTATACAAATGAAGGACAGGTTACAATGCTTACCAATTAGAGACAGGTGTACAAATGGAAGGAAAGAGGGAAGAAGAAAAGGTAAAGATGTGGTGGGGAAAAGAAGGCAGGCTTTGTAATAGCCATTATTCTTCCTCCAAAGAAACCAGAGAGAAGGTACACATCTCTGCCTGTGAGCTTGTCTTCCCCCCTGGGGCATTTCTAGCAACCTAGAAGGTGTACGTACAGATGTCCTCTACTTAAATATTTTTTACAAGGGGACTGTCAGAAAATGTCATTCTCCAATCCATTGAACTTCCTTTGAAGCCACCCATAGACTAATTTGTATCAAACCACCATGTTGAGTAGCAAAGGCCGGTCCTGTGAACAAGGAGACACAGAAGGATGAAGAACCTCACCGGACTGTAATCACTTCTAATCAAGAGAAATCACAGGTAGGTCAAACTGAGGAAGTTTAAAATGCTGTATAAAACAGAGAAAACAACAAGAAAAAAAATCAAAGAATGGCAGGACACATCCACTCTCTTTTTAAGATTTAGGGTCTCCTGGGATCTCACAGACAGGACTATATGGGCAATTTTCTGTCCATGGATAGTAGAAGAGGAGAGGGGAAGTGATTTAAGGATGTGCTTGGAATCTAGTTGAGGAGTTACCTAGGACTCAACAAACTATGTGAAGAGGTCTGGTAGGCTGGGATTCCTATAAGGGAAATCTTGAGGAGATCCAAAAAACTGTATTTTAGAAGGTATAGGGCTAGAAGTGCATTTTGCCACAGTTATTCACTTTAGTTTGTAAAATTATTGGACATTAAGTTGGGATCCACTGTTCCAGTAGCAAATATTTTTACTAAAATTACCAAATATTCTCCAGAACAGAGACTCTTATCAGAAAATGGATCTTTAATATATAATGGTATCTTGCATGCACACACACACAAAGCTCTCTTTGGGGAGACTGTTTTAACGGTTCAGTGAAGGACTTTCACAACATCATGAAAATTTAAAGTTTTATCAGATACTGTTTCTCTGGGAGGAAGGAAAGGTGAACAGAGACAGACTTATGGCTTTTGAGGCTACTACCATTTTCTAGTTTATTCAACATGATCAGCAGAGGTTAAAAACTAGGAAATGGAACTCATTCAGGAATAAGAAATTATTTACCAACAAACAAAATAGGTTGTACAATGCATTCAGTCATTTTAGCTTGACACTTGCCAGGAAGTGCAACTGCGCTCTGTTGGTATTATTTAAATTAAATTATCAAATGCAAATGCTAAATATGAACCTCTCAGAAAAGCACTGGATTGTAACACCACGTCTGCTATTCAAGCTAAAAGCTGATTACTGGTCCTGGGGCTACAAACATGCCAGACAATAATTTAATTGCCTTGCAGGTAAAGGGCTAGGTAGCACTTTTGTTCTCATTCTGGAATGCAACGTGACTGTCTAATATAACATAATGATCATAAAGACACACAAGAAGCCTCTGCACGACACCTGTTTTATGGGAAAGAGAAACTGTAGAAAATTTTTGCAAAGCTCAAGGAACTTGGCAGTGCCAGATTTTTCAATCACTGGGCAAAAGGGTTTCTCGCCAAGCAGCCAAAGCTTTTGCTCCCGGTTTATAGAGTTAAACAACAAATTTGCAAAAAGGGATTAAAAACTGTAATGAGTTCCAGGGGCAAAGGCCATTATCTAACAGCTAATTTGCATCCAGTGGTCAAGTGACATGTTACCTAGGAGCATGGGTACCTCTTTCACAAGTCACCAGTGAAGACAGATGTTAACTCTGAGACCAAGTTGTACGCCCCTCAGAAGAGAGAAAAGGCTGTAGGGTAGCTAGGAAGATATAGTACTTTCTGGGCCTTTCATCTTGAAGCTCAAACCAGAGGGGAAAAAGAGCTGATGGGGGCAGAAGAGGAAGTGGCAGAGAGGGGAGGGCAAGAAACCGTCCCTGGAGTTCTTCCTGTGCCAGTGCCTCAAAATCCCAAGGGTCATAATCATCCCCTGCTAGTATGGTACAAAGAGACACGGAGAAGAAAAGAGATCTTAAAGCCTGGGCCCGACTTGCAACACAGGAATTCCTCTATAGTGCTCCAGAATTAACTAGAGTTTTACCTGCTCATGTGGAGTCTATTTCTGAAAACTATAACCCAACTTCATTAAGCACTGTGTGCCAGCGAGCACCTTGTATTATGTGGTATTTTATTTAGTGTTACAGGAACCCCACAGTAGGCCTCCATTCTTGGTAAAGTATATGAAGCTGCCTTAAGTGATTTGTACTTTATTTACTTATTATTTGTGAGACAGGATCTCCTGTATTCCAGGGCTGGCCTTGAACTTGCTGTGCAGTTAATGATGACCTCGACCTTCTGATCCTCCTGCCTGCACTGCTGGGATAACAAGCATAGGACTGTTGAGCCCGAATATATGGTGCTCAGGGATGGCCCTTGTGGCTTTGTGCACACAAAGGAGTAATTTACCCCTGAGCTGTACCTCTGACCCATTAGTACCTAATTTATAATAGTAGGGCATAAATGTTCTCCTCCAAAGGGGCTCTCCCCTTCTTATAAGTTTTATAGTGTACATGTTATCACATTTACAAAACCAAGAATTATTATTATTATTTTTTTTTTAGAAAGTAGGGAGGCAGCAGTAAGTGCAAAGCAAAGCTGCCATAATCAATTCTGGGTGGTGAGAAGACAGATTGTTATTTTCTTCTTTGTATGCATCAGAATGTTTAGCTTCCATAAATAAATAAATGAAGATTCAATCTTTAAACATGGAAAAGGCAAAGGAAGAGCCAGCCCTTGCAAGCATCACGGCGTGAGAGAACAAAGCTCACACTTTATATTAAAGAACAGAGAGACCCCCGCACTCCACAAAGGGTCTGTCTGGGTGCCAGAAACAACACTGAGCATTGTCTACACAGCCCATTTTCTACACAGGTTCCCAGCAGTACATGAAGGCAGACATTACCATTCTCACTGGGAAACTGAGGAGAATGAAGCTTTGATCGCTCTGAGTGATGTGCCATGGCATGACCCCTGACCCTTCTTCATGCCCACTCTTCTGTCCCCAGAGGCCTTTTCATAGCTCCAAAGGTTCCAGGTCCATTACTGCATCACCTTTTCCCTCACTTGGAAAGCCCTTTGGCCATGTGAGGTCTGCAAGACCAGTCAGGTGTTCTCCATTTTGCAAATCTTCATTGAGGTTCCTGGCTGTCAGCCACTGTTGCCTTAGCATAGGCCACAAGATGCCAGGTGGCAAATTTCAAGCTAGCTCAGGCCCACTGAATGTTTTCTATGGCTTCCCTGAACATCCCAAAACCAAGGTGTTAAAAAGCTTGATTATTAGCCTGTGGCATTATTGGAAAATAATGGACCCTTAAGCAGGGGCTGGTGATAGTAAGTCATTAGCAGAAAAAGCCATTTTAGAAGATATTGTGACCATAGTCCCTCCTTTCTTTTCTGTCTGCCCTCTATGAAGGGACGTCCTCTTCTACCACATACGCCTGCCTTGATGTATGTATGGGTCCTGCCTCAGTCCCAAAGCAAGGAAGTCAATGGATCGTAGACTGAAATCCCGAAACTGGAGGCCCACCCTTTCCTTCCTACATGTTGAATGTCTCTCTAGTCTTTACAAGAGTTTGACAAAGTAGTTTTCAGAACTCACGAAATAAAAGATTTAGATAATAATCTGGATATCTAGTGACCTAAACACCCATGCCTGCATGGCAATAATTAGCTGTAGCACTAGCTGCGTTGTTAGAGAGGAAGTCTATACTCAGTTCTCAAAACCTTCTTGTAATGTTATTTCTCATAACTGACTGGCCCATATATCCAGGAAGCCCTGGATCACAGTTTGCCTTAGATTTTCTTTCTAAATGATTTTGTTTCTGTCTTTCTATCCAGATATAATCCCTTCTATATGGCTTGCATTGTATTCGCCATTCCACTGATGAGCACAGGGTAGGTACCTACTCAGTGTCTGAAAGAAGTCAAGTGACCATTGCTCTGACCTCAGGATGCACCACTGGTGGTATGAATTGTACATCATAAGAAAAGAATAAAAATATGAATCAAAACAATCTATTCTTTCTATTAGGGAGGTGATGTAAGCATGGGGACTTAAGTTCAGATCCCTGGTACCCATATACTGCTGGGTGCAGCAGTACATGTCTACACCAGTGCTGGAAAAGCAGAGGCAGGTAGTTCCCTGGAGCTGGCTGGCTAGCCAGTTAGCTGAGTGGTTGAACTCATTTCAAAAATCAGGTGGAGAGTGATATGGGTTGGTTATCTATCTCTGTCCTTCACCTGCACACACATCACACATAGACCCCCTCCCCCAACACATGTAGACACCCAAATTAACCCCTGGCCTCCATGTGTACACATATACACAAACACCCTATGCATACATACTCATAAACACATATACCCATATAACACACACACACACACACACACACACACACACACACACACACACACAAATCTCTTCTCTAAATTGTACATTCCACCTCAAACTGTTAATAGTATAGGTTTGTACTTAACCTATTCTGCTTGACCACTCCTAAGGCATAGGCCAATGTCCCACCTTCCCTAAGATATCCCTAACCCAACTAACAGAAAGACATACACATATTAAGCACGGGATGGATATCAGTCCAGTAATCATCAACTTCAATCCTGAAACTCTCCAATCTATGTTGCTGCTACATTCAGAAGCTGAAAAGAATATATTCTTCCTTCCCACTCACTAAATGGAAAACTCAATATGTTTGACTCTCTCAGAGTTAAAAGATATCTCCCTACTTTACATTCAAGGACAGGGTATGCTTGTTCTAAATCACTGAGACAGAAGGTAGGCTCAAGAATGAGGAACTTACAGGGAAGCATTGGCCAAACAAGGTTATTATTTTAATGTCAATGATGAAAGCAAGAGATAGAAACTGGCTAGGCAATTGAGGGGCAGGGATTCTGAAAGTGAGCAGTTCCAATTCTTTCCATGGCTAGTAGCAGAAAATGTCCTTGGGTCTTTCTAGGATGATAGAATGGAGCTCTGTTTTCTTACCTCCTAAATGAGCATCCTGATCTGCAGACCCGTGATTGATTCCCCCCACCCCCATCCCACCCCCGCCGCCGCCGCCGCCGCCCAGCACCTCCATCCAGACACTCATCTTTTTGTATTAACAGCTTTGGAATTGGATCTTTGGAGTTTCATGGTACACATGAAACTATATTCCCAAATATATATCTTTTTCCAAATTCAGTGAAATGATTTGGGGATTTCTGCTCTAGATTTTAGGATTCCCATTCTAGACTTTAAGTAGTCTCGATTCTGCTGAGGTTGTTCTTCTGGTCTAAAGAATAGATTTTTTTAGATCTCTGACCTTGGATTTAGAAATGACTACTAGTGTCTTTGAGGTGTGGCTACCCCAATATCTGGCTTCAGGTTTTTATTAAGACCAATTAGGATTCATTTAACATCTGGCATCCAACTTGAGGGGCACAAATTCACAAAAATGCTGCTGGCCTGTGACTTTGCAGCCACTGGCTCAGGCCAGAGCTACATGTGGCCAGAGTCACTACCCCACCAGCTAAGGAGTTAGCCAGGGTTAGCTTGAGTTAGCAAGAGTTAGCTGCTTTTGCATGTTTCCCTATTCAGGTCTCTGGATCTTGGGCTTCTTCTTCACCCTCTCCTGGTGGGCTGTGACTTTCCCTGGATCCTCTCCTCAGGCTTCTGACACACTAGGTAGTTACCTCACTTCAACATCATCTGAATTGTCATTGTCAACAGATTTGATGAGTCAATTGGGATTTCTTAAAGGGGAGAATTAGTTAAAATTTTAAAAAATGACACATAGTGATTTTTTCCTACATTAAAAAATGGGAAACATTATTACAATGCATAGAGTTAGTTCTCTGTTTGATAATACACTAGATGGTTTGAAAATGGAGCAATTAAATGAGAGGATAATTAATTTAGATGAGATTTACATAACGTCAATTATAAATATTATTTGCTTGATCATTTTTGTTATATCATTAAAAAAGTTGGTTAATATGAGTGCCAAGATAAAAGTTTTGGAAAAACATATTAAAAACAGATCATAGAGATATTCAGACCCAGACAGAAGAATTTAAAAGAGAATCAATCTCAGGATTGCATTATAAGGTTACAGAGGAACACCCAAGGGTTTTCAAACAGCCAACCTTAATTTATCCAGTAACCTTACAGGAACTGCCAAATGATAGATATACTCAAGGCTGTGTAAAAGCTGAATGGACTCCAGTACAAATGTTAGAATTGAGGAGGTTCATGGAAGCAATAATCTCATATGGTATGCATTTACCTTTTGTGAAGCAGATGTTAAATTTGTGGTCAACTTGTAATAGAATTATCTCTCAAGACTGGAGAGATTTGGTTACAGCAGTTTTCGAGGCTGGTCCTCAATTACAATGGAGGACCTGGTGGAAAGATGAGGCTAGGACCATTGAACAACAAAGTAGGGCTAGAGGTATGGATATTTCCCATGACCAACTTCTTGGAAAATTATGTAGAAAAGCAGTCTCTATATGATAATCACACCCTGGCTTTATGCCATAGAATTGAAGAAGTAGGAAAGAAAATCAAGTCATTTACTAAAGTCATACAGGGTTCCAAAGAAACCTTCACTGATTTCTTATAAAGATTGACCTCAGCAGTAAATAGTAAAATGATACCAAATTCAGAAGCTAGACAAATAATAATTGAATCTGTGGCTTTTGAAAATGCTGATGCACAATGCAAAGGGATAATTGGGCTGTTAAAGACAAGATCAGCACCCTTGGAGGAATGGATCTGAGATACAATCAATATTGAATCTCATAACCATGATAATGCTTGGATAGGATAGGTGATTTCCAGCAGTTTGAAGAAAAATTGAAATGTCAAATATTTCAGTTGTGGTAAACAAGGTCACCTAAAAAGGGACTGTATAAGGCATTCCTAGAAACACTGTTTTTGCTAAGAATAATACCCTTCTGGATTATGCAGAAACGTGTGGCAAAAGCAGGCATTGCACTAACAAATGTAGATCAACAAGGGACAGACAAGGTAAATTTTTGCCATCAGGAAATGACTTGGGAGGCCTCTAGCAGGTCCCCATGTCAAATTTGGTTCAATTGTTCCCTGTCATAGTGGGGGAAACTCCTTCCCAGAACAATGAAAGGACTTAATGCCTATTGTAAAACACAACAACAACAACAAAATACCATACTGCTCTGAATGATAGAACAGCTTAAGAAGATAAAACAAAAATTTCAGGAGAAACCATAAAGCAAATACTATAAAGAGACCTCTTGATTAAAAGAGGTGATAGTTCATCAAACAGCATGACCTCTCAATCTAAACTAACAAATGCTTTTCATTTGATTAGATAAAACTTGCCAAAAGGGGAATTCCCCAAAGTTAGGGTTGGGGAGGGTTTTGTTTTTG
The DNA here is from genome assembly GCF_049852395.1 of Peromyscus maniculatus bairdii. Taxonomy (NCBI): domain Eukaryota; kingdom Metazoa; phylum Chordata; class Mammalia; order Rodentia; family Cricetidae; genus Peromyscus; species Peromyscus maniculatus. The sequence continues at coordinate 29,396,499 of NC_134860.1, read as the reverse complement.
TCATTCCAGGAAAATAAATACAATTATCTTGAGGAATTTAAAGACCCTTGGACAAATAAGCATTCAAAGAAGAAGGGTGAACTATCCCAAAAAAAATTACCAAGAAAAGAAATAATCCAACCTAATGTGATCTCTGAAGTCTCCAAAAAGATGATGGGACCCCACAGTGATGACTCTACATTGACAATGTTAATGCCTCTAAGCTGATAAACACCACCCAAAGATCAGCTTTGGACTACAAACTTCTCAGGACAATTTTGAGGTGGCTACCTGAGATGATCCAACCTCACAGACTAGCCAGGACTTGAGATGAGCTCTGAACTTTCCCATTACTCAGAGACTGGACAACAAATAATCCAGCTACCTCTCCCAGGACTTGACAATTATCCACATTTTTCTTTTCAGGGTATGCTGGTGCCCCAAATAGCAGGAAGTAAACTCAAGAACAGGATTTCCACAATCCCAAGAGGTTGGGTGGGTGGTTTTTGGTCATTCAATGGGTTATGGATATTTGTCATCGTTTAGGGTAGTTGGTTACAAGTTGTATTGGCAATGGTCAGGAAAAAAGCTGAACCAATGAGATTAGATTCAGGGTCTTTGTTTGAAAAAAAAGAAAAAGAAAAATGGGGGATACATATGATAGGATAAAGGAGTAGATTATTGAATCTATTCTGAAAAGAAGAAACAGAGGATATAGATAAGATATGATAAAAAAAAAGTAGATGGTTGAATCTACTTTTAAAAAGCAACTAATAGTTTTAAATACTTTATATTGATGGGTGATGTAGCTCTGTATGCTGTGAATGTATTGCTCTGATTGGTTGATAAATAAAATCCTGACTGGCCAGTAGCCAGGCAGGAAATATAGGCGGGATAAGCAGAGAAGGAAAATTCTAGGAAGAGGAAGACTGAGTGAGGAAATGCCAGGGAGCAGCATGTAGTGGCACACAGGTAAAGCCACTGAATGCGTGGCAACATATAGATTAACAGAAATGGGCTGAGTTTAAGTGTAAAAGCTAGTCAGTGGTAGGCCTGAGCTAATGGCTGAGCAGTTTTAATTAATATAAGCCTGTGTGTCTACTTGGGTCTGAGCAGCTGCAGACAGTGGGACCACAGGGCCAACAGGAGTGAACACAGAAACACTTCAGCTACATTATATTGGATTTTTGTACATTGTATACAAATTTTGTATATTGATACAAATAAGATTAATTTTGTTAGAACACACTGTACATACATTTTAAATCTTCTTCAAGGTATTGTACATATACAACTCATTTAACAATGTAATGCGAATTTCTAGTCCTTAAAAGTTATTATTACAAACTAATTAGGATATAAAGAAATGTAAGTTAGTAGTCATTATAATCAAACTTGTAGTCATGTTAGGTGTGTTCTCAAGGTTAAACAGATATATTTTAGATCTTCAATTTGAAGTATCTTCAAATACTTCAGAGATCTATAGAATGTGGCATTTAAGATGTTTTAATAACATAGGTTCTTTTTTATGACAATGAGACATTTCTGCTCTTGGCAGCATCTATCGACTTCAAAGAAAGTGAAGGGCATCAAAGAAATTCCATATGGAGTTTACTTTCTTTGTGACAAAAGTTAGCCACTGGGTAAGAACTGCTGAACTTTGACAAGACAAGGTAGGACAGCCCTTCAGAAAATCCTGCTCACAGATATGTCTGTCAGATATGCTAAGCCTGTAGGTCAAAGATGGATGCTCCAACATTACAGAGGAACTCTGGGTGACTGCCTAAGCAGTCAGCTGTTTTTATCATTTCTTCACAATTTTTGGAACTTGCTTGCTTCTACTTCCTGCTTACTCAGTTAATATTATTCCCTTCTTGGGTCTCTGATGGAATTGACGATTAGATAGTTATAGTTTTCCTTGTTAACAAATTCAGAAAATAAGTTCAACAAAGAGGTGTAAAGTGTACAAGTTGGAGAGACATCAAAAGATAGTTTTCAGTTGGTAATACAAGTTAGGATAGGAAGTGAATTAGGCACAACACTTTGTACTCACCAAAATAGTATAAATAATGGAGTATTTTCTGTGAATTTGTCAAGTGTTAATGGACTAGACATTATCGATATAATTATTGCCTGTATGTATTGTATATAGTCACTGTACTTATTGTATATATTTCTCTTATATTAGCTAAAATCTTTTTTATTTTAGACAAAAAGGGGGAATGTGGTGATAGTTTGTGCATGCTCTAACAAATAAAGCTTGCCTGAAGATCAGAGGGCAAAGCCAGCCACTATTTAGCCATAGAGGCCAGGCAGTGGTGGCACACCTTTAATCCCAGCACTTTGGATTTCATGCCTTTGCTCCCAGTACTTGAGAGGCATACATGCCTTAAATCCCAGCACTAGGGAAGTTGAGACAGGAAGTGATATGACTGGGCAAAGAGAAGGAATATAGGCAGGAGGAGACAGGAGCTCAGCTTTTTGGGCTGAGGAGTTGGTGAGGTGAGGTGTACTGTGGCTTGTTTCTTTGTCTCCCTGACCTTTCAGCATTCACCCCGATATGTGGCTCCAGGTTTTTATTAAGAACAATTAGGATTCGTGCTACATTATCTCACTTAAGAGTTAATTTTGGTCTGGAGAGTTGGTTCAGCAATTTGGAGTAGTTGTTGCTCTTATGGAAGACCCATGTTTGATTCCCAGAATCCACATGGTGACTTGCAACTATATGCAACTCCAGTCCCAGGGAATCCAAAGCCCTCTTCTGACCTTCATGGGCACTAGGAATGCACATGGTATACATACATAAATACATGCATGCAAAAAATTCATAGATATAAAAATAATAAAATAAATCTAAAACAAAGTTTAAAGTAACAACAGCAAGCCCTTAATTTCACTGGACTTTTAAATCACCTCACCAAGAGACCACCCATTAGGAAGAACGATCACCAAAAACCATCTAAATAGATGGGACGAATAACTGTCTGTTAAATGAGATAATATACTCACACTTCCCAGAAAACCTACTCGTGATGCAGTCACTATGTAATGAGCCTAGTTTTTAAAAAATGCCTTTTAGATTCATAAAAATAGCTTAGTCAAGATCCCTACTACACCCAAGGCTGCACCTGATAACCAGAATTCGGTGACATCACTCATTGAAGATAACCACAGTCCTAGAATCCCATGACACCCATTGGACAGTATATAAGCAGAGACTAAAAGCAATGCTCTGCTCTGCACATCTGGAGAGATGCCACCTTGATCTGCCCTGTGCCTGGAGAGTATCCCCCGGGATCCTGACCCTCAAATCAGAGACTTATGTTAGAGACTGGACCTGACCTTCAGATATGACACACAGAACAGCCCTGGGGAGATAGGCTTAGGACCGTAGTTAGGAAATTGCAGTCTGAACCTTGTGAGATGACTCTCAGCATGACTACACACAACTTTTGTTATAGTAACTGTGCGTATCCACCTTCTTGCTCCGGACACACTTCCAGAGTCACCACCTTGTGGCTCAGGCAAGCCCACTTTGTTTTTCTAGGTAACTTGTAAAAATGTAACTTTCCTTTTTCCTTATTATTATTTCTTTTTTCTTTTAAATTCTCCTGGCCACGTCCTCACCCTCTCCTCTACGCTACCCGGACCCCATATCGTGCCACACTGTCCTTTTCTGCTGTGTGACTCTTAGCTGACCTACATACCTAACTTTAAAATCATGGTTTTTCCATCTCCCCATCCTGAAAACTGCCAGAGGTCCCGCTTACCTGCTGTTTTGTTTCTTTGTTTCAGGCTTTACTAACCTTGCCCCTCCTTAGTTCTTTCTTAAATGCTTTATATTGAGATTAAGAATACAAAAATGGAACCCCCATTTCTCTAGTACCAACCCTGAAAGTTCCTGGTGTTACCATCTTCTCTTGTTGTTACCTGGGCCAGCAAGTTGTGTTGCTTCCATGGATAGCAATCCTGATAGGAGCCAGGAGAATGGTTCCTGTTTCATTAGTAGGCTGAGCAGTGGTGAAGCCTGGTTCCCTTTGAAGAGTGAGGATTTGCAAGGCAGAAGCCCTCACTTTAACAGCACACTTTGCATAGGAACAAAGGCAGAAGGAAGTTAGGCTTTTAACTGAAATCTTGCCTCTCACTTGTCACTTAGCAAAATCTTCAGCAGACCCTGCTAAGTAAAGAAGTTCTTGACCTTCTCAGGCTATTAAGAGTGACCCAAAATAAGCAAAGTGGCTCTGTTCCTCAAATTTCCTTTTATTGGTTGCTTTAGACAGCCAAACATGAACAAAGCAGCCTCAGGGAGAAGGCTGGGCAATAACTCTTATTTACTTCAGCAAGAGATGCCTCAAAGGAAGGATTTTTTTTTTTTTTTTAAAGAATATCAGGATAAAAGGAGACAGCAGAAATTTAAGGACAGATCTTGAGCAGTGACAAGTTTCAGGGGTAGCTTCTCAGAACTGAGGCTTTAAACAGGAGGGAAAATGTGTGTACTCATCACTGACATGGCTGCCTCATAAATATTCGGATTCTTCAAGAGAGGGAGGGCCTCAAGGGCCTCTCAAAGAGTGACTATCTCACTGTTAACAGAGTTTTAGGGCATATATTCTCACTTCAGGAGTCCCAAGAGGCTGGATCAGCCACCCAGCTCAAGATGCCAATTAAAGAAGGGAGTAAAAAGGTGAAAAGCAGAGAAAGGAGGTTTAATCAGTGTGGCATATGGGGAATGGAATGAGACCCCAGGTCAATCTTCTGGTTTCAACAGAGGAAGAACTGGGGCAAGGGGCATGGCCACCTAAGCAGTCCCAAACACAGTGTGGGCCGCTTGATCATTAACTCGGCCCTGCTTCTCTAATGTCGCTTGCTGAAGTCTTTCTGCTTGCGAGGACAGCTACTCCAGGAGAGATAATTGCCTTGGATGGTCTGGTCTGCTTTTCTGTTCCTAGAATTCAAGGTGACTTCAGGCTTAGGACAAGATTGGTATCTTTCTGACTCCAGTCTTGAGGGGGAGTGTGGTAGACTTAGCATCACCATTTCTAGATAGACAAGTCCTGGAGTGATTACCATGTCCATATGCAAAGTCAATCTGGAATCTGAGTCCAAGTAAAGAAGAAATACAAAGTGAAGCCAAGGATCCCAGGCTTGCATTCTGCCTTTAGCTGCCCTGTGGGCTCAAATGAAGAGTCAGTATTTTTTTTAGAGAAAGCAGTTTCTAAATGTCTGTTATAGCATTATGTTGTATGTCTGCTTCATTTGGAGCAAGGAGGAAATCAGAGAACCCACAAGGACATCTCCCAATTGTTCCTCACAAGCATATATTCTTAAGATGTGACTGCAGCCCAGCAGGTGGCCCATGCCTGTGACCCCAGCTCAAGGGAGAGAAAGTAAGGCAGGGAAGCCAAGAATTCAAGGTCAGCCTGAGCTCAAAACAGAATCTCAGCAACAACAAAATAAACAAACCAAATACACAATACCGCCCTCCGCCCACAAACCCTTCTGGGCATGCTGTAAGTTCTGTTTGCAGCATGTTAGGGGGAAGGCCCATTATCTGTCTTGGGGGGTGGGGGTTGGTTCCCACGAGGAAGAATACCATCACCTTGGTCCTCTCTACTGACTCCCGTGCAGAAATTGGGAGGCTGACTGGCCATCCTAGAAAGGGTAGAGCTGTTGCCTGTGCTCTGGTACTAGCCCTTCCTCCTCTCTGTCCAAGAGGAAGCTTTCTTTAACTACTTCCCATTAGATTGACCTAATTATAGTGCCTGGCATAGGTCTGAGATGAGAAGGAGCTAAGAACTGTACTCTTGGCCGGTTTCCAGGCTGGGAGTCTACCTGGAGTGCGTGGAAGAACTGTTTTCTGACTAGCTTAGAGCAGGAAGTGCCTGCTTGAAGCTTGATGTATCAAAGCTTCAACTGCCCCGTAAGGTGTGAGGCCCCTCTGCCCTGAGCACTTACTCTCTCAGAGCTTGTGATGACAGAGAGGAAGGCCACTCAGGTACTGAGATTCAAATTTCCTGTTCTCAATATTAAAGGCAGTTTGTTACTATCCTCCTGTTCTAAGTGGCAGTGGTGCATCAGGTCCTCCACAGTGCAGGTTCTAAGCAGAAGTAACAGAATTACCGAGCATGTCTCTGAAGTCTTTCCAATCTTCCCTTTTTGTGGAATGCCATCCTTCCTGTACTTACAGGCAAAGGTTCACAGTAAAGACTGAACACACAGGCCTTTCTCAGCTTCCCTCGGTTTAAATCTTAGATCACATCCCCAGCTTCCACTTGCAGTGAAATAGCACTGACGTGACTTCGACCATTCCTTCAGCTCCTCTTTCCTGTGAAGATTCCCATGCTGTATAACATGCTACAGACATGTGTGTGTTTTCTCTTACAAATCTGTCTTTTGTCATAGGATGTCACCCCTGAAGCTACAAAGAGCAAAAGAGAGAGCATTTTCTCTTCCTCCCCACAGATTCTTGGAGGTTGAGGTAAAGGAAATACCTATCCAAGGACACAGGACCAAACCCTCCTCCCAGGATCTTCTTACACACCCACTCTCCTCTACTCCAGACCTCTCCCCTGAGCTCCAGCCTTCTCCATGTCAAAGGAGAACATATCAGTCCTCCAGGATTCTCACACATGACCAAAAGAACTATTGCTTTCTGAGCAGAGGCAAAAATCTAGAATGTGACCCTGCAGGTGATCTTTCTTGCTAAATAGCACATAGGCAATGCTTTAAGCTTTCTAACATTCATTTTTATGAAGACTGCCCATCAGAATCCTTAAAAATCCACTGAAGAAAGGTGTGAAGGGAAGTAATACCCAAAGAGTATCAGGCCAAGTACTACATTCAATGGGTAGGTAGCCCCCATTTAAACCTCATAATAGACCCTGTTTTACAAATAGTATGGCTGAGCCACAGAGAGAGAGAGAGAGAGAGAGAGAGAGAGAGAGAGAGAGAGAGAAAGAGAGAGAGAGAGAGAGAGAGAGAGAGAGAGAGAGAGAGAGAGAGAGAGAGAGAGAGAAAGCAAAGCCAAGCCTGCCTATCACACGCAGCTGACAGGTGGAGGAAGCTAGACCCAGCTGTCATTCTCATTTCGGATCCACACTGGCATTTCTAGACCATGTGACATTTGTCTACTTTTTTCTCTCACATCACCCACAGCCACTGAATTAGACAAGTCCTCACAGACTGGCAGAACACAATGACTCTAATCTGTAGGCACAGAACACAGGTGTGGAACATGAGGTGTACACCTAGTGACTCTTGGGAGAAACTGCAACGCCATCAAGTGTAGACCACCCATGTATGCCTCATTTCTAGACAGAGAGGAGTGGAAAACCCTTGAGAAAAGAAGATGGCTTCTCTTCTTCCAGCTGCATTCAGACAGGTCTAGAAGCAGAGAGTATCCAAAAAAAAAAAAGAGCTCCTGACACACCTCTGGGGTAGGTAAAACAGAATGGGGACTCCTAATGCACTGTCTTGGGTGTATGCAGTCAGCCCTACCCTCATAGTAAAACCTAATAAGAGACTTGCAAGATGACGTCCAGAAATCTCCATATTAGAGAGAAATAGGAATGAAGGCTATGGAAGGATTAGATACAGTAGGAAGCTCTGAAGTTACAGTTTGAAATGTTGAGCTATACCTAATTAGACAGGATTTAATCAGGACCTCAGGGAAGCCTCTCCTTTGGTCTCTCAGATCCAACGGCACATATTTGGAGTGGAGATGGGGAGATCCACCTTAACACTAGAGAGAAAAATGTGGTGCCTTCATTAACTGGAGCATCATGGGAATTAGTACTGCATCAGAGATGCTAAGCAAGAACATACTCTTGGATATCTTAAACAAAAGCCAGGATCTGGACAAGGTAGCAGGGTATGAAGTTCTGAGAGTGAGAAAAGAGTCCAGAGTTCCTGTGCTCATTCATTTTTCAGGAGAAGAAACTGAGGCTCAGAAAGTCTTGTGCCTGTGTCTCAAGACCCCTGAGCAAGACCACCACAGAGCTGATATCCAATGCAAAACACACAGGGGTTTATTGATAACAAGCAAGCCTGGGCTTGGTCCATATTCAACATCCAACACAGCGGGTGGAGGAGGACGGCCCTGAGCTCTCAGGGTGAGGGAGTTTTAAAGGGAAGAACCACAAGCAGGTGGTACAAGCCTTGGCATCATATGATTGGGTGAGGATATGTAACTTTTGAATTTACTGGTTAGGGGTTACAGTTATAATTTTTGAGCAAGCCTGGACAAGTCCCAGGCTTTGTCCTTGAGTTGCCATGGAAGCTGACTGGTCTTGTATGTACTAACTGTGGGGGCTGACTCAGTGGTCCAGGCTCTGTCCTTGAGTTGCCATAGAGGCTGGCTGGCTTCACACATTCACACTGACCCATGCACATAGCTCTAAGTTGGTAAGGGGTCCCAGACAGTAAACAACTGGCTGAACCTTGAGCAGAGTATGTGCAGAAAGGGAGCTACTGCAAGGACTATGTCTTTTGTTCATCCCCCTCCCAGAAACTGTTTGCTTAAGTCTCAGGAAACTGAAATTGAGGCCTGATCTCTGAGAGAAGACTGACAGCCTGTTATGGTGTCTGCTTGGTCCTTTCAGTCTATGTGGTTTCTTTCAAATTGCAGAGTGAGCCAGAACCCAGGCTTCCCAAGTCCCAGGTGAAAGCAAATGTTTATCTCATAATAGAGGCAGTCATATCCCCCAGCAGTAGTAGACCCCCATTTATCCCCAGCAGTAGTAGACCCCCGTTTATCCCCAGCAGTAGTAGACCCTCGTTTATCCCCAGCAGTAGTAGACCCTCGTTTATCCCTAGCAGTAGTAGACCCTCATTTATCCCCAGCAGTAGTAGACCCTCGTTTATCCCCAGCAGTAGTAGACCCCCGTTTATCCCCAGCAGCAGTAGACCCTCGTTTATCCCCAGCAGCAGTAGACCCTCATTTATCCCCAGCAGCAGTAGACCCCCGTTTATCCCCAGCAGTAGACCCCCATGTATCCCCAGCAGCAGAAGACCCTTGTTTATCCCCAGTAGTAGTAGACTCTTGTTTATCCCCAGCAGTAGACCCTCATTTATCCCCAGCAGCAGTAGACTCCCATTTATCCCCAACAGTAGTGGACCCCCGTTTATCCCCAGCAGCAGTAGACCCCAGTTCACACTGTAACTTTGGAAGACTAGCATGAAGAGGAATTATATCTAGTGGAGGTTGCCCAGGACAAGGGACTTCAAAGGTGGGCCACTGAGGGACATGACAGGATCTGAAGTACAGATGAGATGGAAATGGTGATGTCACTGGGAGATGGGGAGAATTAACACTGAAAATATTGTCCTAAGGAACAGAACATAGACTTCAGTTTGGGTTTATACAGAAGGCAGAGAATTAATATGTGGATCAGAGATAAGCAGGATTAGTTTATTGTGCTGAAATATACACAAAATAAAACTTACCACTTACCTATCTTAAAGACTACAATTCAGTGGTACTTAGAATATTCACAATGTGCAACTATTACTGCCATCTACACACAGATGTACCCAACCTGTATCTAACAATCCTGGAATGCAGGCCACAGGCTATATGCATTCCAGGATTGCTAGGAATATAGTCCAACATGTTTATAGATGATCATAGCATATTGTAATATCAAAAAGTTAGATTCCCCTGATTGTTTTAGAATAGTCTCATTACCCCCAAGGGAAACTGTATACCTACTGAGTAGTAATTCATCCTTTCTCTGTTTCTACCTGCCTCCAACCCTGTCAATCACTAATGTGCTTTCTGCCACTCTTGATTTGCCTATTACAGATACTTTGTATGAATAGCATCACAAAATGCATATTCTTTTAATGTCTGGGGAAGGTTTGTGTGTGAGTGTGTGGGGAGGTTGTGTTTCTGTGGTTACACTTGTGTGCACATGTATAGAGAACCCAGAGCTCAATTTCCAGTGTCTTCCTCAGTTGCCCTCCACCTTATGTTTTGAGTTACAGTTTCTCACTGAGTTTGGAGCTCACCAGTTAAGCTAGAACAAACTCTAAGTCAAGCTCACCAGTTAAGCTAGACCAGCAAACTCCAAGGAGTCTCCCGTTCCTGTGTTCCCCTGAGCACTAGGTTTACAGATGTGTGCTTTTAGATAGGTACTGGGGACTTGAACTCAGGTCTTTGTGCTTGTATGGCAAACCCTTTACTGACTGAATCATTTCTCCAGCCATGGAGATGTTTATATGGCATATCCACCACTAGGTTTGCAGGTGACCAGCCTGCTTTGTAAAGGACCTTGGGAGAGGATTCCAGTTCAGGTATAGGCTATAAGTCTGTTCAATGAGGTTACTGTGCAGAAGGCTCTGGCATGAGATGGAGCTGCTCCTGACAAGACCCTGGATCACCTCATCACTTTCCACATTGCTTGGGGGGTAGGGGGTGGGTAGGGTGGTGCACTCTCTACTATAAGGTCCAGATGCTCAGCTGCTCCTGCTGATCTCATATCTCCCTGTTCTTTTCCAACCTCCCTTCTCTTGACAATTGTTTGCTGATTTCCATGACATACTGCAGCATGTTTGACCTGGGAGCACAGCTTTCTGCTGAGTGATATGCAGTTTCAGCCATTAGCACAGCCAGGCACATAGTAAGAACAGGGATAAGCAAGCATCACTTGAGCTTTACACTGATTTGGCCCAATAAACTCAGGGACGATCCTATAAATGCTGGCAATAAGGGCAATAAAATTAGCTGCAAAGGGACTGCAGGGTAAAAATGATGTTTGCTGGTGCTCTATGTGCATCTCTCTCTCTCTCTCTCTCTCTCTCTCTCTCACACACACACACACACACACACACACACACACACACACACACACACACACACACACCCCAAACACCAAACACTAATAAAAATAGATCTTTCATCTGCAAAGCCTAAACAAGTTCAGAGGACATTGATTTTGAGTAAGTGGAGTCAAAAGTCTGTAAAAAGCAGTGTTTCTAGGTGGGGAGGGTAGGTTCCATCTTATAACTATAAACAACGCTAGAGGTTTAGATCTATTTTGTATCCAGGGATGAAAGCTGGCATGGCATTAAAACAAACAACCACATACTACCAACTGCAAGACAGCCCAGTGAATGAGTGCACTTGCTGCTAAGCCTGACAGCCTTCCTTTGATCCCCCAAATTCTTAAGGTGAAATGAAAGAAGTCATTCTTGCAGGCTGCTCTCTGACCTCCATGCATGTGCACACATACATAAACAAACAAACTAATGAAAAAAATCAAGAACCCTATAGCTGATAGAATATTGTCATTAAAAACCCATGTCTACTTAGTACCTCACAACATGGCCCTGTTTGGAAATAAAATCTGGGGAGATGCTGTTAGTTAAGATGAGGTAGTAAATACTGACTAAGGTAAGTGCTACCTTGAAAGACTGCTGCTCAGTTTTTTCAAGGTTGTTAGAAGGCATACAGATAGCCACACAGAGAAGAATGGGTTATAAATACACCCAGAAATTGGAGGTCTATATCTATAAACCTGGCAACACTGTAAAGTGCTGCCACTGCCAGAGGCCAGCAGGGAGGGAGGAAGGCTGGCTCCTCCGAACCTCCACAGAGCCCTTAACATTTGACTCTGATGACACGATTTCAGACTCCCAGCCTGCAGACTGGATAAGCTCCTCTGTTCATTCCAGTCAGTTCTTCCTTTCATCCAACCACACCAACCTGCTTTAAAGATGAAAAAGATGAGTTCTCATCATCAAATTTCATCACCACAGGAGTTCAACTTCTGAAGGAGGACCTAGACAGGAGCTGGGTCTGAGCACCCTGACTTTGTAAGAAGGGTCACATTCCAGGCAGTGAGTCCTACGGTTCTCTGATGTGGCTTGTTTTCAGGGTGAGAGCAAGGCAGACCCTTCCACTTGTTTGTCTCTATGCCTCCCTTTTTGGGGATCTCTTCCCTGAACCCACAAAACACTATTTACTCTTTGTTCCCTGCTCCTTCGCCAGGGCTAACCCCTTGCCTTGTAGGTGAGTGTATGCTGGCTGAGTACGGATTGCTCCACATTGATCATGGCTTTTATTACATTAAATGGGATCTGATCCCTCTGGTGGTTACTAGGGGATACGTCAGTTCTGAGAGATTAGAACCAAACCAAAGATTCTTCAAATCCAGGAGAAAGGGGCTTGAGTGCTGAATTTCAGCAGGCCACCAGAAGCTGGCTAGTTGGTTCTGGCTGCTCTGGACTTTATGAGCTCCTGAGAAGGACTCTGGAAGAAGGGGGCCGTTTGTGCTGTGAAGGCTATGAAGGCCATCCTGGAAACCTGTCATTTGTGTTCCTAGGAATATCAAATGTGAAAATGTCTTGCTGTAAGACGACAGTATGGAGCGTCTCTGCCACATGAAAGGAATGCCTCAAGCCTCTGGCCAGAGAGGCCCAGGGACACTGAAAAATATGACAGGAAGAGAGGTTGACAGGACAGTATTGCCAGACCTTGGCATGAAATAGGTTTCTGAGCATCTCATCAAATGTCTACAAGGACAGGCCCTCTCAGTGACCCTCCCAAATCAGTCAAAGCCAGCCCTTGTCTTAGCTATGATTTACATATAAAAGCATCCATCTGGCTGCACCCAGCTAGTCACTTTGCTTAGCAACATCGGCAGAATAAGGTTTCACTTAGGAATAGATATCTCTTTGTGGCTGGACGAGGCTCTGGGAGTTGGTACTAGGTAGGCCTCATTACTAAAGCATCTTTATGGCCTGATGTGCACAGATGTGTTAATTTATAGCACATCATCATAAGACCTAAATTAATCATTGTCTGATGAATTTCATAACACCTTCTCTGTGCTTCTTAACCCTCCTCCAAAATACACTGAAAAGGTCAACAGTCCTATCAAATGCAACACACTTAAACTTCCTTCCAAGCTTATAATTAAGGCTAATTAGTAGTTTTGGTAATTAGCACATGTAGGCTTTCTACTTTCTGAATTAATAAGTCTTACTCAGGTCTGAGCCAAGCAGGCTCTTTGCTCGTTGGTTCTGATTCCTGAGCAGTGTTTGGCTGGCTCATTTAAAACAGACCTGTTCTAAGAGCAACGCTGGAAGGACACATGGTACCCACGGCCTGACCTCAGGGAAAAGTGGGGCTGCTATCACTAGATGAAGTCAGGGCACACACACGCCCGTCTGGGGCTCCAATTGCTGATGTTTCTCATCCTGCCCATGAGGAATGAGCTATGTCCAGTTAGCTGGACAGCCTGGACAACTTCAAGGGCACCGTGTTCCCCTTATGTCACCCATTGTGATCTGAAAATACCAAGTCCCCAGTGGCTGTGAGTTGTTGTGGTATTAACGCTCTTTTTGATTCAGTTAACAATCAAAAGGAGACCGATTACTAGGCAAACCTGTCTCTGATTTGTGGAGACAAAGTAAGTGACTTTCCAAATAGCTTTGTGTTCCTTTTATTCCATTTTTATAATTTATTTTAGTCAGCATGTAGATATCCTGTGTATGCAGACAGGATTAAAAGTGCATTTTTTAAAATCAAGAAATCAATCCTATATTGATTAAAAAGAAAATCCTCTATGATTTGTTTTCAGACTTTAGACAATTGTAAGAATAATTTCCCACAGGTGACATAACTGTTTTCAGGTTAAGACAAAGAAGAGAGAGAGAGGAAGAAAGGAGGGAGGGAAAAAAAAGGGAAGGGGAGAGAGGGGAGGGTTTCTATGAGAGAGAGGGAAGGTCTTGATTATTCACTGGCCTGATCACAGGGTCAGTACAATAGTGGCAGTTGCTCACAGCACCATCCATCCTGATGCAATGAGAAGGAAACAGTCATTCCATGTGGAAAGCAGCATTAGCTCACTAAGACTGGTTTTAATAACACACTCACTGCCACTGCGATAGCCATGGGTCCATACACTACAACTGATATGATTTGACAGCAAGATGTCTTTGGCTCTATGGATGGCTGGGGGTAAAAGAGACAATCTGGGATTCTGAATGACCACAGCTTTAGGGGCTCATCTGACTGGGGACCCTTAGTGGAGATACAGTCTGCAAAGTTGCTAAGAACATATGGGATTGTCTGTATATTTTTAATTGTCACAATTAGTGCCGGGAGCCTGGTAGATGTGATTGCACCAAGTGGGTAGAGGTCAGGGATACTGCTGAACACCTGACAATGTGCAGGACAGTGCCCTTATGTCAAAGAATCATGTCGCTCCAGAGGCCAACAGTGACTATGCTGAGAAATGCTGTGCATGTAAACAGGTCTGAGGGTCTCCTCTGCTTTAAAGGTCATTTGACTTTAGATAGAGCAAAGGTAAGCCAGACCTCACCTTCTGGGGCTACAAGAAGTCAGCAGCTTCATGCTTACTCCAGCACCCAGAAGCCAAGTATTGGCTTTTCTTTTTTTTTTTTTTTAACATGCAGCTAAGGCCAACACTTTACATTATGGATGAGCTCACGTGCCATGGCAAACAGTTTAAGAATGATGCTTCTCTTTAATGAATCTTAAGTGGTTTATTACTGAGGGTCAAGTTGCCGCTTGCAGTGGGAATTTGACATTTATGAAAATGCCTAGCATTAATTATTAATGGGGACATCCTTTCTATGGAAAATCACTTTCTGGATACTCCCAGCAGCCCTACATTTCCCATCTGCAAAGTCTACTTTGCTGTTAATCCTCTAAGCATTAATTAAATAAAATTTACAACGGATCCAGGATACATCTACCCTCTAATGTTATGCAAAAGACAGCTGAATGCTCTTAGATTTTTCCTGCTAGTAGCCAACCATCACCCATAGCTATTTACCGGCTTCCTTTTGTTCTTAACACAAAAACCTGATATCTCTTCCCACTGAGAAGAAAACTATGCTTAGTAATTAAATTACACCACATTAAACTTACTTAACTTAAGTTCACCAGCAGGGAGAATTTTATGCCCCTGGGTTTAACAATAACTCCTAATCACGTTTGCCAACCATATCTTTTCTATGAGTTGTTATAATTTTCGTTCCTGGGATTCCATTAAAAATGGTAATGTTATTGCTCTTGTTAATGCTCAAAACCAACAGCATAATCCTGCATTTTAATTAGTGATTATAATTAATCATTATTTCATTAATGAAATGTTTAGTTGGTAATTGTCTTTGAGCACCTTACTCCCTAGGCTTATAAGCCTTTCATAGCATATCATTCGCTGCCTGTTCCTGATGAAGTGGCTCTGTCACCTTATTTCATTTTAACACTTTCATGTGACTCTGCATCTCAGGCTCCAGACACTGGTTGCATATTTACACTTTGGAAATGTGTAGCTTCCGGCTGTCGATAAGGTTTGCATGAAAACTTACCCTCACATTCTTCCCTGCCAACTTAAGAAGGCGAATCAGCATGCTCCTAGAGAGCAGAAGGCATAAAGAGAGAATAATTCCTGGAACCTTTACTTAATAATGAATGTGGGATCCAAATTCATGGATTTTTTTTTTTTTTTGAGAGAGGCTAAAGCAAGGATTTAGAGGTATTCTTTGGAATAGGAAGGTTGATTTTGGAGCTTAAGGAATTAAAGAATAAGCTGGGAGGGTTGTTGAGAATCTGACAGGAGGCAGATTTACATTGATTCTTTGCAATGCCACAGGTATTCTTACTTGCTGGGATGGTTTGGGGTGAGGAGTGGGGAGGAAATGGAACCATTACAAGGGCAAGGATCCACATATACCCCACATACATGCCATTTCTAGTCTCTGCTTCAAGTCTCCTTCACATAGACAATCTTCACCACAGCTGGGTAAGCAGTTGTTATAGGAAGTCCTGAAGCTAGGCCATGGAGAAAGTAACTGATGTACAGAAATTTAAAAATTAGGTTGTTTTTTTGTGATGGGATCAGGGGTACCAAGTTGGTGAGCAGCTGTGCTCACAAATGACCTAGTAATACAGCTGTGTCTGACTGAGAATCCTGACTGAGGAAAGTACAGCTTATTGCCTATCTTGAGATATCTATCTATCTATCTATCTATCTATCTATCTATCTATCTATCTATCTATCTATCTATTTTTTCTATTTATCATCTATCATCTATCAATCTATCTATCTATCATCTTTCCATTTTTTCTATCTATCTATCTATCTATCTATCTATCTATCTATCTATCTATCTATCTATCTATCTATCTACCTATCTTTATTTTTCTGTCTATCTCTGTCTCTCTCTTTGTCTGTCTGTCTGTCTGTCTGTCTGTTTGTCTACCTACCTATCTAAATAATTTTCCCCCAGAGTGAGGGGCACTAGATCCATCGTGACCTTCTAAGGTCCCAATCACAAACCAAAGTTTGATCCTACCAGACTTACCCTTGGGATCCACTATGTTAATTGGGCTTCCTTACTGATAGGTGAGGGGTTACTGCTGACAGGAGCACAGTGGCCCCAAGCAGCTCCCGTGACGGTTCTCACCGTCATGAATGATGGCCTCCTCACAACTGCATAGACAAAGCCTCCTCCCCAGCCCTTCCTAGCTTGTATACTTAGGCCCTCCCCAGGCCTAGTCTGGAGAGTAGGGCAGAGCTAATGAAGCGCCACTCCACATGCAGTGAACTGTGTATGCCCCTCCAGATCCCTGGGTTCCGCTCTCGATCGTATCAGCTTTGCACTCTTTGAACTTTATCATCTCCTCTCTTGAAGTTAATTCCTTGTCTAAAGACCACAGTTGCTCACATTCACATTGATGTCCTTCCTCTTCAGAGAGTGGCAAATTGCCTTGTGCTTGGGCAGTGTTTGCTGAATGAATACTCTGGGGACCTTGAGAGTAGCAGTCTATCCCCAGTGAGGGACCAGAGACTTATACAAGAGAACTGGAGGGAGGCAGAGAGTCTTTGAGATACCACATTTTCAGGAGCTGGTAAGGCCTCATAGAAACTGGATACAGTAGCCCTGTGTTCCAGAAGAGAAATGCTTTAGGACCAAATAGGAGCAAACGTTGCGCTGGCTCCAGACACAGCCTGTCTCCCTGTGGAGAACAGCATTTTCCTAGAGCTGAGGCTTAGCAGATGGTGTTTTTGAATTAATTTTCTAAATTGCCATCTATAAGATACTCTGTTTCCTAAAAACTAGTTGCTTAGAGGATTTAAGAATGCAATGTGAATGTTTGCATGTTGTTTGTGTGCCTGGACTGTGGGTTTGCCCTCACAGAGGAGTTGTGTGCCAGGATCTGAAGGGTGGTAATTTGCAATAGGCTTCCACCCAAAAGACTGCAGTCTCTTTGCTCTGCCAGCCAAGCAGGTGTGTGGACCATGTCCCCTGATTCACACGGGTGGTGTAATTTCAGTATGGTTTCCTGTACTGTGGGGATTACCGCATTGGGTGTCAGAAAAGAAGAAGGAAAAAAAAAACAAAAAACAAAACAAAACAAAAAAAAAAAAAAACCAGGAGCTGCAATGGGAACAGTCTGGAAGCATGTCTCCAGCCTTTTCAAGTCACTAAAACACTCTTCACATTCTTTTCAGCTTCCAAAGCAGCCTTGAAACTGATTCCACTGGGTTCATTCACAACGGTTTTCTCTCTAGTCTAACTCCCCTTCTGTAAAAGGAGAGAACGAAGAAACAATAACAGCATCCCTGTTTTGTTACCAAGAAAATGAGGCTGTAGAACAGCTATGGGAAGCCGGTGCATATGCATCCTCTGTAAGCTGAGAGGAACAGGAGAATGGGCAAGGAAGAGGCAGGGAGAAGGGAGAGAAGGACGGAGTCAAGAGGGTGCCTTGCTGCTCTCTGAGATTGTGAGACTTGGGGAGGGGCTGCAACAGGAACAAGGAGGGCATCGAGGGGAGGGCTCTGCATTAGGAGCTTATATGAATTCTGGAAAGAAAACGAAAAAAAATAAATAAATAAAAGGAAGCTTTGATCCACTCCAAAGAGAGAGACAGAGAACTTCAAAGCAGAATAACAATCTTCTACACTTTGCCCTGCTTTAAGAACACAGGGCATCCATTATGGATCAGCCGACCTTCCCTCCCCACCACGCCGGCTGCAGGGTACTCTCAATCCAGACTCTCAGCCTGTGCAGGCTTCTCAACCACACAGCGTGTGCAAGGTTTGACAACGTGAATATTCAGGCTGGCCGCTCTAAGGGAGGTTAATTCCCTGATAAGGAAAGGCTTTCTAGATCCTGCTAAATAGCAACTTCCCACCTGTGCATCAAAGAAATGGGATGCTACCCACCCCTGTATGAGCCAATTGGAATAAGATACATATAGAAACAGTAGCCCAGGTGGTAGAAATGTGATCAACTCAAAGTGTCTCAATTTTCAAAAGTAAGTTTTGTGGGTGACTCACTTGTTACTGAGAATGTGTCCTTCCAACCCGAGCTTTTCCGAGCTCCTGTGAGCCCCACAGATATGGCAGGGTCAGTTTGTACTGGTGTCAATCACCTGGCTGTCTGCTGGCCTCTCTGGACTCAGGCTTAGTCAGTGAGGTCACTTTCAGCTCACCTGCTTCACCCTACATAGAACTGGTCACCTGTCCAGAAATACAGCAGTTTTCCCCATTCAGAAAGTCCTGCTTCCCACCCATCCTTGATCTGAGAAAACTGTCAGCTTCACATGTAGACACAGTGTTAGTTCAAGACTGCCTATGGATTGTAATGACCAGTTTGCATCAGTCAGTGAACATGGCAATACCAAGAAAATGAATAAAAAACGAAATAATAAACAAGTAAATAAATAAATAAATGTATGTTCTGGATGTTTCTCCTAGTTATTTTTAAAATATTGTCTCTGTTGACTTGAAGTACCATAGAAACACTCCCATCTGCTGTGTTCCGTTCTTTCTTTTTTTTCTGCTGCATTTTATAGCTTAAACATAGATCTTTTATTGGGTACAGCTTCTGTTAACAATATGCTCCTGGGTGAGCACAGAACTATTCTTTCTTTACAGGCTCTGGATTAGGCCGCCTGCCAGCAAGCAGACCGGAGGTTCCTTCCAGTCTCTTATGGGAAGCACCATGCTCTTGGGTTCTCCGCCTGTCCTTTACTGCTGCCCAGATTACATGCTGATATCAGTGGGTTCCTGCCTGGTGTGGATTGAATTAAGTTCCAAAAATTCCTCATTTTAGCAACTGTGTCTCTCACTCCTTCTATCTGGGGTGATACGTTTGTGTTTCTCATAGCTTTGCACAGACCACTACCACTGCAGCATCCTAAGTATTCTTTTCCTTTGGCAATTAATTTGTATAGTTTACTTGCATGTTTATATGACAAAACTTGTGTGCGTATCTATCAAGTGTGGCTACATGGGAGTATGTATGCATATATGTGTGGGGGTTTGTATGCAAGTATGTATATGTACATGAAAAACAGCAACCTCAGGTGGAGTTTCTCAGGAGTTCCGTTGGGTCCTCTTACTAGCCTAGAACTCACCAAGTAGACTAAGCTCACTAGCCAACAAGTCCCAGGGTTCTAGCTGTTCCTCCTCCTTGGTGCTGGAATTATAGGATAGGCCATGTTATTAGCCAGGTATTTTTATGTGGGTTCTAGGGATCAAACTTGGGCTTTTGTGGCTCTTCAAATTTAAAATAGAAACACAATTATGGAATCCTTTCCTTGGAGACAGTATTCTTCCCAGATTAGCTCATCTTTTTCCAGAAAACTTTCTGTATAATTGTACAAATTTAGGAAGACTGTCATTACATGGAGTTACACTGCAAAAAGGATACTTCTTAATAATTTATTAATTCATCTGTCAATGGATGCTACGGTTTGAATATTTCTGCCAAAATTTATGTCAGGCCCTAAAAACAACTCTCATAGTATTAAGATTAATATTCAGAATAACCATTTAAATCATGAGGGCTTTGCTCTCAGTAATGTAACCAAAGCCTTTATGAAATTGAAGGAAGCACCCTGTTTTTCGGTCTGTTATCTCTTCCTCCATGTGAGGGCATGTCAATGGGAGGGCACCATCTCATTAGCAGAGAGCAAGCCCTTACCAGGCATTCAATCTTGGACTTTCCAGCATCTAGAACATTAAGAAGTACATTTCCATTATTTAGAAATTACTGATGTTATGGTATTTTGTTATAGCAGCAACAATGGACTCTCTCTCTCTCTCTCTCTCTCTCTCTCTCTCTCTCTCTCTCTCTCTCTCTGTGTGTGTGTGTGTGTGTGTGTGTGCGTGCGTGCGTGTGCGCACATGCGTGCGTGTACTAGAAACACATCTCTGTTCTCAACATTTACTAACCATATCAGCCTGTACCACTAATGGACCAAGTTGCCTTGAACAAGTCAGTATTGCTCTTTGGGCCAAAGAGTGGGCATGCATGGCCAATGATTTGTTTAGGCCACAGTGCTTACAGTACAAAATCACCCTTCTCACATAGCAGTAAAAATAACTTCCTTCAACTGACATATATCTAATGGCAAGTCTACCCTTAGAACTATAAGTTTACATAGGAATCACTGAAAGCCCTGACTCCTACACAGAGGTCAATGGCCAGTGGGCAGTTGGGTCAACAGATAAGTTTTCTCTAGATCACATGATCAAACTATTGATAATTTTTGAGATTTCATAGAAGACAATAATCTTCTGACTTCTACTAGAAGAAAACTGCATTTGGCAAGACTACATTTATACATCATGGCATGTAGAAAGAAGAGGCTCTTCCAACCCCGAGGAAGAGCCTGGTGATGATCTGATGCTAAAGAAGAGGAAAAGGTTAGAAAAAAAGAATAATTTAAAAGAGCAGGGAGGTATGAATTTAAGAAAAGTACCCCATCCACTTTCTTATAAGTGTTCCAGTGTCCCTGTTGTAATTCTTCCCATCAGATCTTTGGGCCATCTAACATGCCCTATCTATCTCTTCAGGCTATCTGATATGCTGTATCTATTGCTGTTTGTCTGTATCACCCAAAGACAGCACCTCCAGAACAACCAACATGTCCATTTGACAGGTTTTCCAATCCCAACGTTTACTGCCTGGTATATGGTGGTCCTTCAAAGAATATTTAATTGATGTAGAACTGGAAGGAAGGAAACAAGCAAGGCAAAGAGCTGGTGCTTGGTATTATATGCCTTCTGTCCACACAGGATTTGGCCACTCTGGGCTCATCTCTAGTTAACAGAACTTCCACACCAACAGTCCCAAGGCAGGCACAGATTCTCTCCTGCTTGGTGTAGATAGCCACAGTTATAAAGAGATACTATGGAGACATCGTGATACAACCTACGATGGAAAAATCAGTGGCTCAGTGGTTAAAGTGTTTGCTATACAAATGTGATGACCTGAGCTACAATTCTCAGTGCCACAAAAAAGCTGGACACAATGCCACACAGCTGTAATCCCAGCACTTCTATTATGGGATTGGAAGTACTAACTGACACCATTTCCAGAAGCATATGTGGTAATAAAGGGGAAATGCAGAGGCAAGTGGGTGGAGAAAATTTTGAGAAGCCCTAACAGTTAAGGACTAACACAGGGATAAACACAAGAAGTATTTAGAAGTTAGATAAAAAATAAGCAAGAATACAATTTTGGGAACTGGAAGCAACTGATGCATTACCTTCTAGAAGTGGTCTTTGATGTGCTCAGGCATAAACTCTGGAGACAGGGCACTTCTTGTAGAGACTTCTGTGGAAAACACCCCACACCCATCATTTGCAGAGAGACAGCTGCAGCTTTGCCTCTTTGTGTGATTTCCTCACACCCCCTTCCAGAAGTCAGTACGATTTCCCACAGAGCAGATGGGATGCTAGCTGGAGTTGCCCCTGCTTTGCAGAGTTCTGTCTCTCTTGAGCTCCTACAGTGTCTAGTAGTGCAAACAAATCTGGCTCACCAGTTCCTGGCCCCCTGCAGCTAATCAGCCAGCCCTGCCAATATCTCACCATGCACAAAGCACCAAAGTAGATAGATAGCCAAGTTGAGAAGTCCTATCTTTTGATTGCAATTTCTTAAGAGTTGTTTCATATTTTTGGAGAAAGAAAAATGGACAAATGAGACTAGAAGAAGAGAGAAAGAAAGAGGAGAGGGAGAAAAGGAGATGGGCACAAGAACCCAAACAATTGGAATTAATTTTAAGAGAAGCCAGGGGCCCTGGAGTTGGATGTGCACTAGGCTGGGAAGCCTTGTGGAGTAGCCCAGCAGACTGCAGGCAGCAGCATATGCTCAAAGTCTAGCACAGTTCTGACATACACAAAGCATACGGTCCATGCCTATTATAATTATAGTTTTACATAGCCAGAGACAGCCTCTGAGTTGATAGGATATTTGATATTATCCATATAGTGAAGCAACAATATTCATGTTAATCAAATTTGGGGCATTTTGTAGTATACTTTATACTACAAATCTCTCTATATCCATGAGATACATTCTAAGACCCTAGTAGATGCCTGGAGCCAGACAGAACCAAAACTTTTATGCCTTCTGTTTTATGCTAGATATACAAACCTGTGTTGACCTTTTATTTATAAATTAGATATAGTTAAATCTGTTTCACTGCAGGGTTTAGCATACTGAGACATCCCCCTACCCGCATTGTAAGTCCCAGACTTTTACCTTTTACTTAAAGGAAGTACTTTCGGGGTTCTTTCTGGAGGATGTGAATTGTCCAACATGGAAACTATGGACTTGGGCCGCTGTTAAGTCACAGGGCTACCTCAATGTGCTGTCTACCTGGTAAGCCAAGATGACCAGGTAGTAGCTAACAGGCAGGCAGACTGAAGAGTGCTGAATAAAGGGATAATTCACATTTCCATGGGACAGAGTGACAAGGGTCCTCAGGATTGTGTGCAATTTGGAATTTTCTATTTCCCATTTTTAGACTGCTAGTTAGTAAGACTGAAAACAAAACTAGGGATGGGACAGGTTGACAAAAGCTGCTGTACATTCTTTCTGCATTCTTAATCAGAAACATAGTTACTTAGCTTTGGTGAAAATACATCTTACCACTTTAGGGAAAAGTGAGTCCACATTGTGTTAACACCATACTAGAATATTCCATGTCTTTAGTCAATGTGTTGAAAGTAATTTAAATGTCCAGTTCTAGTAATTTCTCTGACACCCTTACACACACACACACACACACACACACACACACACACACACACACACACACACACACACTTTTTCTCAAGGATTCCTGCCCTAATAACTTCCATTTGCTTCTCTTCCCTCCTGTATTGTGGCCTAATCTCATCTAGATGGCATCTAAATCTTTGCATATGTTTCTTTTAGGGAAGGCTTGCTGGTAGCATTCTTCAGCTAGTTCTGCAAAGGGGTTTTCAAAGGACTTTTTGAAATCCACAGTGCTGTGTATGTTTTGGTAAAACAAAGCAGAGGTTTTGTTTATTTGCCTGTGTTTGCTGTTTGAAGTGCTGTAGTCTCCCTCTGGGGCCTCTTCCTATCTTCCCAGCAGCACCTCCCAAGCATCCCTTCCTGACGCTCTGCAGAGGGTTTGACGCTTTTTCAATAGTGCATATGCTGCTGTAGTACTGCCTGTTTGCTTCAGGTCATATTTCTTCCCAGGATGGATTTTCTATGAAGATCAACTCTACTCCTTTGATCTTTAATTTCAGATCTTGTCATTTTCTTTTTGAGAGTTCTTTTTTTAAAGGAATGTTTCTTTTGGCAGAACAACTTTCTACAGGCCTCGGTGGGTGTTAATGACACTTTCATTTATCATCACAGATGATGTGAGTTTCTAGGGGAACAGTTGAGTCCTACTGTAGATTGGAGGAGAAATAAATTTTCCTGCTGTTTGGGTCATTTTAGTTCACTTTTGCGTCTAAGGGGGAGAGGGAAGCTAAGACCACTGGCCACATTGATCCATGAAGAATTCATCACATTGCTTCCTAACCTAGTAAATACTCAGAGAAATGATCAGTCTCACTTATGTTCAGTCTATACATGACTAATGGCTCCCACAAGGCCTTGTATGCAAAAGGGTTACAAGTCAATGGACTGGGTTCTTTGTGGGTCCTAGGAAATATTTAATTTACTCAATCTCTCCTTAGTCAGGCTTTGAAAGCCCCTCTCTCTCTACTAAAACTAGTATCCTCAATTCACAAAGTGACTAGGTCCCACTGATATCAAAAAACCTATTTTTGATGGTTATTTCACATTTTGAGGATGGAAGCCAGAGCACAGTACATGTTAGGCAAGCATGCCAAGATGTGCATATCCATTCTCATGGCCATTTTATTTCAGCTATGCATCCATCAGCATGTATACACGTATGTCTGTATCCATAACTAGCAATAATGTCCCTAGGGCTGTTTTCTTGCTTAAAGCTATGAATCTCGAAGGTTGAAAGTCATTTCACTAACTTCAACTCTCCATGAGCATTCTCCCTAAAGATGAGCCCTATGGTTGTTTCCAGTTTAACTACATACCACCTTCCCATATCCAAAATAAATGAGTTTGTTAATATTTTATTTAATTACTATTTTCTACCCTGATCACCTATTGCAAACTCTCATAGACTTGCCTTGTTCTGCAATCCTCATGCCCTCTGATACATTCTGTTTGTCACCTCCTAGACTAACATCTGACAGACTTGCTCATTTTTATGGTTTGGCTGTTTGGAGAATGAAAGCTCCATGAAGCTAAGATCTCTGTGTATTCACTGATGTTTTTAAGTCCCTGGGCAGGGTTATTACTGCATTTTACTGAGTCTTGGGCTGTAGAAATAAATGCCCCTTCAATGTCTCTACTTAATACTGAGAATGTTTATCATTCCTAATTGGCACTGGAAAAGACAGGTCTCTATTTGATTCCTGTATAAGTTGCAGGATGTCTGGTATGGGTGGCCATTGTCTACCAACTGACCCTGAGACCCCCAAAATCCCTCTTTCACATTTCTAGAAAGTATTTATGGCTCCAGTAAGGATTTATCCATAAGGTACCAGAAGACACAGGACAAAAGATCTACTTTGCAAATGATTATTATCTTGTGGAATTTTTAGGTGTCCCTGTCAGAGATGGCACATTTTCCTTTTTATGTGCCTTGTTCAATGGATATCAAAGTGCATTTTCACAATTAAAGAGATCAATACTGCAAGGTAGAACTCAGCTGTCAAGGGTTCCTTCTGTGTCCATTATTACCAAACCTGTACACTAGTAATTACTCAGTGCTTCTGAGATGGACTCCATGCTCTGTAAAGCACACCACAGAGCACCAACAGTACCCAGTCCCACTAAGGACTGCACATGTGTAGGATCACTTGACATCAGACTCTCAGCGAATTCATCCCCATATTCTGGGTAACAAGTAGGCACTACAGAAAGAGAAGTTTGATTGATTTCTTTTCACTATTCTAGTCAGTTATTCAACCATGATGGACTAACTGACCAACTAAATTAGGGTAACAGAGAGAATGACATCTCAAATCAGAGATGGCAAAAGTCACAGGCATTTCTATGACAAAATATCAATA